>NC_091440.1:33522538-33854295 GCF_964237555.1 Oryctolagus cuniculus
CTGCCATCGGATCAGCGTGGTGGGCCGGCCGCAGCGTGTGGGCCGCGGCGGCCATTGGAGGGTGAACCAACAGCAAAAAGAAGACCTTTCTCTCTGCCTCTCTCTCTCTCACTGTCCACTCTGCCAGTCAAAAAAAAAAAAAAAAAAAAAGAGAGAGAGAGAGAGAAGTACAAATGAAAACTAGAGGCTTGTGACTTATTGGATAAAGCTACCACCTGTGATGCTGGCATCCCATATGAATGCTGGTTCAAGTCCCAGCTGCTCCACTTCTGATTGAGTTCCTGCTAGTGACCTGGGAAAAGCAGTACAAGATGGCCCAAATACTTGCGCCTCTGCACCCATGAGGGAGACCCAGATGAAGCTCCTGGTTCCTGGCCTGGGCCTGGCCTACCGTTGGCTGTTGTAGCCATCTGAGGAGCACCTGAACCAACAGATGGAAGATCTCTCTGTCTCTCTCTCTCTCCCTCTGTGTCTGTAACTTTGACTTTCAAAATAAGTAAACAAAGCTTCAAAAAATGTATTGAAAACTGTAAGTCATGGTCTGGAATTGCAGCAACAATACTATTGTGGGGAGCAACTCGAACTAGACTAAGTTAATGGAATTAAGACTTATTCTATGCATCTGCTCTCCCACAATATGGCGCTGAGAAGGGAGAGATGGCTTCTACACAGCTGCCTCCAGTTCAACCAATAAACTGTAGGACTTACTCCTGATTGGAGGAGAGCAGCGTACTCGGCGTGTGGGTAGCAGAGTTGGGATTGGTGGAAGAGGACTATAAAGGAGGAGAGAGACAACATGCACCGGGGAACATCTATCTGAAGGAACACCTGTGCAGCCCCCGAGAGAGCCGGCCAGCGGTGTGCTGCTCCCCCGCGGAAGTGGGGAATGTGGCAGGGGGAACCGCCCTTCCACGGAGGTGGAAGGGACGGTAGCCAACCCGGGAAGGACCAGCAGCCAACCCGGGAAGAACCAGCAGCAAACCCGGGGAGGGCCGAGCAGACAAAAGAACAGCGCAGGGTCCTGTGTCGTTCCTCCACGAAGAGGGGGAGCGACAACTATGATCACATGGTATAAACAAATCTAAGTTTTAATAAAAGTATTATCTAAAAACAACTAAAAGTTGCCAATGAAAAATATGAGCCTGATAGTATCAGTAATTTCAAGGGTAGATGTGAAATCCATCCATCAGATATAATTAAAGTTTCAGGAAATGGAACATGCCAGTACATTATTATAAGCAGTAATTTTGCTTAATACTTTGCTTATTCACATATTTGGAAGGTAATCTTTCCCCTAAAACATGGCACAGGTTCTTAATGATTTGCTTTGATTATTAGACAGTACTGAATCATGAATAGAATTTAGATTTCCTAGCTCTTGGTGTAGTGGCCTGGCTCCAGACCAAAGAAATATACCTTGTCTTGAAGAAATATGCCTTTACATTCAAGACTGCTTTAAGTTATTTCATATGCCACCATTAGTTAACAACAGCTTAAAGAGCATTTCCCATTGTACTTACATCAAGCTAGCATCCTTTCTAAACAACATATGCTCAATCCTTGTTGCTTATTTCTCATTTGACTCAAAGGAGATTATTTAGTATTGTATTTTAAAAATAACTTTATACTCTTAAAATCTGAGCCATGAATTCAAAAGGAATAAATCAGCATATTATTTTTCAAAGAAAAAACTCAGAAGATTATGTTTTAATATGTAAAATACAATAAAGCCATTCTTGTATCATAATATCAGTATTGATTTATGGATTAGTTGTTGTAGGTAATCAGCCAAACAGCTCAGAGACCCCCAAATCATTCTAGAGGAGGTGAACTGTCGGTTTCTTAAGAATCCATTCATTCGTGCCCAGCAGGAGAGCATGCCCTAAATAGGGACAGAAAACTTGCTTTAATAAACTCAATATTTCATATAAGCCAAAGATGAGATTATTTAATTTAATAGGAAACAAATATTACAAGAATACAGGAAAGTAGCACAGCCTTTGATATTGAGAGTACTGCTGCTCATATTATTAAACAAAATTTTGATCCCCTGTAAACAGTGCCAGCCTGATGAGCAATGGCACAATTTTGTTACTGGTATATCATGGAAGATGTCACTGCATGGGAAGTCTTTTTTGTTTAAGATTTGTTTATTTATTTGAAAGGCTGAGATACACAGAGAGAAGTGGGGAGAGAGAGATCAGTCTTCCATCTGCTGTTTCACTCCCCAAATAGTCACAATGGCCAGGACTTGGCTGATCAGAAGCTACGAGCTTCTTCCAGATCTCCCATCTGAATTCAGGGGCCCATGTACATGGGCCATCTTCTGCTGCTTTCCCAGGCATATTAGTAAGGAGCAGGATCGGAAGTGGATCAGCTGGGACTCAACCAGGGCCCACATAGGATGCTGGCACTGCTGATGAAAGTTTATCCCACTATGCCACAGCACTAGTCCTGCACAGGAAGTCTTATCTAGGTTCATTTCATCTGTGCCAGAGGACTCTTATTTTTTCTTTCTAGTCTGTAAACACAGTAACTATTAGGAATTCGCATCCAGAAGTTGACTTCCTAGCATTTGTGAGAAATCCAAATGATATCAACCAGGTATGTAAACTCATCAAGTTGTTCATATGGGTAATTTAGAAAGAAATCAAGGGGCAATAATTATACCAGAGTATCACTCGTGTTAATCTGAGTTAATTCAATACAATCCCATTTTCCCTTAAGAGTGAATAATCCAGGCTGGTGTTGTAGTGTAGTGGATAGAGTACTGCCTGTGACACTAGCCTCCCATATGGGTTCCAGTTCAAGTCCCAGGAGCTCCACTTCTGATCCAGCTCCCTGCTAATACACCTGGGAAAGCACTGGAGGCTGATCCAAGTGTGACCTCCACACCTAAGTGGGAGACCTGGAAGCAACTCCTGGCTCCTGGTTTTGGCCTGGCCCAGCCTCAGCCATTGCAGCCATTTCGGGAGTGAACCAGCAGATGAAAGACCTCTCTCTCTCTCTCTTTCTCTCCCTCCCTGCCTTTCTTCCCTCTCTTCCTCTCTCTATAACTCTGCCTTTTAAATAAATAAAATAAAAACAAAATAAAAAAATGGTGAATAACCTATTTATCACTGATTTTCTGCTTTAAAAGTCTAAGTTCATAATGTTGTAATATAAATTGCAAAATATGGAAGTATAGCAACTTCCAGAAATAGAAACTTTTTTAATTTCAGGGAAATGAAGTTTCCAGGTAGTGGAGGGGGATGGGTATCCACACAAACAAGGTACATACAATGCTCTCTCAAAAAAGTCCTTCTTGATTAATTCAGACTCAGTTTAGCTCATCCAACAATCTCATTTATATTTATCTGCTGGTCTGTAAATCTGTGATCATGGGAAAATGTCTAAATGTCTTTTCTAATGGAAAAAAAAAAAAGAGATACAAAGAGACCTGAGTCTGAATCCTGGTTTGATCTCTAATAAACTGTGTGATCTCAAACAACAGATTTTTTTCTTTAAAATTCAGTTTTCCCACTTGTAAACAAGGATAATAATGTCTGCTTGTTTAGCACAACATGAAAATAACCTGGGGCCAGCACTGTGACAAAGCAGGGTAACACCCAGACCTGAAACGCCGGCATCCCATATGGGCACCAGTTCGAGACCCGGCTGCTCCACTTCAGATCCTGCTCTCTGCTATGGTCTGGGAAAGCAGTAGAAGATGGCCCAAGGCCTTGGGACCCTGAATCCACGTGGGAGACTAGGAAGAAGCTCCTGGCTTCGGATTGGCACAGCGCTGGCGGTTGCAGCTGATTGGGGAGTGGGCCATGGGTTAGAGGACCTCTCTCTCTTTCTCTGCCTCTCCTTTCTCTGTGTAACTCTGCCTTTCAAATAAATAAATAACTCCTTAAAAAAAAAAAAGAAAGAACCTGTTGTGGTTCAGTATACAGAATCTACAAATGGTGATTTCTTCAATTTCCTTTTCAGGCTTCAATTTCCCTTACAACTTAAAGAATTCTACAGACAACATTCACTCAATAATTCTGAGTGGTTACATCAAAATATTTTTTACAAAACTGTGAATATGAAGGTTTTAATCACTGCTGTCTCCAAGTAAACTGTATTTCTATAACATTATTACAACTATAGATCCACAAGAAGAATTAATGATTAAGTTCAGCAGTAGTTAGATATGTATGACTTATATTTAAATAAATGTCACAATAACTCCAGAATAAATATCTTTGAATTCTTTATATAAAGGTCAAGGGCTCGCCTTCCTCTTTTACATCTAGGTTAAACTTGTATGTCCAGACAAACAAGCATACTGTAAAGTAGTAATATAATTCAATATTGATTTATTTGTCCAAAATATAGAAGAAGCAAGTCTTAGAGAGTTTTATGATGTTAATAGTCTGCCTAATCACATCGTTTGGAACACAACAGTTTTTTCTGAAAATGAGCATTAAAAAATCAATAGTCTTTTCCTACCATCTGTATGCTACAACCGCACAATGTACTCATAGTATTCTGTTACTTCAAATCAAAATAGCATCAAAGTGCCACCTATATTGGCTTCATTCAAACCTGCCACGAGATTATTATTGTGACACAAACTATATTTGTATAAGTTAAAATACATCAGAGAAAGTGGCCACTATATATGATAAATAGTTGCTTTTCCTTGATTTAAATATCTCAGGTGGCTTCCTTTTATACCCCAAGCCACTAAGGCATTTTTCTACATTAAGAATTGACTGCATGCAAGCAATTATTTGCAAAAACCCTAATCAACAATACTTTTACTTGTCTGTGATATTGTCTCTATTTTTCTAAGTTGCAAGTCTGCCTTGAAGGCTAAATCTTTACAAGTTCATACGTTCCTGCTGTTCCTCTCACACCTGAATTCAGCGTCCCCTATTGCAAAGGGCAGGTGCTAATGATCCAAGTCATAAGTGAGTGTATACAAGAAAAAAAATGAAAAGGCTAAAGTCACATTAATGAAACAATAACGAAATGAACAAGGGATGCTTTAGGCAGGAGTTCACAAGGCTTTGAGTAGTTGCCATCAATACTACCTCTCCTACCACCTAATATATGCCAGTCTCTTACCTTCAGCCTAATTGACCCAGGACCACAAATACTATAAATGCTGCTAGCATGAAATACCACCAAAATCCAGGTGTAGAAATTGTTATTCATTAAATATACAGTTCTATTTTAAATCATACCCCTGACTGCTGGCTGGTGTTTGCCTGAAGGTAGGTCATTGAGAGTCAATGCAAATGAGGGCAGTTCCCAGCAGCAAAAACAAGAAAACAAAAATTAACTTGGAGAATTTGGTGGGCATAGGTCTTTCTCAAACAGCACCCCTGATACTTTGCAGGCCACAGCTCCATCATCCAGCCACCGAACCAGGGCTGCCTATCTGATCACAGATGGTGGAGCCTGCCCCAGTAGACCACTCACATAGTGCCTTCCACAACTCTAGACTGCCATCACTGTAAATGAAAATAACAAGAGTTACAATGAGAGACACAGGATACACTCTACAAAATGGTAATTATATTGCTAGTCACTCTTCTCCCTTGAGTAACATTATCTAGAAAGTGTCAAACACAAATCATATTAGAGGAGATACTACCCCCTAACTTACCCTATCAAACAAGCACTGTAAGTTGTTGAGAATACAGAATGGAATGTCTGTGTCTCTGGGAAACTGGAGACTTAAGCGCCATTATGAACTTTCTCTAGTCTTGCTGGCTTCCAAACTCTTGCTCATAAAGTCCAACTTAAAACTAAAGATTTTAAAAAAGGGGAATCCTCTTTGTTGGTTTGTTAGCTGGCTCTAATCATTGATTCTTAAACTGCCCTGCACATTTGGAATTCTTTGGAGAATTTTCAAAAACACTGAGGGGGCAGGCATTTGGTCTGTGGTTACCTTGGAACACCCGCATCCTGTGGTGGAGTGCTTGGGTTTGAGTCCTAGCTCTACTTCTGATTCCAGCTTTCTGCTAATGTGAATGCTGAGACGCAGTAGTAATGGCTCAAGTGATTGGATCTCTGCCAGTTATGGGAGAGATCCTGACAGGATTCCAGACTACTAGCTTCAGCCTGAACCAGACCTGGCTTTTGCAGGCATCTAGAGTGATGGTATTTATCCATTTTGTCAGAATGCCTTTCAAGTAAGACAGAAAACCCCTTTATCTGAAAGGAGGTTGGAAGACAGCCTGATGACTCCTCTATTCTACCCCTTACTCAGTGGCACAGGTTTTGTAATTTCCAGAATTCCAAGGAATGGTTCTTCTAGCAGAAGTGTTACTTTTTGAGATAATCAAATAACTTACTTGACCACAGGATCTTGTGGTTTTTTTTTTTTTTTTGGTAAGATTTATTTATTTGAAAAACAGGGTGAGAGAGAGAATATTTTACACCTACTGGTTCACTCCCCAGATGGCTGCAACAGCCAGAGCTGGGCCAGGCCAAAGCCAGGAGCCAGGAGTTTCATCTGGGTCTCCCATGTTGTGGGATGCCAGCATCACAGGTGGCAATTTTACCTACTACACCACAACACTGGCCCCAGCATTTGTATGTGATCCATATTGGCAGTCCCCAAGTAGACTGAATGAAGAGAAGAGAGGCCTTGGACATTGAGAAGCAAGACGCTGGGAACAAGTGCTCAGAGAGATTACTAATCCAAGGAAAATAGAAGTGTTTGACTCTCGGGAGTGAGGCTTTAGTGAAATGATGAAATTTCAACAGCTGAGTCTGGATTAATTTTGAGGTCTCAGTGTACTGCTAAAGAGTACAAAAATACCAAAGAGAAACTCCAGGGACAGGCACTGTGGCACAGCGTGTTAAAGCCCCAACCTGTAGTGCTGACATACCATATCGGCGCTTGTTGAAGTTGATTTCTTCCTGAGAGGATTCATTCTGAGAGGAGCAGCGTGGTGGCGGCAAGAGGCAGGGAGTCACCACACAGACCCTGGGAGCCGGGTAAAAGCAGGCCTGAGGCAAGCAGCCTGCAGACTCATTTATTTCAGTTGCTATAGCTGCTTATATAACCAAGGCAGCCCATACGGTCAAGGGCGGTCTATGCCCTAACCAATCACAGCCTGTTGCCAGGCAGTTTCCAAAGCCACCCAATCACAGCCTGTTGACAGTCAGGCTCTTATTGCCAGGCAGTTTCTGAAACCATCCAACCACGGCCTACTGTCAGTCAGGCTCTGTTGTCATGGGTTTCTGAAGCCATCTAATCATGGCCTGTTGCCAGGCAGTTTCTGTTGTCAGCAGCCATCCTGGCATGACCTTTTCACCTCCTCATTCCACCACAGGCACTGATTAGAGTCCAAGCTGCTCTACATACCAGATATGTGGCATATGGGGTAGCAGTGCTGGCATCCCATATGGGCGCTGGTTCATATTCCAGCTGCTACTCTTTCAATTCAGCTTTCTGCTAATGACTTGGGAAGGCAGTGGAAGATGGCCCAAGTCCTTGGGCCCCTGCACCCATGTGGGAGACCTAGAGAAGCTCCTGGCTTCAGATTGGCTCAGCTCAGCTCCAGCCATTGCGGCCATCTGGGGAGTGAACCAGCACATACAAGACCTCACTCAATCTCTTTCTCTCTCTGTCTCTCTGTCTCTCTCTCTGCTTCTACATCTCTGTAACTCTGCCTTTCAAATAAATGCATAAATATATCTTTAAAACAAAAATTAGACTCTTGACAATTATAGAGGTATTTAACCATGTTTTGGAATTTTTTACTAACACAAAAAAAGAGGAGTAAGAAATAAGATCTGTTGCAAAGGAAAGGAATAAGAGAAACAATTATCTTTACTTGAAGATAATAAGATCAAAAAATTCTTTAAGACACAATAGAAAAGCTGTTGAAACACTTACAAAATTTCAGTAAATTGTTAACCAGTTAAAGATGTTAAATAGGTGTATGCTGCCTCACATTATCAAATTTTTTTAATTATTTATTAATTTTTTTAACTTTTTTTTTCTGTAGCACAAACATTTTTATTTTAAACTTTTTTTAACTTTTATTTAATGAATATAAATTTCCAAAGTACAGCTTATGGATTACAATGGCTTTCCCCCCATAACATCCCTCCCACCCACAACGCTCCCAATTTTTTTAAATTTTATATAGTAAATATAAATTTCCAAAGTACAGTTTATGGATTACAACGGCTTTCAAATCCCATATCTTCCCTCCCACTCGCACCCCTCCCATCTTCCCCTCCCTCTCCCATTCCATTCACATCAAGATTCATTTTCAAACATCTTTATATACAGAAGAACGATTCAGTATATATTAACTAAAGATTTCATCAGTTTGCACCCACACAGAACATAAAGTGTAAAATACTGTTTCAGTACTAGTTATAGCATTACTTCACATTGGACAACACATTAAGGACAGATCCCACATGAGGAGTAAGTACACAGTGACTCCTGTTCTGGACTTAACAATTTGACACTATTGTTTATGGCATCAGAAATCTCCCTAGGCTCTAGTCATGAGTTGCCAAGGCTATGGAAGCCTTTTGAGTTTGCCAGCTTCGCTCTTATTCAGACAGGGTCACAGCCAAAGTGGAAGTTCTCTCCTCCCTTCAGAGAAAGGTACCTCCTTCTTTGATGGCCCCGCTCTTTCCACTGGGATCTCACTCTCAGAGATATTTCATATAGGTCTTCTTTTTTTTCCTTTTTTTTTTCTCCAGAGTGTCTTGGCTTTCCATGCCTAAAATACTCTCATGGGCTTTTCAGCCAGATCTGAATGCCTTCAGGGCTGATTCTGAGGCCTAAGTGCTGTTTAGGACATCTGCCATTCTATGAGTCTGCTGGGTATCCTGCTTCCCATGTTGGACCATTTTCTCCCTTTTTAATTCTATCAGTTAGTATTAGCAGACACTAGTCTTATTTGTGTGATCCCTGTGACTCTTAGACCTATCAGTGTGATCAATTATGAATTGAAATGGATCGCTTGGACTAGTGAGATGGCATTGGTACATGCCACCTTGATGGGATTGTATTGGAATCCCCTGGCACATTTCTAACTCCACCATTTGGGGCAAGTCCGATTGAGCATGTCCTAAATTGTACATCTCCTCCCTGTCTTATTCCCACTCTTATATTTAACATGGATCACTTTCAGTTAAATTTAAACACCTAAGAATAATTGTGTGTTAATTACAGAATTCAACAATAGTACTAGAATAAAAAAATACTAAAAGGGATAAAGTATTAAATTGTACATCAACAGTCAGGACAAGGACTGATCAATTCACTGTTTCTCATAGTGTCAGCTTCACTTCTACAGGTTTCCTTTTAGGTGCTCAGTTAGTTGTCACCGATCAGGGAGAACATATGATACTTGTCCCTTTGGGACCGGCTTAATTCACTCAGCATGATGTGTTCCAGATTCCTCCATTTTGTTGCAAATGACCGGATTTCATTGTTTTTGACTGCTGTATAGTATTCTATAGAGTACATGTCCCATAATTTCTTTATCCAGTCTACTGTTGATGGGCATTTGGGTTGAATCCAGGTCTTAGCTATTGTGAATTGAGATGCAATAAACATTAAGGTGCAGAAAGCTTTTTTGTATGCCAATTTAATTTCTTTGGGTAAATTCCAAAGAGTGGGATGGCTGGGTTGAATGGTAGGGTGATATTCAGGTTGCTGAGGAATCTCCAGACTGTCTTCCATAGTGGCTTAACCAGTTTGCATTCCCACCAACAATGAATTAGTGTGCCTTTTTCCCCACATCCTCTCCAGCATCTATTGTTGGTAGATTTCTGTATGTGAGCCATTCTAACTGGGGTTAGGTGAAACTTCATTGTGGTTTTGATTTGCATTTCCCTGATTGCTAGTGATCTTGAACATTTTTTCATGTGTTTGTTGGCCATTTGGATTTCCTCTTTTGAAAAATGTCTATTGAGGTCCTTGGCACATCTCTTAAGTCGGTTGTTTGTTTTGTTGTTGTGGAGTTTCCTGACTTCTTTGTAGATTCTGGTTATCAGCCCTTTATCTGTTACATAGTTTGCAAATATTTTTTCTCATTCTGTCAGTTGTCTCTTCACTCTCCTGACTGTTTCTTTTGCAGTACAGAAACTTCTCAATTTAATGCAATCCTGATTGTATCTTTTAAAGTACAGAAAATTCTCAATTTGATGCAATCTCAATAGTTAATTTTGGCTTTGACTGCCTGTGCCTCCCGGGTCTTTTCCAGAAAGTCTTTGCTGGTACCTATATCTTGCAGGGTTTCTCCAATGCTCTCTAATAATTGGATGGTATTGGGTCGTAGATATGTCTTTAATCCATGTTGAGTGGATTTTTGTGTAAGGTGATAGGTAGTGGTCTAGCTTCATGCTTCTGCATGTGGAAATCCAATTTTCCCAGTGCCATTTATTGAATAAACTGTCCTTACTCCAGGGATTGGTTTTGGATCCTTGATCAAATATAAGTTGGCTGTAGATGTTTGGATTGACTTCTGGTGTTCTATTCTGTTGCATTGGTCTATCCATCTGTTTCTGTACCAGTACCATGCTGTTTTGATTACAACTGCCCTGTAGTATGTCCTGAAATCTGGTATTGTGATGCCTCCAGCTTTGTTTTTGTTGTACAAGATTGCTTTAGCTATTCGAGGTCTCCTGTGTCTCCATATGAATTTCAGCATCATTTTTTCCAGATCTGAGAAGAAGGTCTTTGGTATTTTGATTGATATTGCATTGAATCTATAAATTGCTTTTGGGAGAATGGACATTTTGAAGATGTTGATTCTTCCAATCCATGAGCATGGAAGATTTTTCCATTTTTTGGTATCCTCTTCTATTTCTTTCTTTAAGATTTTGTAATTCTCATCATAGAGATCTTTAACGTCCTTGGTTAAGTTTATTCCACGGTATTTGATTGTTTTTGTAGCTATTATGAATGGGATTGATCTCAGAAGTTCTTTCTCAACCATGGCATTGTCTGTGTATACAAAGGCTGTTGATTTTTGTGCATTGATTTTATATCGTGCTACTTTGCCAAAATCTTCTATGAGTTCCAATAGTCTCTTAGTAGAGTTCTTTGGATGCCCTAAATAAAGAATCATATCATCTGCAAAGAGGGATAGTTTGACTTCTTCCTTCCCAATTCGTATCACTTTAGTTTCTTTTTCTTGCCTAAGAGCTCTGGCTAAAACTTCGAGAACTATATTAAATAGCAGTGGTGAGAGTGGGCATCCCTGTCTGGTACCAGATCTCAGTGAAAATGCTTCCAACTTTTCCCAATTCAATAGGATGTTGGCTGTGGGTTTTTCATAGATTGCTTTGATTGTATTGAGGAATGTTCCTTCCATACCCAGTTTGCTTAGAGTTTTCATCATGAAAGGGTGTTGTATTTTATCAAATGCTTTCTCTGCATCTATTGAGATAATCATATGGCTTTTCTTCTGCAGTCTGTTAATGTGGTGTATCACATTGATTCTTTTGCGAGCATTGAACCATCCCTGCATACCAGGGATAAATCCCACTTGGTCTGGGTGGATGATCTTTCTGATGTGTTGTTGCATTCTATTGGCGAGAATTTTATTGAGGATTTTTGCATCTATGTTCATCAGGGATATTGGTCTGTAATTCTCTTTCAATGCTGCATCTTTTTCCTGCTTAGGGATTAAGGTGATGCTGGCCTCATAGAAAGAATTTGGGAGGATTCCCTCTTCTTTGATTGTTCTGAATAGTTCAAGAAGAATTGAAGTTAGTTCTTCTTTAAATGTCTGGTAGAATTCAGCAGTGAATCCATCTGATCCTGGGCTTTTCTTTGTTGGGGGGGGCCTTTATTACTGTTTCAATTTCTGTCTCAGTTACAGGTCTGTTTAGGATTTCTATGTCTTCCTGGTTCAATTTAGGTAGGTTGCATGTGTCCAGGAATCTATCCATTTCTGATAGATTTCCCTGTTTGCTGGCATACAAGTCCTTGTAGTAATTTCTGATGATTCTTTTTATTTCTGTGGTGTCTGTTGTTATGTTTCCTTTTTCATCTCTGATTTTATTGATTTGGGTCTTTTCTCTTCTTTTTTTAGTTAGTTAGGCCAATGGGGTGTCAATTTTGTTTATTTCTTCAAAAAACCAGCTCCTCATTTGGCTGATTTTTTGTAATTTTTTTTATTCAATCCTGTTGATTTCTTCTCTGATTTTAATTATTTCTCTTCTCCTACTAGATTTGGGTCTGGTTTGCTGCAGATTTTCTAGATCCTTGAGATGAATTGAAAGCTCATCTATTTGGTGCCTTTCCAATTTCTTGATGTAGGCACCTATTGCTGTAAACTTGCCTCTCAACACTGCTTTTGCTGTATTTCATAAGTTTTGGTATGTTGTGCTATTATCCTCATTTACTTCCAGAAAGTTTTTGATTTCTCTTTTGATTTCTTCTATGACCCATTGTTCATTCAGGAGCATGTTGTTCAATCTCCATGTGTTTGCGTATGCTCTAGGGATTCCTGAGTTGCTAATTTCCAACTTCATTCCTCTATGGTCTGAGAAGCTGCATGGTATGATTCTAATTCTTTTGAATTTGCTGAGACTTGCTTTATGGCCTAGAGTAGGTTCCATGTACTGCTGAGAAGAATGTAAATTCTTTATGTGTAGGATGAAAAGTTCTATAGATATCTGTTAGATCCATCTGTGCTATAGTGTCGTTTAAATCTACTGTATCCTTGTTGATCTTCTGTCCTGTTGATCTGTCTATTTCTGAGAGTGGAGTATTGAAGTCCCCCAGTACTATTGTATTGGAATCTAAGTCTCCCTTTAAGTCCCTTAACAAATCTTTTAAATAAACCGGTGCCCTGCAATTAGGTGCATATACCTTGATAATCGTTATATCTTCCCGTTGAGTTGATCCCTTAATCATTATATAGTGCCCCTCTTTGTCTCTCTTAACAATTTTTGTGTTAAAGTTCATGTTGTCCGATATTAAGATGGCTATGCCTACTCTTTTTTCATTTCTGTTGGCATGGAATATCTTTTTCCAGCCTTTCACTTTCAGTCTGTAGGCATCTTTGTTGGAAAGATGTGTTTCTTGTAAGCAGCAAATAGATGGGTTTTGTTCCTTAACCCAATCAGCCAATCTGTGTCTTTTAACTGGACAGTTCAGGCCATTAACGTTCAATGTGACTATTTATAAGTAGTAACTTTGCCCTGCCGTTTCCCAAAGATATTTTCTAATATATGCTTTGAACTTCCTGTGATCTTTTGCTGTGAGGTTTCCTTCCTTTACCTTCTTTCATATTGATGACCGTGTTTCTGTGTTTCTGTGTGTAACACATCTTTAAGCATCTGTTGCAGGGCTGGACGAGTGGCGACAAATTCTTTCAATTTCTGTTTGCTATGAAAGGTCTTTATTTCACCTTCATTCACAAATGAGAGCTTTGCAGGATATAATATTCTGGGCGGGCAGTTTTTCTCTCTTAGTACCTGGGCTATGTCTCACCATTCCTTTCTAGCCTGTAGGGTTTCTGATGAGAAGTCTGCTATAAGTCTAATTGGAGATCCTCTGAGAGTAATCTGATGTTTCTTGCACATTTTAGAATCTTTTCTTTATGTTTCAGTGTGGTGAGTTTGATTACAACGTGTCGTGGTGAGGATCTCTTTTGGTCGTGTTTATTAGGGGTTCTATGATCTTCCTGAACTAGGATGTCTCTGTCCTTCTCCAAGCCTGGAAAGTTCTCTGCAAGTATCTCACTAAAAAGGCCTTCTAATCCTTTCTCTCTCTCCATGCCTTCAGGAACTCCTAGAACCTGAATGTTGGTTTTTTTTTTTTAATAGTATCCTGTAGATTCTCAACAATATTTTTTAGATTTCTAATTTCCTCTTCTTCTCTTTGGTTGGACTGTATACTTTCCTGTGCTCTGTCTTCTAAGTCTGATATTCTCTCTTCTATTTCACTGACTCTGTTTTTAAGGTTCTCTAATGTGTTTGTCATTTGATCTATTGAGTTCTTCATTTCATTTTGATTTCTCTTCACTATCACACTTTCCTGTTCTACTAGTTTCTGCGTGTCATTTTGATTCCTCCTTAAGATTTCATTTTCTCAAAGGAGATTTTCTATCCTGTCCAGTAAGTATTTCCGTAGCTCAAGTATTTGTTTTTGAAAACTTCTAAATGCTCTTATTATAAATTTTTTGACATCTGTATCTTGCATTTCTTCCATCTCATCATCTTCATAATCTTGGCTTGGGGTGTCATGTTCATTTGGGGGTGTCATAATGTCTTCCTTATTCTTGTTTCCTCGGTTTCTGTGTTTGTTGCTTGGCATTGTGGAAATATTCTTTGGATACTTCTTCCCTCGCTGTGATGTTTTTTTCTTGTTATACTATGACTGTATTAAGTGGACTGTCTGCTTTTGATGGAGCCTTAGAGGCTTGAGATGGGTGTGGCCTGAGAGCTCTGTTTTGTTCCTCAGGGTTAAGGGTGTGTCAAAGGTGACACTCCCAGGTTAGGCATGGTAAATCTCTTTCTCTTTTTTTTTTTTATTCAGAAGGGAAGTAATTCTGCACAGCTGAGTGGAATTGAAGGTAGTTAGCAGGTGAATGATATACCCACAGGAGCCAGAGATTGGAAGCTCTTTCCCAAGGACCACACAGGGCATCTGTTCTGCCCTCAGTGTGGGCTCAAATTCTCCTGCAGTCTCCCACTGGGTTGCCAAGGTTACTGAATTGTAGCATCTCTAGAGAGTACTCAGGTGAATTCCATGAGTTCTCTCACCCACCATCTCTTCTTTCACAGTCTCAGTTCATTAGCACCACACATTCACTAGGTCCTAATCTCCTGACGTTTCACCCCCCTCCCCCAGAGTCAGGTTTTTCTGCTTGGCTGAGGGCGGGTATAGATCTGAAGTCATGCCGCTTATGACGTATGTCCAAAATGGCACCTGCTCTTTGTCTTGCTCGCCTTTGAGAGGTGAACGGAGAGAGAGAAACTCGTGTCCTTATCGGTCACTTTTTTTTTTCCTCTCTCTTCTAGTGGGTGGTGAGCTTTTCCCCACGGGGTTTCAAGCCTCGTTCCCTCTAGTCTCCTCTTTCTGCTTTCCTGCCTGTGTGTCGGGCTATTGAGGTTCGGCTCACCTCGTGTTCCAGCGCTGGTGCGTTGATTCTGCCACTGGTGTCCCGAGCCTTTGGCTCCCACACCCTCCACGCAGGTCCACTGTGAATCACTAGTTCCAGAAGAGTTTCCTCTGCTGTTTCTTCCCCTACTCTTTCTTAAACCTGCAGGATCTCCACTTTTATTAAACTGTCTCTTCCCAGACTATCAGTGTGCTTCCTTCCTATTCCGCCATCTTGCCACCACATTATAAAATTAAATGACAAATTAGGGGGAAATACATGTACACTATGGAATTTAGGTGATAATGCAGTGTCAGTATAAGTCATTGTAACAAATGTACCCTTGTAGTGTGAATTAAGTAGAAGCAGGAGGCCTATGAGAACTCTTTGTACTCTATGCTAAGTTTTGCTATGAACCTCCAGCTACTCTAAAAAATAAAGTTTACTTTTAAAATGACAAAAACTTGGGGCTGGCACTGTGGCATAGCAGTAAAGCCACCGTCTGCAGTGCCGACATCCCATATGAGCGCCGGTTCTAGTCCCGGCTTCTCCACTTCCAATCCAGCTCTCTGCTATGGCCTGGTAAAGCAGATGGCCCAAGTCCTTGGGCCCCTGCACCACGCGGGAGACCTGGAAGAGGCTCCTGGCTCCTGGCTTCAGATCTTCACAGCTCCGGCCATTGTGGCCAACTGAGGAATGAACCAGCAGATGGAAGACTTCTCTCTCTCTCTCTCTCTCTCTCTCTCTGTCTCTCCTCTCTCTGTGTAACTCTTTCACATAAATAAATAAATAAATCTTTAAAAATAAATAAATAAAATGACAAAAACACACACTGCTACTCGAAAGTAATTTGGCATAAAGAATTCTGAAGATATTAATACTAAGAGCCTGTGATTTTGCTTCTAGTAATTTTTAAGAATTTCTTAAAAGTCTAGCAAAAATTTATGAATGAAGATGTTTGGTTCTACTTTGTAATGGCAAAAATCAAACAAAACAAAATGAAGCAAAACTTAATGTCAATGATCATTCCAGACTTAAGAAATACAAAATTGCTGGGAAAAAAAGCATGCTTGGAATATTTAATAATTTAAAAAATGCTCAGGAAAAATATCATATAAACAAAAGGTAGATTTTATATATATGGTTTTAATGCCTACCATAAATACATAAATGCTTCTTTAAAAACCATCTGGAAGTTCATCAATATATTCACAAGATTATTGTTTTATGTTGAGATGTTGGGTGATTTTTTTCTTACAGTTTTTTTCTCTTTTCTGAATGTTCTACAATGAGTGCATATTACGTACAATATTTAAACAAAGTAAACATTGTTTGAAAAATTATTACTCAAGTATGGTTCAATATTTGGAAATCAACCAATGTAATTATCATTTTAACAAAACAAAGTAAACATTGTTTGAAAAATTATTACTCAAGTATGGTTCAATATTTGGAAATCAACCAATGTAATTACCATTTTAACAGTCATTAAAAAATCACTAGTTTATATCAATTCATAGAGAAAATGTATTAACCAAATTAAGTATCTTTTCATGACACAGTCACATGATAAAAGGCATTTATAAGAACATTATAGCCACTATCATACTTCATGATGAAAGATTGAATATTTCCCCCTGGAATTCAGGAAGAAGGAAATTTAAGACTTCCACCATACTTGTGTACTGTATCTCAGATACAGAGATTTTATTGCTCAAAGTGTGGTTCAGGAATCCACACTTGGATTCATATTAGAACCACAGGATTTCAAGATATATTCCAGACACACTGAAGTGAGCTCTGCAATTTAACAAGGTGTCCAGGATTTCCGTATGCACATACCAGTTAGGGAAGCTCTTCTGTAGAGGACTAGAACAAGCTATGGGATCAGGAAGCCCTGGGTTTCAATTCCATCTCTCTACTGTGTGGCTTTGGGCAATTTACCTAACCTTCATGGGTCTGGTTCTTCATATAAAGAATGGAGAAATCTCTCTCTCTAAGTTTCCATAAGGATAAAGATAAGTTACATGGTGAAATGATGCTCCAAAAACTGCTAGTGCTATTTAAGGTGTTTTCCAAGAAGCCTAGAGAATGTTTTCTATCTCTTGTATAATAACTACAGGTTGCTACCAGATAATAAAGTGGAAATGTGAAAGTAAGTAGAGAGAAATTTAACATTCCCCAAACCATTGTTACTGAAAAAAGCAAAGACAGGAACCCAGGTCTCCTGAGTGCCAGAGTATCACATACTGTTTGGCTTTGCTGGTCCCTTGTCATAATCTCATACTCACCTCTAACCCCAAGCCATTTCCTGAATTGCTGAGTTACATATTCTTTGACACAACATCACATTCACAGGTAGAATACTATTAGCCCATGAATTTATAAACATAGTATTGCTGTTATTTCTAAAGGCAAAATGGAGGCCTAGTTAGGACATTTACCTCTTCAATATACTGTATTTGTCTTCCCAAACTTTAAAATAGAAAGATCTTCATTTCAGTCTTATGGGTAGCTCTAAAAAAATATTAAAAGTATCTTCTCAGACAAAATTACAAGGTGGCAAGTGAAAAAGACCTGTCCTAGACTCAGCTTCAGCTCTAAATAGCAATGGGAGAATCAGAAAAATTAATTCCATCATTCATATTGGTCAACAGCAAGGAATTAATGAAGCTAAGAAGTCAGATTGAAACTTCTTACCCTGGATTCCAATATTTCAGAAGACTTACAGTCATCGTGTGCTCCTTAAGTCTGATTTATTACCTTCCTACTTCTATTTTAGCCAATGTTCCCTTTTTGTACTTAATGAGGATGTAGGACATTTGGTCACCAGTCATCTCTGCAAAAAGTTCTTATGTCCTTATTCAATCATCCCTCACCTTTCCCTCATTAACTTTGTTAAATTTTATCTTATGAGAAAACCATTTATCTTGTTGCCTTTGACTTCAACAAGATACCAAATTCACTCCTTTATTTTCTTTAAATCTCTTTCATGTCTTGCTGAGACTCCGCTCTGGGATTCTGAAAAATGTTATTTCTAGAAAGAGAAGTATTGTTCTCATCTATGTGAGAACTTGAGTCTCTCTTCACCATACTAGGGGATGGCCTCTTGAAGGGACTGATACAAGTTCCCAACAAATGCCAATAGACACGAGAGTCCTCCACCACTAAATGTCCTTTCCTCATTTATTCTGCCTTTTGAATTATCCAAGGGCATCCCAATATGACCCCATATAACATGCATTATGTTTCCAATGAACTGTTAGTGAAAAACTTCCTTCATGGCAGTTGTTTTTTGATATGTTGGCCTCATCATACCTGATTAAAACAAATTCCAGTGCACTTTAACCAGCAAATCACATCTGTCCAATATTATATTTTCTGTCTGAATATTCCCTTAAATTTACATCAACCATAGATGTGACCATCAGAGTGTAAATGTATTCATTAATGATAAAACCTCTCTACTTTCAATTCAAATGCACTTTGTACTAGATATAATTACAGGGCCGGCGCCATGGCTCACTTGGTTAATCCTCCACCTGAGGTGCTGGCATCTCATATGAGCACCCAGTTCTAGTGTCGGTTGCTCCTCTTCCAGTCTACCTCTCTGCTGTGGCCCGGGAAGGCAGTGGAGGATGACCCAAGTGCATGGGCCCCTGCACCCACATGGGAGACCAGAAGGAAGCACCTGGCTCCTTGCTTCGGATCGGCACAGCGCACTGGCCATAGCAATCATTTGGGGAGTGAACCAACAGAAGGAAGACCTTAATCTCTCTCTCTCTCTCTCTCACTAACTCTGCGTGTCAAAAAAAAAAAAAAGATATAATTACAGTAGTTTCCTCTCGTCTACAGGAGATGTTCCAAGACCTCCAGTGTTAGTCAAAATCTGCAGACAATACCAGATCCTATATATACTATATTTTTGTCCATATATACCAAGTTTAATTTATAAATTAGATATAGTAAGATATTCTTGATAATAATTAATAATAAAATAAAATGATCAGAATATACTGGAAGAAAAGTTATGTGAAGATAGTCTCTCTCTCTCTCTCTCTCTCTCTCGGTAAGACAACTATTAATAGTTTTTAAACCATAGTTGACCATAGGCAACTGATATGGCAGAAAGTGAACCTGTAGATACAGAAACTACTATATCCACAACAAATAAAGAATTAACTTGCTTCCCAAGGATAACTTCTAGGTTGAATGTCATCCTCATGGAAAGGTGGGCTATATTTAAGTATAGTGATACACTGAAGTATAGAGATAGGTGTTATCTTCAGAGGATTTTTGAAACTAGGCATCTTACAAGCATCTCTTCATTTTCTGAGTCAATGGCAATGCAAAACAAACAGCATACCAAGAATTAAGAACTGGCTCAGTCACTTTTATAAATACAACAGAGAAAAAAAAAAACAGAGGGGAAAAAAACACTTGGTTTGCTCCTTTCCTGGGTGGAAATTCACTTATTAATTTTTTCTATGTTTAGATGATAAAGATCCATTTCAGTTGTTATGTTAAATGATTATGTGACTACTAACATCACTTTATTTTCTCATCACTTTTGAAAGAGCTTGCAAAGATCTCATTAGGAATTATTTACTACTGAGTACAGATGAGACTGAGCAAACAATATGCACTTGTGGGGCTGGTGCTGTGGTATAGTGGGTAAAGCCACAGCCTACAGTGCTGGCATCCCATATGGGTGCCGGTTCAAGTCCTGGCTGCTCCACTTCCAATTCAGCTCTCTGCTATGGCTTGGGAAAGCAGCAGAAGATGGCTCAAGTCCTTGAGCCCCTGCAACCATGTGGGAAACCCAGAGGAAGCTCCTGGCTCCTGGTTTTGAATCGGCGCAGCTCCAGCTGTTGAAGCCAACTGGGGAGTGAACCAGTGGATGGAAGACCTCTCTCCCTCTCATTCTCTCTCTCTGTGTAACTCTGCCTTTCAAATAAATAATAAAATCAAATCTTTAAAAAAATATGCACTTGTTATATAGCAGAAACGACTTATGAAATTCCAAAACTTAGAATTGTGTTACTTCCTATCTCACTGACTCCCCTTAGAAAAAGTCTTTTTGGCCAAAATAAGAGTTCCTTGTAATCAACTAAGAGATTGCTCCCCCTCCAGAAAGTCTGATTCCCCTACCTTCCATAGCCATAAGATGGTAAAATGTAGCACACAATTTTAGTGTTTCTGAATTCCTCATTTTCTTGAAGCATTCTGGTCATTGGCCCAAGTAACCTGCTGGAAGACACCAATAAAAAGGCTGCCTTTAGGAACACTTTACTCTCTCTACATTTACAATTGAGGTTGAGCTTGTCCATAAAGCTTTCCAAAGGCCACCCATCACAATACTCTTAGACAAATATTTATATTTTTCTCCTTTCCTATCAACAGCAAGGTTATTTTTGTTACCTAAAGAAATGAATAGTAGTAGCAAGTGATTGAAAACAGGCCTTAGTTTTTCTATCCTTGTATGGTTGTAAAAGATGCCCACCTTAACATAAATACATCATGGGCAGTAAGAACCTGTCTCATTTTCTTCTCCTGCTATAGCTTGTGTGATGTGATCTAAAGGTATTCCTGAAATGAGATCCTGAAGTCATACTCCTTCTTTCTTCACCCAATATGGCTAGTCTATTGGGCCATTTTTAAATTGTTTTTAATTTTTAAAATTTAAAAATTTAAATTTTTAAAAAAATATTTTGTAATAAATGAAATGAGGAATTACTGGACTTGGGCCCAGTATTTTCCTTCTCCTAACTCTTAATGTCCACTCTTCTAATTTGGTTCATATGGTTGTGTTCACATTCATGAAAATGATCCTTTGTATACGTCTATTAAAAAATGTGAAGTAAAACATCAATACTAATAAGCTTATTCCTTATCTTCATCTTTCAGTCATAACCACCCACTGCATGCACAGTCACCAAATACAGAAAGTGCCTCTTTTTTCTTATTTGTAATGTTTACTTTATTTTACCTCAAACTTATGCAAATAAAGATTAATTGTACACGGACTATGTAGATCATTTTTTAATTAACATAGTTCACTGTGCTTAGAGAATACGATGATTAAATAGGACAGCAAAATGGCTAATCTATCATAAAATTTATAAGTTCCTCTCCCCCAAAAAATTTCAACTTAAGATGCTTTTATTCATTTGAACAATTCAGCCTTGCAATAAAAGACAAGAAGGCAACTAGTGTGAACTAAAGCCCCATATTTGCATTAGCATCCGTCAAATAGAAAACAACAATATAACCTATTTTTAATTACATACAAGGTATTCAACCTATTAATCTGAAAATGAACCATGCAAAAATGAATTCCACTGGTGAAATACTGCTTTCTCGTGTGTTGGAAAAAGAAGTATTGCCATCCTGGATATAAAGCAATGTGCAATGAACCATTCTTACAAACTTGCATTGTGGTTCCCCAGGAAACCAAAACTCTGCATTTGTGCAAACTAAAATGCAGATGTGGGTATTTCAAAGAACTAAATCCAGTTTTCATTCCTAAGAGGGCAGTTCATTTTCAGACTTTTATGCAGAATACCATACCCCTTGAAATTAAAATCGAGATTTGTAATCATCAGCATTGATATTGTCTGAAGATTAACATTTATTCATTCAAATTTTATTTTTAAACCCGTATAACATACGATCTCCATGGACTGGCAACTTGTGAACCACCAGGTAAACTTGGTGTTTGGTATCTCTCCAGGGGCCCTGCAGAATCATTGCCTTACAAGTTCTGTGCCAACTCTGGAACAAACACAAACATGTATTTCCTCTCCAAATGCCCAATTTCTGCCAGGAAACTAACAGATGCACCAACAAATGTTGCAAGTCTGCCTATTAAACATTGAGCTCATTGAATTTCTACTGCATTTCTCCAGCACAAGTGCATTTGGAGCAAAGAAAGAAATTAAAATGAAGTCAGGTGTCATTCAAGAAAATTACAGTCCCACAGAGGATAGTTTTGAGTTGCAGCTTTGAGTTGCCATGCTGTGCCTTTCACAGCTGCCTACAGTTTTCATCATTAATAATCAGTAAATAAGATCTGCAGGTGGGCCAGAAAGGCACCCTGAGCCAAGAAGACGGTAGTTAGGGCTTCTGTCTCTAAGATGGGTGGCCAGGCTCATTTGCACAACCCAGCTTATGTTTCTACACAAAAGTGCAATCCTACTTAGCATAGCTTCAGGGATGCTGCCACAATATAGGGAATGCTAATTACTGTAACCAACTGGCAACGAGGCATCCAAAATTAAATGGCCTGTGACTGAGCAGATGAACAATTTTTATGGCCCAAAGATCAGGGAACAGGGATAGTTTGTTAAATTAACTGACAACCTCATTCATGTAAGTAGGTGAGTTGAAGTCATTTGAAAGCTAGGTTTGTGTGCAGTTACAAACCAGAGTCTCTCCTGCGTAAGTACGGTTCCCCCTGCAGTTTTATGTGAGCATATGGCTACATTTAGTACATAAAATTCACAAAGTTCCCTGGTTCAGTTCATAAATGACCAGGAGAAGCTATTCCAAATCCCTGTGGGATTGATTTTTTTACAAACAAATATTTGATCGTCTTAAATTCACCTGAAGCTAATTCATAGCATCGTGTAGCGAGGTTTTTAGTAAACCTTTAGAACCCTGCATGAACAAAAGCTTTTAACTTCTAATTTCCAGCATCGATCATACTTAGAAGCCAAGCTGTCTCACCAGCACATCAAAAGTTGCTACTATTACAAGTTCATATCCAACTGTTAATACATATCTAAAACTCTTCCTAAAAAAAACAAATGAAATATGTGAGCATAGCCTATAAAATTTTCAAGGCATTTCTTCTAGCAAAACAACACTTCTTCATATCACAATTCAAGACAGCACTTTAAGCCTCAGCACTGTTGGTATTTTGGACTGCTTAATTATTCCTTCCGGGAAGGGTTGTCTGGCAAGAAGTGTACGAACATCCTTGATCTTTATCAACAAACACCAGCAGCAACCCCTATCCCTTCCCAGTTGTGACAACCAAAAATATCCCAGGAATTACCAAATGAACCCTAGTGGCCAAAATCACTCCCTGGTTGAGAACCACATTTATTGAACATCCATGATATTTTACCAGACTCTGCAAGATGGGTGATGGATAAAGTTTAGCTTAAAAAAATGCTTTCAGACCACGACATAATTCTGACATGGAGGAGCATGTAGTTTAATAAGGGAGACATACATATGTACAGAACATTTCAACACTAAAACAGAAATCTGTAGAGTACTCTGGAAAAAGTGGAGTAGCAACAACCCCTAAAGGTTCCAATAAGATTTCCTAGAGGAGGTGACTCTGAGGTAGGCCTTGAAGCATGAGTAAAAGCTGGCCAAGAAAGATGGAAAGAGTTTTCCAGAGAAAGAAAACTGCATGAGCAAAGACATAGCACTTGAGACAGCAGGTTATAAATGAGATATTACAGTTTTTAAAAGCATATCAGAAAAAGGAAAGAATTCTATGAGGTAGGAGTGAAGGTTGTCAGGTTTTCTGATATCACAAGAAAATTCTTCCTACTCCTTAAGTCAACAATTACTAATTTATTGTCAAATAGGAATACAAAGATATACAAGACCCTTTGCCATTGTAATCAAGGATATAAGCCTCAGCCATTCTAGCTCCTTGCCTGAAAATAGTTAAATTCGGAATTTACCTCTTAGCTCTGCACCTTTTCAAGAGACCAGTTTAGTCTCATGCCCTGTATTGTTCCCCACCCCACTCCCTGAATTCCAGGTTTGAAAACCTGTATGGAGAAACTCACCTTCAACTACTGTCTTCCACCCCACTCTGGACCCTTAGCCTACCATGAGGTATATAAGGCCCAGCCCACTGAGAGACTGGGCACTCTGCCACGTGCTCTGTGAGCCCTTTGACTGTTGGCCACCTCTGTGAATAAACTCACTTTGGCGGTGAAAAAATAAAAAATAAAAGAGTGTTAGGAAAGAGGAAAGCACAGGAACAGAGGCAGAGAATCTAAAATAGTGTACTCACGAGAGTTTGTTTTATAGAAGATGTTCCAATAAGGCTTGTACTTACAAGGAGCCAGACTACCACAAACGAGGAAAGTGGCAAAACACCAGTATGAGTATGATTCTCTAATGAAGTTATATGTTGCTTGAACAGAAAAGGTCTTTCTATTCACCATTTTCTATATCCCAGACACTCCCCTAAACTTTGATATAAAAGCCTTGGCAAACTGTTTCTCAGAGAAACAATTTATTTAGGAAACTATACCTTCTCACTGTCTCTTTTACTTGTAACAAGCAAATAAAGTTTTCTTTTGAGTAACTATTGCTTGAAGCTAATTATCTGATGACACCCCCAAGTGAATGCACCCCTTGTGTTCACTAACACCATCCAGATGCTCACCATCTAGAGCGGTAACAGAAGTACAAGCATGACTTGGATATTTTTCTAAGTTGAATATTAGAATATAACTCTTTATGTATTGCTCCAGCCTCCAGAACCTTACCAGGAAAATTGGCATTGTTAAACTTCTATGACAGTCTCATAGGGGAATATGAAGATAAACAGACTAAAATAAACTCATAGTTTAGTTGGAAAGGTAAAATTCATTAAAAGATAATAAATTACACAAATTTTATGAAAAATGCCGAAGAGTTACAAGTACTTAATGGAGTAGCAGAAGTGACGGGAATAATGGTGAACTTCCATGGTCAGGCAAGAACTTGAGCAAGACATGGCCTTAGTTCTGATCTTAAAATATAGGTCATTTAAAAATAACAGAAAAGGAAATATATTTTAAATAATGGGAAACACTGGTCATTATAATGAAATAAAGGTTGGACTGTGTCTGGCATTTTAAGAACAGTGAGAAGACATACTGGGCAAAGTAATGAATTCTTGAAGAAAGAAAGAATTGAAAATGGACAGTTACAAGACACAGAAAATCTTCAAGCTAGAGGATGGGGATAGAGAACGGTGGTGTGGTTAGACAGGTCATGGTATTTAAGTTTGTCCTTATATGGAATGTTGCTGAATTATGAGAAAATACATGGAAAATGGTTAGGAGATGGGAAAAATAGTATAGTTCCAACATGACTAGAAAGTTCTATTGGTATTGCATGGTCTTACACAATAGATGAAAGCATGTTTTACTAGCCTGCAGGCTTTTGTATTTAATGAAAAATACCATTTCTTTTTCAGCATTGTGTTAATATACCAGTTACCATAAACAATTACAGGGAGTTTTTAATTTTGTTAGAAAAAATTAAAAAGCCATTCTTTAACATGTATTATAACCCCAGAGCCAAATGCTAAACTAGGAAATCTAGAAAATGACTTCTGTCATTCTTTTCCACTTCTTCTGACTTCAATAAAATGACATTCACTTTTCTCAGCCTCACAGACTATGTACTAAATAATGCCTGCCAACCATGGATGCACAGGCCTTAGGGACTCTGTTGCCTGCAGCCAATAGACATGGGTACATTCTGCCTAGAGCAGGTAATAATCTAATCCAGCTAGTTAGCATCTTGCAAGTTAACTCCTTCTTTCCCAGAGTCAGTGTGGGAATCTCTTCCTGCTTTCCTTTCATTTACTTTACAGATATATAATGTTGTTCATGAAAGGCATAAAATTGAATATAAATTTTGCCTTTGTATGACCTTTTTAGGCCACAGCACAGAAACCATCATCTATATTACATAACTTAACAAATATACAAGAAAAGACACTTCTGCCCATGGTTCTCAAATTTGGATGTTCATAAAAATCACATGGAAACTCACAACCTAGAAATTCTGATTCAGTAAGCATGGAGTTGAAAACAAGTACCAGAGCCAATACTGTGGTGTAGCAGGTAAAGCCACTACCTGCAGTGCCAGCATCCCTTATGGGCACCCATGTGAGACCTGGCTGCTCCACTTCTGATCCAGCTCTCTGCTATGGCCTGGGAAAGCAGTAGAAGATAGTCCAAGTCCTTGGGCCCCTGAACCCGCGTGGGAGACCCAGAGGAAGCTCCTGGCTTTGAATCGGTGCAAATACAGCCATTTCAACCATCTGGGGAGCGAACAAGCAGATGCAAGACCTCTCTCTCTCTCTCTCTGCCTCAGATACTCTGTAACTCTGCCTTTCAAATAAATAAATAAATCTTTTTAAAAAGGTTCTATTTTTACTTAGAAAATTCTTACATAGGCAATAATTTTTATAAAAAATTTTAGATGTGTTTTTCAGTGATATGACATATTCCTAGAAATTTAAGACTTACCTGGAGTTTCTCTCCAAATACATAAATTGAAAATTACTCAAAAAACATGCTTATTACCACTGAAACTTTTGGGTGATAATGCAAATGGATCTGAAGTGTTCAGTACTTTAATCTCACTCAAAGAATTCTTTAATGGGATCAACTACCATGAGTTACACAGCTCAGACTCATCTCCATGGGCTTCCTTCCTAAATCATATTTTGCAAGGGATGCAAGGGGACCCAAGAAGACACTTGCAAAAGAATCTCCTTCCACTGAGTAGATTGAATGCCAGACTTGAATGAACTGATGACCTGGAGATTCTATCAAACTCCATCTTTACTGTGGTTCTTCATTCTATGCCTCAATTCTTTGCCACAGAAACCAAACAGCCACAAAATGAATGAAAGAGGAATGCCAGGACTAAAGTAGGGAATAATTAGATATGGCTTTGTTCAAACAGCAGCCTAACTGGAGTAAAAGAATCTGCCTCATTTCTAGACTTCAAAGAATCAGAGAGGTAAGGGAAGGAGAAAGCAAAAACTGTCTCAGAAGTAAATTAAACACTTTTGCTCTTCAAAATAGACTAATAAGAAAATGAAAAGACAAGCCACAAACTAAGAGAAACTCTGCAAAATATATTTCTTTATTTTTAAAGATTTTATTTATTTTACTTGAAAGTCAGAGTTACACAGAGAGAGGAGAGGTAGAGAAAGAGGTCCTCCATCCACTGGTTCACTCTCCAGATGGCTACAATGGCAGGAGCTGCGCTGATCCGAAACCAGGAGCCAGGAACTTCCTCCGGGTCTCCCACATGGGTGCAGGGGCCTAAGGAATTGGGCCATCTTCCACCGCTTTCCCAGGCCATAGCAGAGAGCTGGATTAGAAGTGGAGCAGCCGGGTCTTGAACCGGTGCCCATATGGGATGCTGGTGCCTCAGGCCAGGGTGTTAACCCGCTGCGCCAGAGTGCTGGCCCTGCAAAGTATATTTCTTACAAATACTTGTATCTGAAATATGTAAAACTTATAATAAAAAAAGAAAAACATCCGATTTAATAAATGAGTCAAATATTTGAGCAGACACTTCACCAGAGAAGGTATATGGGTGGCTCATAAGCACGAAAAAAGATTCTGTAGGCAAGGAATGTAAATCAATGCTGTAATCAATATTACCACACACCAATTTAAATGGCTGAACTTTCAAAAACATGACTGTGCTGATTGTTGGTGAGGGTGTGGAGCAACGGGAATTCCCATTCATTGCTGATAGGAATGTAAAATCATAAACAACATTAGACAAACACACTTAATAAACATATACACAGTAACAACTAAAGCCTGTGAAATGCAGGAGGATTGCTGCATATGTAGCAACAGACAGTAAGATATAAGAAACTCAAAAATGGAGCCTCCCAATTTCCCTTTGAAAGGCAGAAAGACAATCAGCCAGTATCTTTCCCTTGCTGGGTGAGTGAAATCACCATAAACCAAATCCAGAAAGAGGTCTGCCTTAGTATGTCTATCTTAGGCCTAACTCGCAAGGGCTGATGTTCCAGTGCTTCATCTTGCAGATTTTGTGTCACTTCTCTGGATACTGAGCATGCCAGTCGCTAACAGCAGCCAGCCAGCAGGGGCTGTCAGTTGCAGCTGTGTTCCAGCTGTTTATAGCAGAACTACATTGCTTCAGGCTGAGCTTCTGTGCTTTGTCCAGCCACCTGGTCTAATTTCTTCCATCTATCCTGTGAAACTGTGATGATTGTTTCAATGCTATTGGCAGTATCACGGGGTCTGATATTCTTCTCATAGTTGAGAAACATGTTAACGATTCCAGAGTTTTCCAAGAACTCCCCTCAGCAACTTTGACCATTCTCCTAAACCCAGACCAAGCCAGTCCTGATTCAGGAAACCTTTCAATATTCTGGCCTATGGAGGTCCATGTTGTATGCATCTCTTCTTTAGATCAGTTTTTTGGATGTGTATACTCTGTTGCTCAGAAATTTTCATTGGCTCCCAAGAAATTACAAAGCAAAGCTAAAGTCCCAGGGACCTCTACCCCTGGCCTCAGCCTATCTCCCTGCTCTCTCTCAACTGCTATCTTTCACCAAGCTTATTCTCCAACTAGACTGATCCTTGGACTGGCTCTTAAGGATTTTATATTTTCATAGCTTAGCTTATGATAACATCTCCATCAAAATACCCTTTCCCCTACTGTGAATGTCTATATAAGGCTACTTCAAAAAGTTTATGCAAAAATGGAATTAAAATAAGTTTATCCTGCTGCAAAAAAAAAATTGAGGTCCACACATAGTTTTCTTCACAGTATGTATTTTCCATGAACTTTTTGAAGTACTCTCATAGTATATGGCCATACCACCCTGAACATGCCTGATCTCATCTGAAATACTCTCATAAATGACCAATTCAGATGGTGTTTTTTTCATGAAATGTTCTTTTTCATGCACATTTAAAATAACCTTTCCACCTCTATATTCCTATTGCTACATATTTCTCTTAAGACTCTGACAATCCTATTTCTTTTTGATGTTTCTGCATGGGTATTCACCCCACTGCTGAACTACAAGTACCACAGAGTAGGTCCATATTCCATCTACCTTAGTCATATGTAGAGTATCTTAAATACCAGGGAAGCTTAATAAACAATTCTTTTTAAGACAAGCTCAGCTTTGTCCTCCAAACAGAGACAGATGGGGTAGAATTTCTGAGGAGAGGAATGTGACTCCTTCCCCTGATATTTTTTAGTTCTGCATCCCAGGGCAAACCACTTAAGGCTCTGTATCCTCACATGTCAAACTGAAGTAATAGCATCTTCCAGTCTGCCTCCTTGGTCATTATGATGAGAAAATCAGATTCTGTATTGAAAGTTCTTTGAAAATTACAAACTCTTACACAAGCTTATATTCCCCCAAGTCAATAATTGTCACATACTTTTAGAATATGTCCATTTTTATATATTGCTATTAAAATGTTAGTTACAGGAAACCATTGCTAAGCTAAAGTAACTCAGCGACATCAGGGAAGCTTGGTAAATTGCCCCTAAATATTCAAGTCAGAATCACAATGCCTGCCTCTCCATCTTGGGCTATTTCCATTAAGCCATTTATAGTAGACACTAGAAATATTTGTTGAAACAACAAACTGAAAAGTGATCGCTGTTAAATATAAGAGTGGGAATAAGAGAGGGAAGAGATGTGCAATTCGGGACATGCTCAAGCTGACTTACCTCAAACGGTAGAGTTGGAAACATACCAGAGGATTCCAATTCAATCCCATCAAGGTGGCATGTACCAATGCCAACTCACTAGTCCCAGTGATCAATTTCTGTTCACAATTGATCATAATGATAGGACTAAGAACCAAAGGGATCACATAAACAAGACTAGTGTCTGCAAATACTAGCTGATAGAATAAAAAAGGGAGAGAACGATCCAACATGGGAAGTGAGATACACAGCAGACCCATAGAATGGCAGATGTCCTAAACAGCACTCTGGCCTCAGAATCAGCCCTTAAGGCATGCGGACCTGGCTGAAAAGCCCATGAGAGTATTTCAGGCATGGAAAGCCAAGACACTCTGGGGGGAAAAAAAAAGAAACCTAAATGAAAGATCTCTGCAAGTGAGATCCCAGCAGAAAGAACGGGTCATCAAAGAAGGAGGTACCTTTCTCTGAAGGGAGGAGAGAACTTCCACTTTGACCATGGCCTTGTCTAAATATGATCAGAGTTGGTGAACTCAGGGGGCTTCCATAGCCTTGGCAGCTCATGACAAGAGCCTAGGGTGATTACTGAGGCCATAAACAAGAGTGTCAATTTGTTAAGTCAACAACAGGAGTCACTGTGCACTTACTCCTCATGTAGGATCTTTGTCCTTAGTGTGCTGTACATTGAGATTTAATGCTATAACTAGTACTCAAACAGTATTTTTCACTTTATGTTTCTGTGTGGCAGCAAACTGTTGAAATCTTTACTTAATGTATGCTAAACTGATCTTCTGTATATAAAGAGAATTGAAAATGAATCTTGATGTGAATGGAAGGGGAGAGGGAGTGGGAAAGGGGAGGGTTGTGGGTGGGAGGGACGTTATGGGGGGAAGCCATTGTAATCCAGAAGCTGTACTTTGGAAAATTTATATTCATTAAATAAAAGTTAAAAAAAGAAATACTTGTTGAAACAAATACATTCTATGATATTTTGGAAGTTCAAAGGGCATTAGATTGAGACTCCTTTAGAACTTACCTGATTGGAACAAATACTAGTGTTAAGGGCACAGAGCTTTGCCCTATCACACTGTATTCATACTATGTGGGCAAAGTCTCCAAATCTCTCTCAGTTTCTAGCAGAACATGAAGTCTAGGAAGGCTGTGGACTTTGTCTATTTTGTTCATGGCTATGTACCCAGATCAGTACTTGGTGCATCATACACGTTCAGTGTAAGGAAAAAAACTTCAGAAAGTTCATCAAAAAATGAAATTCAAAGATAAGCTTGTTTTGATGCAAAAATATTTTCTTGGAAATCCATGCATACTTTTCTCATTAAACATATTTTCTATGAATGTTTTGGAGACCCTGTTAAACATCCAAGGAAAAATTTTTACATCAAAATAAACTTATCTTTTAATTCCACTTTGCACAAACTTTTTGAGGTGGCCTTGTATTTGCTTAATGAACCTCAGTACTTTTTGTTTGTTTTTTTTAATTTTATTTAAGTTATACAAGCTTCAAGCATTTCATATATACAGATTTATGAATATAGTGGTATGTCCCCTGCTACCCTCCTTTCCACCCAAGCTCTAACACTTCTTCCTCCTCCCTCACACATTCCCACTCTTAATTTTTACAAACATCTATTATCAGGTTACTTAATTATCACATACCTAACTCTACACTAAATAAAAGAGTTCAACAAATAGTATAAAGAACAGCAACAATAACAACAACAATAAAACTGTTCCTCAATAGAAGAGACAGCAGCTGAAAATAATCATCTAAACTCAAAATGTCCATTTCACTCCTAAACATTACGTTTTAGGTACTCTATTAGACCTCTGATATGGTAAACGCATCACATCTGTCTTTTGGGGACTGGCTTATTTCACTAAGTATAATGGTTTCTAATTGTGTCATCTTGTTGCCAAAGACAGGATTTCATTTTTTTTACAGCTGGGTAGTACTCCATAGTGTACATATACCATAATTTCTTTATTCAGTCAATAGTTGATGGACGGACATCTGGGTTGATTCCATATTGTAGCTATTGTGAATTGAGCTGTAATAAAAATGAAGGTACAGATAACTCATATGCTAATTTCTTTTGGTTTGGGTAAATTCCCAGAAGTGGGATGGCTGGATCATACGGTAGCTCTATATTTGGATTTCTGAGGTATTTCTTCCATACTGTCTTCTAGAGTGGAAGCACCAGTTTGCATTTCCACCAATAGTGGATTAGAGTACCTTTCCCCCCACATCCTCACCAGAATTTTTTGTTTGTTGATTTCTGTTAAGAGTCATTCTTACTGGAGTGAGGTGAAACCTCATTGTGGTTTTGATTTCCATTTCCCTGATGGCTAGTGATCCTGAGAATTTTTTTAATCTTTTTAACTTTTATTTAATGAATATAAATTTTCCAAAGTACAGCTTCTGGATTACAATGGCTTCCCCCCATAACGTCCCTCCCACCCACAACCCTCCCCTTTCCCACTCCCTCTCCCCTTCCATTCACATCAAGATTCATTTTCAATTCTCTTTATATACAGAAGATCAGTTTAGCATACATTAAGTAAAGATTTCAACAGTTTGCTGCCACACAGAAACATAAAGTGAAAAATACTGTTTGAGTACTAGTTATAGCATTAAATCTCAATGTACAGCACACTAAGGACAAAGATCCTACATGAGGAGTAAGTGCACAGTGACTCCTGTTGTTGACTTAACAAATTGACACTCTTGTTTATGGCCTCAGTAATCACCCTAGGCTCTTGTCATGAGCTGCCAAGGCTATGGAAGCCCCCTGAGTTCACCAACTCTGATCATATTTAGACAAGGCCATGGTCAAAGTGGAAGTTCTCTCCTCCCTTCAGAGAAAGGTACCTCCTTCTTTGATGACCCGTTCTTTCTGCTGGGATCTCACTTGCAGAGATCTTTCATTTAGGTTTCTTTTTTTTTCCCCCCAGAGTGTCTTGGCTTTCCATGCCTGAAATACTCTCATGGGCTTTTCAGCCAGGTCCGCATGCCTTAAGGGCTGATTCTGAGGCCAGAGTGCTGTTTAGGACATCTGCCATTCTATGGGTCTGCTGTGTATCTCACTTCCCATGTTGGATCGTTCTCTCCCTTTTTTATTCTATCAGCTAGTATTTGCAGACACTAGTCTTGTTTATGTGATCCCTTTGGTTCTTAGTCCTATCATTATGATCAATTGTGAACAGAAATTGATCACTGGGACTAGTGAGTTGGCATTGGTACATGCCACCTTGATGGGATTGAATTGGAATCCTCTGGTATGTTTCCAACTCTACCGTTTGAGGTAAGTCAGCTTGAGCATGTCCCGAATTGCACATCTCTTCCCTCTCTTATTCGGTTGGGTCATAGATCTAGGTCTTTGATCCATTTTGTGGATTTTTGTGTAAGGTGTAAGGTAGGGATCTAGTTTCATACTTCTGCACATGGAGATCGTTTTCCCAGTATCATTTGTTGAGGAGATTGTCCTTGCTCCAAAGATTGATTTTAGCACCTTTGTCAAAGATTAATTGTTTATAGATGCATGGATTGATTTCTGAGGTTTGTATTCTGTTCCATTGGTCTAAACATTGTTTTGGTGCCAATACCAGGCTGTTTTGATATAAATGCTCTGTAGTATGTCTTGAAATCAGGTGTTGTCGTGTCTCCAGCTTTGTTTTTGTTGTATAAGTTTGCTTTAGCTATTTGGGGTCTCTTGTGTTTCTATATGAACTTTAACATCTTTTTTTCTAGACCTGAGAAGAATGTCATTATTTTGATTGATATTGTGTTGAATTTGGAAATTGCTTTTGGTAGTTTGGACATTTTGATTATGTTTCTTCCAATCCATGAACATAGAAGATTTTTCCAGTTTTTAATATCTTCTTCAATTTCTTTCTTTAGTGTTTTATAATTTTCATCATAGAGATCTTTGACATCCATGGTTAAATTTATTCCAATGTGTTTGATTCATTTTGGAGCTATTTTGAATGGGACTGATCTTAGAAGTTCTTTTGCAGTCATGGCATTGTCTGAGTATACAAAGGCTATTAGTTTTTCTGTGTTGATTTTATATCTTGCCACTTCACCAAACTCTTCCATGAGTTCCAATAGTCTCTCAGTGCAGCCTTTTTGATCTGCTATATAAAGAATCGTGTCATCTGCAAATAGGGATATTTTGACTTCTTCATTTACAATTTGATTTGATTATTGATGAACATGGGGTGTTGAAGTTCCCCCATTACTATTCCATTGGAGTCTATTTCTCAATTTAGATTCATTAACATTTCTTTTAAATAGCCAGGTGCCTGGTAATTGGGTGTATGTACATTCATTATAGTCACATCTTCTTGTTGAATTGATCCTTTAATCACTACACTGAGCCTTTATCTGTAGCTTTTTGCAGTTTTTTTTTTTTTTTTTATTTTGCCCAATGATTTTCAACAAGAACCCAGGTCTTGTTCTGGATGCTTCTTGCACATATCTATGGAAGAAGGCAGATGGTCTCCAGGGCTCCTAGAAGCAGCAGTTGGCTTCAGCTAATCAGTATTAATGGCATATCTCACGAACAAATGGGTCACCCAAAGAGGAAAGTATTAAGACATGGAAGCCCACAGGCCTATAAGAAATAAACATGTGAGCAACTCACTTCAGCAGACAGTCTCTGATGACAGAGGAGACATTTTTTCATTGTTATTTCTTTAAGATTCTCCATGGCCCAGGAAGTATGTCTCCAAGACTCTTCACTTTCCTTTTCTCCAAAGTAATGGTCACCACTTCAATATGCAGTTCTCAAAAGAAGAAATACAAATGGCCAACAGATGTATTTTAAAAATGTTGAACACCATTAGCCATCAGGGAAATGCAAATCAAAACTATAATGAGATATCACCTCACCCCTGTCAGGATGGATAAAATCCAGAATACAAAGAGAAACATGCTGGCAAGGATGTGGAGAAAGAGGAATACTTATATACTGTTGGCAGGAACATATTAGTGCAGCCACTGTAGAAAACAGTGTGGATATTTATTTAAAAAAAAAAAACTAGAAACAGACTTGCCATATGATCAAAAGACCCCAGAGGCAGAGACAGTCAAAGCCAAAATTAACAAATGGGATTACATTAAATTGAGAAGTTTCTGCACTGCAAAAGAAACAGTCAGGAAAGTGAGGAGGCAACCAAAAGAATGGGAAAAAATATTTGCAAATTATGCAACCAATAAAGGGTTAATAACCAGGATCTACAAAGAGATCAAGAAACTCCACAAGGACAAAACAAACAACCCACTTAAGAGATGGGCCAAGATCTAAACACACATTTTTCAAAAGAGGAAATCCAAATTGCCAACAGACACACAAAAAAAATATTCAGGATCACTAGCCATAATAGAAATGCAAATCAAAACCACAATGAGGTTCCACCTCACCCCAGTGAAATCAACTAACAACAGATGCTGGCAAGGATGTCGGGGAAAAGGCACACTAATCCACTGTTGGTGGGAATGCAAACTGGTTAAGCCACCATGGAAGTCAGTCTGGAGATTCCTCAGAAACCTGAATATAGCCCTTCCATAGAACCCAGCCATCCCACTCCCTGGAATTTACCCAGAGGAAATTAAATTGGCAAAGAAAAGAGCTCTCTGCAACTCAATGTTTATTGCAGCTCAATTCACAATACCTAGGACATGGAATCAACCTAAATGCCCATGAACAGAAGACTGGATAAAGAAATTATGGGATATGTAATCTATAGAATACTATACAGCAGTAAAAAAAAATGAAATCCGGTCATTTGCAACAAAATGGAGGAATCTGGAACACATCATGCTGAGTGAATTAAGCATGTCCCAAAAGGACAAATATCATATGTTCTCCCTGATCAGTGACAACTAACTGAGCACCTAAAAGGAAACCTGTAGAAGTGAACCTGACACTATGAGAAACAATAACTTGATCAGCCCTTGCCCTGACTGTCAAGGAACAATTTACTATTTTATTCCTTTTAGAATTTTTTGTTCTACTTAATACCATTGGATGAACTTTTTAATTAACACGCAATTATTCTTAGGTGTTTAAATTTAAATGACAAGTAATCCCTGTTAAATATAAGAGTGGGAATAAGAGAGGGAGGAGATGTACAGTTTGGGACATGCTCAATCGGACTTGCCCCAAACGGTAGAGTTAGAAACATGCCAGGGGATTCCAATTCAATCCCATCAAGGTGGAATGTACCAATGCCATCTCAATAGTCAAAGTGGTAAGTTTCAGTTCATAATTGATCATAATGATAAGATTGAGTCAAAGGGATCACATAAATAAGACTAGCATCTGCTAATAATAATTGACAGAATTAAAAAGGAGAGAACGATCCAACATGGGAAGCGGGATACACAGCAGACTCATAGAATGGCAGATGTCCTAAATAGCACTTTGGCCTCAGAATCAGCCCTGAAGGCATTCGGATCCGGCTAAAAAGCCCATGAGAGAATTTCAGGCATGGAAAGCCAACACACTGTGGCAAAAACAAAATGGCCTAAATGAAAGATCTCTGTGAGTGAAATCCCAGTGGAAAGAGCGGGGCCATCAAAGAAAGAGGTACCTTTCTCCGAAGGGAGGAGAGAACTTCCACTTTGACTAGGGCTTTGTCTAAATAAGACTGGAGTTTGTGAACTCAAGAGGCTTCCATTGCCTTGGCAGCTCATGACAAGTGCCTAGGGTGATTACTGACGCCATGAATGAGTGTCAATTGTTAAATCAACAACAGGAATCATTGTGCCACTACTCCCCATGTAGGATTTCTGTCCTTAATGTGTTGTACTATGCAAATTAACAGTATAACTAGTACTCAAACAGTACTTTGTGTATCTGTATGGGTGCAAACTGTTGAAATTTTTACTTAGTATATACTAAATTGATCTTCTGTATATAAAGATAATTGAAGATGAATCTTTATGAAGAATGGGATGGGAGAGGAAGTGAGAGATGGGATAGTTGCAGGTGAGAGGGAGGTAAAGGGGGGAAAAACCATTATAATCCAAAAGTTGTACTTTGGAAATGTATATTTATTAAATAAAAGTTGAAAAGAAAAAGAAATAGACTTGCCATATGATCAAGCAATCCCACTATTGGATATATGCCCAAAAGGCTTGAACACAATTAATCAAAGAGGTACTTGCACCACCATGTTTATACTAGCACTGTTCACAATACCCAAAATTTAGAACCAACCAAGGTGTCCACAATCAGATGCATGTATCAAGAAATGTGATATATATACACAATGGAATATTGTTCAGGTACAAAAGGAATGAAATTCTACCATCTGCAGGAAAATAGACACAACTGAAGGACATCATGTTATATGAAATAAGCTAGACTCAGAAAGACAAATACCACATATTCTCCTTTATATGTGGGAGCTAATTTTTAAAAAAAAAAAAAGAAAAGAAAGAAAAAGAAATGTCTGTGTGTATCAGTATTGCTGCAAATATAGTTCTGTAAAACTTTGTTTTATATCTTTGTGAGACCAATGGATAAAAATGTTACACAACTATAGTATTAATGATCTGTGATTACTTTAAAATTTACTGTCTATGTGTGAAATGGTCATTCTTCCATTCAGTTAATGTTTTTTTTCATAGTGTATTTTTTTTATTTAATGAGCATAAATTTCCAAAGTACAGCTTATGGATTACAATAGCTTCCTCCCCCCCATCACTTCCCTCCCACCCACAATGCTTCCCTCTCCCACTCCCTCTCCCCTTCCCTTCACGTCAAGATTAATTTTCAATTATCTTTATATACAGAAGATAAATTTAGCATATAGTAAGTAAAGATTTCCACATTTTTTCCACTGTTTTCTATATTCCCACTAAACTACGGTCTTTTGCTTTTTACTTGGTAAACTTCTTATTCACTGAATTATTTTAATTTTACTGTAAATGTAAATTTAATATATGTGATCTACAAAAACTAAAAAAAAAAGACATGGAGAAGGAAGAAAAGTGAGAAGGAGAGGGGAAGGGAGAGAAGATGGACTATCATTATGTTCTTAGAATTATATCTACAAATCACATTGAATCTGTTAAAAACTAATTAAAATTAAAATTTAAAAAACTGAAAGAGGGTCATAGATTTTTCTGATAATAGGCTATGAATTCCAGTTCGCACAGTGAAAGAGTGTCAGGATTTGAAGAAGAGAGGCAAACAGGAGAGATGGTTTAGGTTTCATTTGTTTATAGAGGGAGATATGGTAGAGACTTGTGAGTCAGGGAATTTTTTTGGTGACAACATAAGCAAGATCAAGTACACAGTGAGATTTGCTCCAGTTGTGAGAAGACTGTGACTGTTGGAATGGGAGAAGTGGGTTCCCGTGTGACGACTCTCTTCACCCCTGATGAGGATATAATTTTCTGTAAAAAAAATTACAAATTTTCTTTAAAAATCATGAAAAAATGTTTTAAAATCATGAAAAATTTAAAAAAATAAAAAAGTAATGGTCACCAAATAAAAGATGGAAGACACTGGCAAGTGGTTTTCTTCTTTGTAAGTTGATGAATTTGAATTCTCCTTTTTGTATGGTGAGTTTTATTAAGGTTAATTTTATAAGTGTTTACTGAACTGTTATATTCCAATTTCTGGATGTTTTAGGCCAAGAGCAAAATCTGAAGCAAGCCAATGTCACCTGTGAAATGTTAGGGCATTTTTTGCGGCATCCTCTGGTGCTTCTATCCATTTCACAGATCTCTTGGGCATCCCATTGGTCCTTTGGAATTCCTCTGCCACTCATATCCTTCCTAGAACCAGGTGACAAATTTCTGTGTTTGATAGTTGTTTTCATGTTATAACTAGATTTAGCAATTACATCCAAATTCTTTGACTCAAGACTGGAACGATGAAGTTTATCTTTCCCAGTCACACTGATTTGCAGCTGAGAAAACCAAGATCCACAGAGGGTGCAGTGACTAGCCCTCTCTCATGAAGGCAGGTAATGTACAATGCTGCAATTACCTTCTATCTGAACTCCCAGGATAATTGTCTCTGAGATTATTGTGAGTCAAATATGTAAGCAACAATTCACTGTATAATGCATTTAGGTCATTCCTGTGGGGACCAGAGGGAGAATGATAAAGAAAGATAGAAAAGCTAAATGGAAATAGTGATAGGAGGAAAAAAAATCCAGGGTCGCATACATCTGTTTAGAATCTGGGACAAAGGCAGAGGAAAGAATTTCAGGTTGGAAATGCCTCTCAGTTCTCTCCCTTTCTCTCTCCTTACTTCCTAACTTCCTATCTCTCTCACTACTTTCTTTCTTCTTGTTTTTGTTTCTTAAGTCTGTTTCTTCATAGACTATTATAGGATGCCCATGAAGTCAGAAATACACAGATAATTAAACATATATATGTAAACATGAGAACATGCATGCCCACATACATACAATCACATTTATATACCTCAAATACCAAGTTCAAGATATGTTGTCACAGCTTGATCTCTGGGAAACAGAAAGAGTTGGGCATGTAAGAGGTTTGTCAGGAATTGTCCTCTGAGCAACACCTATGGAAGCAGAGTGGGGAGGAAGTAACATGAGACGAAGGAAGAAATTAAGGAGATTCAGGTTCATCAACACCTCACCAGATTCCTTAGCGAACTCTAGAGCTAAAATGGCCTGAATATTCTTGCCTGGTCCCCAAACAGCCAGGACTTTATATCTCTGCCTCAATGTGTTATCAGATGTGAGCCACCCCTGACTGGCACAGAGACAGAGACAGTTCTCTGCAGTTGAAGCAAATCCTGAAGACACTGAGAGTTCAAAGATGTCAGCTAACAGTACACCCAAAGAATGGAACAAAACCCTCTTGAAAAAAACCCGAGTGGTTTAACTCTGTGTCCATCATACATTTATTTCAAACAAAGGGCTGGCCTGTACTATACAAAAAGACAGATGATGCACCCCCCCACACACACACACAAAGTCTCATACCACATGAGCACTAAGAGGGCAGAGTGGTTGCTATTTGTGAAGAGGGGTTAGAATTTGCATGTATCAGAGAAAACACTCCAAAACCTCACTGACTTATAATAATATAGGCTTATTTCCTGTTTATATTGCAAGTCTCTTGCACATGGCCTGAGCCTCTGCTGTATGTGGTCTCCACTGTAAGACCCAGACTTACAAAACAGCCTCTAGTGACATACCTTGCATGAAGAAACAAGCACACAGGGCTGGTGTTGCGGCATTACAGGTTAAGGTGCCACCTACAATGCTGGCATCCCACATTGGCACCAGTTCAAATCCCAGTTGCCCCTCTTCCAATCCAGCTCCCTGCTAATGTGCTTGGAAAAGCAGTTGAAGATGACCAAAGTACTTGGGCTCCTGCACCCATGTCAGAGACCCAAATGAACTTCCCAGCTCTTGGCTTTGGCCTGGCCCTGTCCTGGTTGTGCGGCCAAATCATTTGGGGACTGGGGACTTAACAAGCTGATAGAAGATCTCTCTCTCTCTCTCTCTCTCTCTCTCTCTCTCTCTCTCTCTCTAACTCTGCCTTTCAAACAAATATAAATTAAATCTCTAGAAAGAGAAGCAAGCATCTTCTCTTGACCATGGAATCTATGGTACTTCTATGGTACTTCTACGGTACTTCTGCTCATATTTCACAAGCCAAACAAACTTGCCAGAACAAGCCCGACTTCAATATATAATTGTTTCCAAGGAAGGTGAGGAGAAGCAGATTTTCATGACCAGAAATACATTTTCACTGCTACATCAATTTCAAAGAACACTCTAAGGAAACTAAAAACAATTCTGCAAGTCACCATTTAAGTTCATGAAGTGCAGAAATGGTTTATGTTATAACTGCAGAAAGAAGTTTAGGAGGTTATGTAAAGCCTGCTAAGGACAGCACCTATTAGAGCTTTGAGTAGGTACAGCAGATTTTTGTAGGAGAGGAGTGGAGTGAAAAGTTCCTTCACTGATTATAATGGCTGACTGCCAACTCCTCTATAACAAAAAATAGGCCATTTGGGGCCAGCCTTGTGGTGTGGTGGGTAAAGCTTCCATCTGCAACACTGACATCCCTTATGGGCACTGGTTCAAGACCTGGCTGCTTCACTTCCGCTCCAACCCCCTGCTAATACTCTTTGGAAAGCAGCAGAAGATGGCCCAAGTATTTAGATCCTGCACCCACATGGGAAACCAGAGAAAGCTCCTGGTTTTGGTCTCTCCTAGCCCTGAGCATTGTGGCCATTTGGGGAGTGAACCACAAGATAAAAGAATACTCTGTCTCTCCCTCTCTCTCTGTAACTCTGCCTTTCAAAAATAAAAGTGAATCTTAAAACAAGGCCAGCAAGGGAAAAGTCTAATAAATTCATTGAATCATAATTTTACCTGACATTAAATGCTTTAAGAGACTCATGACCCAGGGTGAGCATCCATTTTAAAAAAAGATTGATTTATTTATTTGAATGAAGAAACTAAAAAAAAAAAAAAGCTACAAAGAGGAAGAGGCAGAGAGAGAGAGAGAAAGAGAGAGAGAGAGAGGTCCTCCAAGTGCTGGTTCATTCCCCAGATGGCCACAATGGCCAGAATTGTGCCGATCCAAAGCCAGGAGCTTATTCCAGTTCCCCTACATGGGTGCAGGGGCCCAAGGACTTGGGCCGTCTTCCACTACTCTCCCAGGCCACAGCAGAGGCCTGGATTGGAAGTGGAGCAGCCAGGAATTGATATGGGATGCTAGCACTGCAGGCAGCAGCTTTACCCACTATGCCACAGTGCTAGCCCCAAGCATCCATTTTTATGCCTGGGTTTCATGAAGCAGGGCAGCCATGTAGAAATATGATTGGACAAGAAAGTATGATCTGATAGTAATATACAGGGGAGGAAATCCAGCACAGCTTTCCTGTTCAGATGCTTCTTGGCCTCTCTAAATAGCATTTCCTCCTTTTGGGTATAGAGGGTATGGGGCAGGAATGTTTCTGGAACAAGAGTCATATAAACTACAAAGAAGAACAGAGAATTTCTTTATGGCCTGCTGCTTCACAGAAAGATGATGGGAGAGGGGTTAGAATGATAGGAAGGTACTTCAAAAAGTTGATGAAAAATGGAATTAAAAGATGTTACATTTAGGGGTTGGCATTGTGGCACACTAGATTAAAAACTACCTTCTGTGATACCAGCATCCCATATCAGATTACTGGTTCACACTCTGGCTGCTCTGCTTCTAATCTAGCTCTTTGCTACTGCACTTAGGAAAGCAGCAGATGATTGTCCAGGTGCCTGATCTCCAGCATCCCAGATAGGAGACCCAGAGGTTTTGGCCTGGCCCAGACCTTGCTGTTGCAGCTATTTATAGAGTGAATTAGTGAATGAAAGAATTCTTTCTCTCTGTTTCTCCCTCTCTCTTTGTCATTTTGTCTTTCAAATAAATGAATGAAATAAATCTTAAAAAAAAAAAAAAAAGATGAATGGGGCTGGCACTGCGGCATAGCAGGTAAAGCTGCCGTCCACAGTGCTGGTATGTCATATGGGTGCTGGTTCAAGCCCCAGATGCTCCACTTCTGAGCCAGCTCCCTGATAATGTGCCTAGGAAAACAGCTAAGTATGGTCCAAATACTTGGGCCCATGCACCAACGTGAGAGACTTGGAAGAAGCTCCTGGCTCCCAACTTCAGATGGGCTTAGCTCCAAACATTGAGGCCATTTGGGAAGTGAACCAGTGCATGGAAGATCTCTCTCTGCCTCTGCCTCTCTGTTACTGTGACTTTCAAATGAATAAATTTGCCTTTAAAATGGCTATTTTCAAGTAAAAATTTTTAAGAAAGATTTTTCTCATTTTATTGTGTCTTCCAATTCTTTCTACAATGTTTTCTAATTTCCACTTCACCAAACTCTTATGAGTTGCAATAGTCTTTTAATGGAGCCTTTGGTTTCCCCTATATATAGAAATATGTTATCTACAAATAAGGATAATTTGACTTGCTCCTTTCCAATTTGTATCCCTTTGATTTCTTTTTCTTGATTGTTGGCTCTGGCTAAAACTTTCAGGACCACATGAAATAGCCATGGTGAGAGTGGGCATCTTTGCCTGGTTCTGGATGTCAGTGGAAATGCTTCCAACTTTTTCCTATTCCATAGGATGCTGGCTGTGGATTTGCCTTAAATTGCCTTGATTGTGTTGAGGAATATTCCTTCTATACCCAATTTGATTAAGATTTTCAACATGAAAAGATGTTCTATTTTATCAAATGTTTTCTCTACATCTGTTGAGATAACCATACAATCTTTGTTCTTCAGTTTGTTAATGTGATGTTAAATTTAGGGGTTTGCATTGTTATCTATTGACATAACCACTTAAACCTTTTTTTTTTTTTTTGACAGGCAGAGTGGACAGTGAGAGAGAGAGACAGAGAGAAAGGTCTTCCTTTGCCATTGGTTCACCCTCCAATGGCCGCTCTGGCTGACGCGCTGCGGCCGGCGCACTGCGCTGATCCGATGGGAGGAGCCAGGTGCTTCTCCTGGTCTCCCATGGGGTGCAGGGCCCAAGCACTTGGGCCATCCTCCACTGCACTCCCTGGCCACAGCAGAGAGCTGGCCTGGAAGAGGGGCAACCGGGACAGAATCCGGCACCCTGACTGGGACTAGAACCGGGTGTGCAGGCGCCACAAGGCGGAGGATTAGCCTAGTGAGCCGCGGCACCGGCAACCATACAAACTTTGTTCTTCAGTTTGTTAATGTGATATATCACATTGATTGATTTGCGAATGTTGAACCACCCCTGCATACCAATGATAAATCCCACTTGGTCCAGGTAAATGTTCTTTTTGATGGGTTGTTGGATTCGATTAGCCAGTATTTTGTTTAGGATTTTTGCATCTGTGTTCATCAGGGATATAGGTCTATAGTTTTCTCTGTGTGTTGTATCTTTTTCAGGTTTAGGAATTAAGGAGATGCTGGAATCATAAAAGGAGTTTAGGAGGATTCCTTCCCTTCAGTTATTTTTTAAAAGCTTGAGAAGAATTTGAATTAGTTTCTTTTTAAAAGTTTGGTAGAGGCCGGCACCATGGCTCACTAGGCTAATCCTTCACCTTGTGGCTCCGGCACACCGGGTTCTAGTCCCGGTTGGGGTGCCGGATTCTCTCCCGGTTGCCCCTCTTCCAGGCCAGCTCTCTGCTGTGGCCAGGGAGTGCAGTGGAGGGTGGCCCAAGTCCTTGGGTCCTGCACCCCATGGGAGACCAGGAGAAGCACCTGGCTCCTGCCATTGGATCAGCGCGGTGCGCCGGCCGCAGCGCGTCAGCCGCAGCGGCCATTGGAGGGTGAACCAATGGCAAAGGAAGACCTTTCTCTCTGTCTCTCTCTCTCACTGTCCACTCTGCCTGTCAAAAAAAAAAAAAAAAAAAAAGTCTGGTAGAAGGCCGGCGCTGCAGCTCACTAGGCTAATCCTCCACCTGCGGCACCAGCACCCTGGGTTCTAGTCCCAGTTGGGGCGCCAGATTCTGTCCCAGTTGCTCTTCTTCCCATCCAGCTCTCTACTGTGGCCTGGGAAGGCAGTGGAAGATGGCCCAAGTGCTTGGGCCCTGCACCCACATGGGAGACCAGGAGGAAGCACCTGCCTCCTGGCTTCAGATCAGCACAGCACACCGGCTGTAGCAGCCATTTGGGGAGGTGAACCAATGGAAAAAGGAAGACTTCTCTCTCTCTCTCTCTCTCTCTCTCTCACTGTCTAACTCTGCCTGTCAAAAAAAAAAAAAAAGTCTGGTAGATTTCAGCAGTTAAGCCCATGAGGGTCTTTATTACTGATTCAATTTTCTTCTTGGTTACTGGTCTGTTTAGGTTTTCTACGTCTTCCTGACTCCATTTTGGTAGATTGTATATGTGTCCTGGAATCTAACCATTTCTTCTACATTTTCCAACTTGTTGCCATACAGCTGTAGGTAGTAATTCCTGATGATTATCTTTATTTCTGTGGTATCCATTGTTACTTCTCCTTTTTCATCTCTAATTTTATTGATTTGGGTCTTCTCCCTCTTTTTATTTATTTATTTATTTTTTGTTAGTTGGGCCAGTCCTATCTTTTGCAACAAAATGGATGTAACTGGAAACCATTATGATTACTGAAATAAGCCAGTCCCTAAAAGACAAATACCATATGTTTTTCCTGGTCTGTAGTACCTAATAGAGTAACAAAAATATAGTGTTTATGAGTGAAATTGATATTCTGAGACTCCATGATTGTTTATAGCCTATTTCTCTCCTGTTGAGGAACAGGTTTTTTTCCCTTACTATTTGTTGAACTCTTAGTTTGTGGCTGATCTTATGAGTATAAAATGAACTGAAAGTAGATTATTGTAAAAGTTAATAGAGGGAATAGAGAAAAAGGAGGATAAAGTGTAGGAGTGTGGGCAGGAGGGAGTGTAGGTTGGGAAGTCTCGCTGTGTTCTTATTTCTGTATATTTGAAATATAAGAATTTTATTTACCTTAAATAAAATAAAATAAAAACCTGTAAAGTAAAACAAGGTTTTTGAGGGCCAGACATCATGGCATAGCCAGTAAAGTCACCACTTGGGAAGCCTGAATCCCATATCAGAGTGCATGGATCTGATCTCAGTTACTCTACTTCCAATCCAGCTTCCTGCTATTGCACCTGGGAAGCAGATGTTGGCCCAAGTCCTGGGATTCCTGCCAGTCATACAGGAGACCTGGATGGAATTTCTGACTCCTGGCTTTGGCCTGGCCCAGCCCTAGTTGTTGTAGACATTTAGTAAATGAAGCAGCAGGTGGAAGATCTCTCTCTTTGTTTCTCCTCCTCTCTCTGTTACTCTGCTTTCAAACAAATAAATCTTTAAAAGATTTAACTTCAAAAACAGTTTTTGAAACCCATGCATAGTTTTTCCATAATACACATTGTACATGGAACTTTTTGAAAATCTCTCATATTTGTAGTATTCATGGATGGCTTTGGGGATAGAAGGTTCTGGTTTCTATGACTTGCCATAGAAAAGAGGAATTCTAGTTTCTGTGGCTCACTTTGGAGGAGAAAGAGAGGCAGGAGACAGAAGGTCACTAGATAAGAGAGAAATTTTGCTCCTGAGGCCTTAATCTTTGTTTTCTTAATCTTTAATTTTTGTTTTCTGAGACCCATACATAAATTGAATTTAGTTTTTCATATGGGTTAAATTCTAATTTAGTTCACTATAAAGATAATATTGGTAGCACACTCACTAAAATACATGATTGTGCTTTTAAAGTTGAGTTTTCAAATATTAAAACTTATATGATGGGGCCAGCTTCATGATGCAACAGGTAAAACTGCTGCCTGAAATGCCAGCATCCCACACAGTCACCAGCTCGCACCGCAACTGCTCCATTTCTGATCCATCTTCTCACTAATAGACTGGGAAAAGCAGCAGAATATGGCCCAAGTTTTTGGACCCCTATCACCCACATGGGAGAGTCATATAAAGCTCTTGGTTCCTGGTTCCTACCTTTGGCCTGGCCCACCCCTGGCCTTTGTGGCCATCTGCGGAGTGAACCAGCAGACATAATGTCCCTTCCCGCGGGACAGCAACTGGGGCCGAGCACCTAGAAGGAGAAATGAAAGGGACAGGAGACACAAGGATGGCAGCAAGACAGGTGCCGATCAAGCTGCGACTTTATTTTTCAACCACACACTTATATATCATCGAGGCAGGGTATCGGGAGGGGGAAGGAGGAGGGGCTTATCTTGTAGCTGCAATGCTAATGCAAGTAGGGGAGAGGTTACAAGGCCTTAAGGCACAAGGTCACACAAGATTGCGTTATCAGTACTATCAGGTCTGGCCTGTCCAGCCCTGTCTCTCAACTAAGAGGTCACATGCTGCGTGGTCCCCGACAACATAAGATCTTTCTCTCTCTCTTTTTCTCCCTCTCTCTATAACTCTTTCAAATAAATACATAAATCCTTAAAAACAAACAAAGGAAACACTCAGCAAAGTAAAGAGACAACTGAATGGGAGAAAATATTTGCAAACTGTGCAACTGATAAAGGGTTAACATCCAGAATACATAAAGAGCTCAAGAAATTTAACAACAATCAATCCAGTGAAGAAATGGGTAAAAGACTTAAACAGGCATTTTTTTTTTTTTTTGACAGGCAGAGTGGACAGTGAGAGAGAGAGACAGAGAGAAAGGTCTTCCTTTGCCGTTGGTTCACCCTCCAATGGCCGCCGCGGCTGGCGCGCTGTGGCCGGCGCACCGCGCTGATCCGATGGCAGGAGCCAGGAGCCAGGTGCTTTTCCTGGTCTCCCATGGGGTGCAGGGCCCAAGCACCTGGGCCATCCTCCACTGCACTCCCTGGCCACAGCAGAGGGCTGGCCTAAACAGGCATTTTTCAAGAGAGGGAATTCAAATGGCCTACAGACACTTGCGAAAATGCTGAGGATCACTGGCCATCAGGGAAACGCAAATCAAAACCACAATGAGGTTTCACCTCACTCCAGTTAGAATGGCTTGCATACAGAAATCATCAAATGACAAATGCTGGTGAGGATGTTGGGGAAAAGGTACTCTAATCCACTGCTGGTGGGAATGTAAACTGGTACAACTACTGTGGAAGATAGTATGGAGATAACCTCAGAAATCTGAATATAAACCTACCATATGACCACTCTTGGGAATTTATCCAAGCCAAAAGAAATCAGTATATGTAAGAGTTATCTATACCCCCATGTTCATTGCAGCACATGTCACAATGGTGAAAATATGGAACCAACCCAGATGTTCATCAACTGTTGAATAGATGAAAAACATTATGGTGTATATACACTATGGAGTATTACTCAGTTGTAAAACAAAAATGAAATCCTATCTTTTGCAACAAGATGGTCACAATTAGAATCCATTTTACTTAGTAAAATAATCCAACCCTAAAAAGAGAGATATCGCTGGCACTGTGGCTCACTAGGCCAATCTTCCGCCTGAAGCGCCAGCACCCCAGGGTTCTAGTCCCAGATGGGGTCCCAGATTCTGTCCTGGTTGCTCTTCTTCCAGTCCAGCTCTTCGCTGTGGCCCGGGAAGGCAGTGGAGGATGGCCTAAGTGCACGGGCCAGGAGGAAGCACTGGGCTCATGGCTTTGGATAGGCTCAGCGCACCGGTCGCCGGCCATAGCAGCCATTTGGGGGGATGAACCAACGGAAGGAAGACCCTTCTCTCTGTCTCTCTCTCTCTGTCTAACTCTGCCTGTCCAAAAAAAAAAAATAAAATAAATAAATAAATAAGAGAGATATCATATGTTTCCCCTGATCTGATACAACTAATAGAATACCTGAAATGTAATGTATTGGTCTGAAACATACATCTTGAGATTTGATGACTGTTTATAGCCTTTGTTTCTTCCATAGAGGAACAGTGTTTAGTTTTGTTTTCTTTTTCTTCATACTATTTGTGAGCTCAATTACCTAAATGAGGGTTAACTGTATGATCATTAAGTATACTGAAAATAGATTATGGTAAAGGTTAAGAGTGAGAATCCCAGAGAGAGGGAGAAAAGGGCAGAGGGAAGGGGGGAACCCCACTATGTTCCTGAATCTGTATATGTGAAATACATGAAATTTGTGTAACTTAAATACAACTTTAAAAAAAACAAACAAAAATCCCAAACTTTTTGGTTATAAAAGTAACACTTTTTAAAACTTCAAATATCAGAAAACATAAGGTCAGCGTGTGGCACAGCAGGTTAAGCTCCTGCTTTCAATGCTAGCATCACATATCAGAGCCCTGGCTGAAGTACTGGCTGCTCTGCTTTCTATCCAGCTCTCTGCTAATACAGTAAAAAATAGCTCAAGTGCTGGGCCCCTACCACCCATGTGGGAGACAAAATGAAGTTCCTGACTCCTGCCTTTGGCCTGGCCCACTCCTGGCCATTGCAACCATTTTGGAGAGTGGACAAGTAGATGGAAGATCTCTTTCTCTTGCTGTCTCTTCCTCTCTCTCTATTATTCTGCCTTTCAAATAGCTGAAGTAAATTTGTAAAAAGAAAAGTCATAAAAGCATAAAAAAGAATAAATAAATTAGTATGAATAAGAAAAAATAAATCAATGTAAATAAGAAAAAAAGTCTCTTCACTCAGGCTGCCATGACAAAATACTGTAAACTGGGTGGCTTAAATAACAACTAATTTTCTCAGTTTCTGGAGGCTGGAATTCCAAAGTCAGAGTCCTGTTTGGTTGGTTTCTGATGAGGACTCTGTTTCTTATCTTGAAGACAGTCACCTTCTTGCTATGCTCTCACATGGTATGTGTGTGTGTGTGTGTGTGTGTGAGAGAGAGAGAGAGAGAGAGAGAGAGAGAATGAGAGACTATGCTCTGGTCTTTGTTTTCCATTTTTAATATTTATTTGAAAGATGGAGTGACAGAGAGAGAGAGAGAGAGAGAGAGAGAGATCATCCATCTGCTGGTTCACTTCCCAAAGGGCCAAGCAGAAGCCAGTTGCCAGGAACTCCATCCGGGTCTCCCACATGAGTGGCAGGGCCCAAGCACTTGAAAATAGAGACACATACTCTTGAGTATCAGTAGTTTTTCTACTTACTTTTTATTGAATTATTTATTCAGTACAGGGTTAAGTTTGTTATTATAAAGAAAATGAAAGTATGTCATTGTGAAAATTAAAAGAAAAATAAGAAAAGGAGGTGGGATGGTGGGAGTGAGGGGGGAAGGAGGGGAAGATGGGAAGTATCATTATGCTCTTAAAACTGTACATATGAAATACATGAAATATGTTCCCTTTATATAAATAAAAGAAAAAATCAACAATAGAGAAAAAGTCAGAGACATAGCACTAGAGAGGAGAATCAGTTAGTCATTGTTTGCAGAGACCCACTATCTTCTCAGCACTGTGTGCTGCATGAATAATTTTGGGTTCCTGTGGGGAGCAACTCGGACTAGACTAAGTTACTGGAATTAAGACTTATTCTATGCATCTGCTCTCCCACAATATGGTGCTGAGAAGGGAGAAACAGCTTCTACACAGCTGCCTCCAGTTCAACCAATAAACTGTAGGACTTACTCCTGATTGGAGGAGAGCAGCGTACTCGGTGTGTGGGTAGCAGAGCACGGATTGGTGGAAGAGGACTATAAAGGAGGAGAGAGACAACATGCACCAGGAACATCTAAGGGGAACATCTATTTGAAGGAACATCTGAAAGCACACCTGTGCAGCCCCCGAGAGAGCCGGCCGGCGGTGTGCCGCTCCCCTGTGGAAGTGGGGAAAGTGGCAGGGGGCCCGCCCCTCCACGGAGGTGGAGGGACGGTAGCCAACCCGTGAAGAACCAGCAGCAAACCCGGGGAGGGCCGAGCAGACGAAAGAACAGCGCAGGGTCCTGTGTCGTTCCTCCACGAAGACGGGGAGCGACATAATGGTGTCGTGACTCGGGTATGAAGCCTAGGCAGGGTTCAGTGTTGCTCCTCCACGAAGAGGGGGAGCGACATAATGGTGCCGTGACTCGGATATGAAGCCTAGGCAGGGTTCAGTGTTGCTCCTCCACGAAGAGGGGGAGCGACAGGTTCCCAATGCTCAAAGATCTTCAGGCTAGTTAGGGAGAGAGTTTTCAAAAATATAAACTGGGGCTGGCACTGTGGCATAGCAGGTAAATCCGCTTCCTGCAGTGCCCATCCCATATCGGTACTGGTTCGAGTCCCCGCTGCTCCACTTCCTATCCAGCTCTCTGCTATGGCCTAGGAAAGCAGTAGAAGATGGCCCAAGTCCTTGAGCCCCTGCACCCATGTGGGAGACCTGGAAGAAGCTCCTGGCTCCTGGTTTTGGATCAGCACAGCCCCGGGCAGTTGCAGCCATCTGGGGAGTGAACCAGTTAATGGAAGACTTCTCTCTCTCTCTCTGTTTCTCCTTCTCTCTCTGTGTAACTCTGACTTTCAAATAAAAATAATAAATAAATATTTTAAATAAATATATATATATTTATATAAACTACCATAAATGTATATGTCTCTGTGCATGGCTGATTAGGTGTGTGCTCTCTCTATTCCTGCACAAATTCATTTACTATATAATTTGCATCTTACTAATATATTTGCATTCCTGCATTTAGACTGTAGCCTTCACCAGGGCAGGACTATATCTACCTATCAATTTTTTAGCTTCAGCATTTTTCATAGTGCTTTCCCATGGTAGATGTTAAATAAATTCACTTAGGAAAAATACATAAAGTACAAAATTGTTGGTTACAGATTATCAGTGATAAAGGATTTGAAAGATAAGGGGTGGGGCTGGCACTGTGGCACAGCGGGTTAAAGCCCTGGCCTGAAACGCTGGCATCCCACATGAGTGCCGGTTCTAGTCCCGACTGTTCCTCTTCCCATCCAGCTCTCTGTTATGGCCTGGGATAGCAGTAGAAGATGGCCCAAGTCATTGGGCCCCTGTACCCACGTGGGAGACCCAGAAGAAGCTCCTGGCTCCTGGCTTTGCATTGGAACAGCTCCAGCCATTGCAGTCATCTGGAGAGTGAACCAGAGAAAGGAAGACCTCTCTGTGTGTCTCTACCTCTCTCTGTAACTCTGTCTTTCAAATAAATAAAATAAATCTTAAAAAAAAAAGGGGGGGGAGAAAAACGAGGGGTTTATGAAGAGACTGGGGCAGAGAGGAAAAGCATCATGAAAACATGAAATCAGAGATTTGGTCATCATGAATGGTGTGAAGGGGAAAGAAAGTAAAACCATAGGTCAAAGAGTTGAGGGTCAAGAAATAAAGCCAAACTTTTAATAACATTTGCAATAAATGATTCAGTTGCTAAAACAGTAACTGGAAACACTAAGTGTATAAAAGAGGTGTTGAGATCTCTTTCCAGGAAAAGCAACCTGGCAAGAGCCTAGCCAGTGGCTGGGGGTTTTCATGCCTCTGTGGGACAGTTGCCCTCAAACAGTTTATATTCATTTGCAAATCTGCAGTAAATAATAGGAAAATATTAGCTTTATTTAAAGGGGCCTGGCATTGGGTTCCTATGGAGAGTGTCAACTTCAGCTCACATCTAAAATAAGGGCAAGAAGAAAATGAAATGTGGTCTGATAGGCAACTTAAAGAAAAAGCAATGGAAGCTATGTTCCCTAATCTGCTACTGTGGCAGTCCTAAAACTTTTCCCTTTTGGAGAGTCTTGTTACAGTTTCCTCGGAAATATTTTTTAATTTATTATTTAGCATTCAACAAACATTTATGAAATGCCATGTAGCCTTAGGTGAGACTAAAATATTCTCTTAAGAGGGCCCTAATTTAAAACAATCACCCAATTTGCAGCATTTTTAAATTATAACTTGCTGTATCTCAATTGCCAGGGGCTAACCAACCAATAAGGACATCCAGAAGAGAAATAACTGTTGAAATAGGCATTTTTATGAAAGGATAGAAGAGCTGGGCTCAGTTGTTCTGTTTACAGAGTGGCTCATTAATAGTACATTGGCTGGCACATCATTTGTAGTCAATAAAATATTTGTTGAATGAATAAATGAAAGCAAAGATCTTGTTAGATTCACAGCTGCTTATATAGCCCTCAGAACAGTGCCTGGCTTGCAAAAAAATTAACTATTGGTGGGATGAACAAATAGCTATTTATTTATTCTGTAGTCACTATATCTTGATTACATATAAACTTGATGTGTGATTCAGTATTAAAACCTCAACTGCTACTCAAAAGGCCAAGCTTAGTTTCAAGCCAGTGTGGCATAACTTCCTCACTAGAATGCAAGCTCGGCCGGCGCCGCGGCTCACTAGGCTAATCCTCCGCCTTGCGGTGCCGGCACACCAGGTTCTAGTTCCGGTCGGGGCGCCAGATTCTGTTCCGGTTGCCCCTCTTCCAGGCCAGCTCTCTACTGTGGCCCGGGAGTGCAGTGGAGGATGGCCCAAGTGCTTGGGCCCTGCACCCCATGGGAGACCAGGAGAAGCACCTGGCTCCTGCCATTGGATCAGCGCGGTGCGCCGGCCGCAGTGGCCATTGGAGGGTGAACCAATGGCAAAGGAAGACCTTTCTCTCTGTCTCTCTCTCACTGTCCACTCTGCCTGTCAAAAAAAAAATAAAATAAAATTTAAAAAAATTAGAATGCACGCTCTATAGACTGAACTTTGTCTGAGTTAGTTCTTCCTTAACATTTAAAAGAAAATGCATTAAATGAATGAATGCTAACCTCTGTTTTGCAGTGAAAGAAGACAACATGTATTAAACTATTCTAAAATAAAAGAACAACATAAACAATAAACAAAAACAAAACAAAACAAAACAAAAAAAAAGAGTAAGAGGATCCCAAGCTTCTCTGCTGCAATTATAAGCATCTTTAATGCCATCTTCTTGAGACATCTTAGCTCAGAAGTCCCAGTCTCTGACAGGACGGTACCATGCCTGTCGCCTGTGCAATTGGGCCAACACCCCTGATTAATTTTTTAACACAATTTTTATGAATTTTCTCAGTTTTAACCACAATCTGGGTGTGGGTGAATGAATTTAAAACAAACAAAAAATTGTCTTTCAGGAATGAAAAATAAATGTAATCTGAAATCAATATTTATGAAGTTGTGATTAATTGACTGATGACCAAATGATTATAAAACGTCTGTCTGAAACATCTACTCAAATTTATTAGCTTTGAACAAAAAAATTAAAAAACAATCTGAACTGGGTCAATGAAAGAATAATGCATTCCTAATCAATTTTTAATAGCACTTAAGATTTTATATTTTTTTAAACTTGCTTTTAAATAATTTATCATAAAAATGAATCTGATTTAAACAAGGGGTAAAAGGTGTTCCATAGCTATTTGATGGTTTTCTTAGCAAAGAAATTCAATTATGACTGACTTTTTATTACTGAACTACTTTATTAATAATAATACAACTTGCACTTACATGAAGGCATTGGGCCAACAATCCGAGAGAGTCCATCAAGTATGAGCCGAGATTCAGCTTCATTTCTACTCTTATCTGCTGGTTTACCTTATCCAGGAAATGCCTGTATAACAACTCCTTAGAGCCTTTCCACTTCAAAAAGTCTACAATTCCAAGGATTTAGGACACATTTGTTAGCCTATTCCAGGTTATAGAACTTTTCAGATCCCCAATTAGCTAAGAATTTGAGAGAGAAATTAAATAGTAAGTCAATGATCTGTGTAATCTATGTTTTTCTGGTAGAGTAATGACAGCATCATTTAACAATTTGTGACAAAGAATACCTCTTTACAACGTGAGCAGTCAAAAAAAAAAAAAGAAAATAAACGCTCTTTTTATAGCAGACAGAGGGGATAGGATAGTTCTTTTCTTTCTTTCTTTTTTTTTTTTTTTTTTTTTTTTTTTTTGACAGGCAGAGTTAGACAATGAGAGAGTGAGAGAGAGAGAGAGAAAGGTCTTCCTTTTTCCGTTGGTTCACCCCTAAAGTGGCCGCTGGCCGGCATGTTGCAGCCGGCACGCTGCGCTATTCCAAAGCCAGGAGCCAGGTGCTTCCTCCTGGTCTCCCATGTCGGTGCAGGGCCCAAACACTTGGGCCATCCTCCACTGCACTCCCGGGCCACAGCAGAGGGCTGGACTGGAAGAGGAGCAACCAGGACAGAATCCAGCGCCCCGACCGGGACTAGAACCCGGGGTGCCCGTGCCTCAGGCAGAGGATTAGCCTAGTGAGCCGCGGCACAGGCCCAAGGGATAGTTCTTGACCTTAGACCATTTGCATTATTAAAAACAAAGTCTAAGAACTGGCCAAAATCAATTGGGACCCAGGGAGAATCCTAAGCCACTTGTATGGCTAATAATATTATTTGAATGTGTTCGTGTGTGTCTCCACAAAGCATTAAGTGACAAAAGTAAATATGTTATGGTATGCCTTGATCCTACGTGTGTTTATGCATACAGTAATATATGAATTAAGCTGTCTGTAACTCTATGTTGTAGAACGTTAATAGAGAGCAAAAGTATACACAGATTTTGCTTATCATTCTCTATTTTTAAGAGCTTCATTTTCTTAAAATGAACATTTACTATGTTTAAAATTCTCAAAAAACACAGTCTTCTATTTTGAGGTAAAATAAAAAACAAGTAAAGACATTGTTTATAATGAAACAGCCTGGATTTACAACAAAGGTATCGAATAGCCACTTACCAAACAGTAGATATATTAGATGCAATTCATGACCTTAAGAAACATAGTCTGTTGTGAGGGAAAACAAAAACAAGTATAATACAAAAGATCAGTTCAGAAATAGCAACAAATTGAACATTTCCAACCTCAAAATCTGAAATTCAAAATGCCCCGGGGTCAGCACTGTGGCGCAGCGGGTTAATGCCCTGGCCTAAAGCGCCGGCATCCCATATGGGCACCAGTTCTAGTCCCGGCTGCTCCACTTTGGATCCTGCTCTCTGCTATGGCCTGGGAAAGCAGTAGAAGATGGCCCAATTCCTTGGGCCCCTGCACCCATCGGGGAGACCCAGAATAAGCTCCTGGCTCCTGGCTTCGGATTGGCATAGCTCCAGCTATCGCGGCAGACTAGGGAGTGAAACAGAGGCTGGAAGATCTCTCTCTCTCTCTGCCTCTCCTTCTCTCTGTGAGTAACTTTGACTTTCAAATAAATAAATTAATCTTAAAAAAGAGATACTGGAAATTATGTAGATTTTAGTATCCCCTTAACAAACAGATCATGACTTTTTAAATTTCTTTGTGACCAGGTACTAACCAATAATCAGGATGATTTGTGAAAAAGGAATCTGTCTCAGTAAGGGCTGGAAAAGTCTTTTTAGATAAGAAGTTGTGGGGCTTGCATTGTGGAACAATAGTTTAAGCAGCCACCTGCAACACTGGTATCCCATATCAGAGTCCCAGAGTTCTGGCTACTCTGCTTCCAATCCAGTTTCCTGTTAACGTGTCTCGGAAGTAGTGGAAGGTGGCCAAATCATGTGGGGAGACCTAGAGGGAGGGCTTAGAGGTGGCTGTTGCAGCTATTTTAGGGGTAAACCATTGGATGGATGATCTTTTTTCTCCACATCTCCCTCTCCTTCTATATCTCTGCCTGGCAAATAAATAATTTTTAAAGTGCATTCAATATGTCTTCCTATTTCAGTGTTTCCAGGGACGGATGTCAGAGGCAGTATATGCTCAGTCATACACCTCATAGAGTGTAGAAGGCAGCCCTAAAATACCATGTAAGGTACAAGCCTGGGCAGGAAGAGGATTGGGAAGAAAACAGTAATATGGGGTAAAAGGCAACACCGGAATTACAGAGGGTGATGACTGGGAGCTTTGTCATCCTGAAGCCTGGGTTTATAGTTAGGAATGTGAAGGAATGCATTAGCAAAGTATGAGAATTCAGGAACTCAAATAAAAAATTACTTTGCCTTCAAAAAACTAAGAATAATCCAACCAGATGATTCTTATGTCAGGTATTCTGAAAAAAAAGTGGTCATTAATTAAAGAATCAATATAATTATTTTGCCTGTTCTCCAATTCCTAGCATATGATGGTTTCCAATTCCTAGGAAATGAAATTGCTGAGCTGTTTGGAAGAATTCTTACTGTCATTTGTGAGCCAATTTTGTACTGGATTTGGTTTTTTTTTTTTTTTAAGTGAACTGTTACCTGCTCCAATCACATTACTGCCTGTTCTTTAAAAAAAAAAAAAAGATTATTTATTTGAAAGGCAGAGAAACACAGATGGAGACAGACAGACACATACACACACACACACATACATACACATGCATGGGGTGGGGGTGGGGGTCTTTATCTACTAGTTCATTCCCCAAATTTCCACAACAGCCATATTTTGGCCAAGCCAAAGCCAGGATCCAGGAGTCAGGAGCCAGGAACTCCAATCTATTCTCCCACATGGGTGGCAGGAGTCCAAAGAGTTGGGCCATCTTGCCCTGCCTCACAGGTTGTTATTAGCAAGAAGCTGTATCAGAACCAGAGAATTTGGACTGAAACCTGCACTCCCATAGGGGATGCCAGCCTCCCAAGTGGTGACTTAACTGGGTGCACCACAACACTGGTCCCTACCTACTCCTTCAGACTTGACAGTAAGCATATGTTGACCTCATGTGATACAAACACAAACACACGCACACATACACACACACAATGAAGAAACTAATACTGAGAAACGTTAGATAAGTTGCTTGAGGCCATAGATCTAGGAAGTTGTTGAGGCTTTGCTTTCCACAGCAGCAGTCCTGTTCCACTCTTGGCTTCTTGAGATCACACTGCTTCTTTGTCAGAAAGATTGTAATAGTTGTTACATTGGTCTTGCTTCTACATCTCCCAACTCACAGATTATATTTGTTTGCATAAGTTATCACATCAGTTCTTCCTCACTTAAAGTGAGATACAGCTAAATCTCAAATCTCTTGCATGAGATTCATTTAGATTTTTGCTTTTTCGTGGTTTAGGAAATGCTAATTTATAACTTCACGAATTCTCCTTTTGGAGTTCACCAACACAGCGGTACATTTCCTATCCAATCATGCACTTGAAACGAAGGCATTAAAAAGCATTGTGCAGACTGCCACACTTGGCCTAGTGGTGAAGACACTCAGGATCTTACCGCAGGGCCTGGGTTCAAGGGCTCCACCTCATGATTCCCGCTTCCTGCTAACACAGACCAGTGGAGGCAGCAGGTGATGATTCAAGTGGACTTGTCCCTGGCACCCACGTGGGAGGACTGGTTTGCCTTCCCTGCCCCTTTGCAGGCACTTGGGTAATAAACCAGTGAATAGCAGCTCACTTTGTCTTAAATAAATAAGTAGGTAAATAAATAAATAATAATCGCATTTGTGATTGTGCAAGCTGCTAGCCAGCACTATTGGCAGAATTCTGAGCTGGAACACTATAATCCTTAAATTTTCTTGAAGTGGATTCCACAGAAAGGCCAAAAGTGAGAGTCCTCAAGGAAAGCTGCGATTAAACACAACTAGATTGCTCCCGCAATACCCTAAGATAAGGAGACAATCACCGTTTTTCCAGTGAATTATCGCGTCCTCTGAAGCACACCCTGTGGTTTGAGGGAAAGCCAGCTGAGAAAGGTGGAAAGTTGTTTTGAGAAATCAAAATGTAAAGTTAAGTGTCTTCGCGTCTTCACTGTATTGTGTGGTTGTTGTGTGGAATTTTATCTTGAGGGAGAAAACTACCTCACATCCAACCTTCCGGGGTAAAACATCTTAGCGCTTAAAGTCGTCTTCCCGCGTCGTTCTCCCCTCACGACACTATTACGCTTTTCCTTAAATTTTCAGGATCGTCGATGCCTGGAGCAAACCATCTTCCTGTCCATTTTCAGGAACCCTACAGCTTCCTAGTGAGAGAAAGCAGTTTAGTTTAGTTTTAGCTTAACTAAAACGAAAAGCCCGAGCGACGGCGCATTTCCAAAGCGCGTTTTAGTTTCCTCTCCCTGGCGGACTGTGGCCCTGCCCGGCCGCCGTAGCCGGCCTCTCGCGTCCCCAGTCGTGGCGAGGAGCCGCTGTCGGCGGGACTTCCGTGTTGGCGGGATTCTGAACGCTGCCATGGCTCAGACCGTGCAGAACGTTACATTGTCGCTCACTCTGCCCATCACATGCCACATATGCTTGGGGAAGGTAATGGGTGTTTCCAGGCACAGCTACGAAACGGGGTTGGGGATGAAGCTGCTCGCTAGAGCCGAGGGCGGACTCCATGCGGGGCTGGGAAGGAAGGGGCGTGAGGCGCCGAGACCAGAGAGGACGCTAGCCCGCGTTCTCCTAGGCGAGGGGGTCCGCAACCTGGGCGACGGAGGGGGCGCGCCGTGACGAAGGGGTTCATCTGGGCGCCTTTGGGAGGAGGATGACAGCGGCCCGGGTTCTACGGGGAGGCCGGCGAGGCGGCCCTCACGGGCCGACGCCTGCCGCGGAGGAGGCCCGGTCAGAAACGCATCGCAGTCACATTTTAGCCCTGTGCAACCTCGTGCGGTGCGTGGCCCTGAAGCACATTTTCTAGGTACCCCGCCTAAGATTCCTTAGCGCTCTGTGCAACCAAAGTACCTGTTCTCCGGCCTGCTGTGCTAATTGGGGAACCTTTTCTTATCCCGGCCTTGAGTTTGGCCTCTGCTCTGGGTTCAGAATTTTGGAAGCAAATAGTACGTGTCCCTGGAAGGTATTTAGAAACGAGGGATCAATCACGAGATAGAAACCCTCTCTTTGTGATGCGAAGGTGCCTAATGTGTGGAACAAGGTGGAGAAAGTAGTTCCGAATTAGAAACGGAGTTGTGAGTGTTCTGATGCGTCCCTTAGGTTTCCTCTCTTTCGTTTAAATTTGTGCCTCCCGTTCAGTTTTTTTAAAGAGCGTTTCTTGACCGTATAGATCAAGAAGGGAGCAGATACTGTGCACAATCAGGTTTTTGCCAGACAGAATTGTTTTTAAGTTTTTGGTGTATGTTCACCCCCAGGTGCAGACTGAGACTGCTGCTTCAGGCTTAGAATTGAGAAATGCATACTTAATATAGCAAGCTTTTTGAGTCAGCCAGAATCATCATCTATCTGCCTTAGGTGGCTGAGGGTCTGTGGGAACTGGGAGGAAGTCAAGATGGGAAGCAACCGTTAACTCTTGATACCAGTCAGAAAGAAATGCTAACGAAATAGCCAATGTCTGCGAGAGCGGCTAGGCGTCAGCTTGATCCTTCGGACTGGAGAGATCAAGGATGGCCTCCTCAGGAGTGGTATTTGAGCTGGCATTTGCTACCATGCCTGCATGCATGGGTGGGAGCAGGAGAAGTGATGTTTCTATTTGCTACAATCCTGCACAATTGGCTCCTGACGTAAGGACCCCAAAAGTATATGATAAATTCTGAATTTCCACAAACCCTGGCATTAAATTAAGCTGATAAAAATATTCTTCTGAGATATCTTAGTTGTATATAGTATATATACTTTCCATTAGTTTATAGTCTGTCTTTTGCAATTATGTTGGAAATGTGTTCTGCCTGTTTTACTTATCAAGCCTGTGTTTTTTGTAGTTAACAAAAGTGCTGCCTAATAAAATACAGGTAGAGCATCAAAATCTGAAATCCAAGATGTCCCAAAGCCCAAAACTCTGAGTCCTGACACAAGCCACAAGTAGAAGGTTCCACATCTGACCTCATCTGATGGGTCATAGTCAAAATATAGTTGCACTAAAAATATTGTATAAAATTACTTCAAGTTATGTGGATAAGGTATATAAGAAACATAAACGAATTTTGTGCTTAGGCTTGTATCCCATCCCTATGGTATATGCAGATACTCCAAAGTCTGGGGGAAAAAAATCCAGAATTTGAAGTATCTGCTCCCAGCATTTCAGATAAGATATAAATCTTTTCTAGTGCTTTGCATATTACAAAATGCTTTTGTGTGTAGTTATGTTGTTTATTTCTCACACCAATACTATGAGACAGTACCAGTTTTCTCATTCATGCAATAGAGCAACTAAAGCTTAGAGATACTGGTGATCAAACTTCTGTTATTATCATTAATGTCTTCAGTAGAATACTTTCTGAAACACTCACCTGGGTTCATCCATGACAGTAGTCATGTTTAGTATCTTTTCCCTCCATGCTTAGTTTTGTTTAGGTAGCTTTATTCTAAAATCAAATCAGATAAAATTGAAAAGATTGACAGTTTGTAAACAGACTTTTTCTGCCTGCTGTGGAAGTAGAATGGTGTGTTGGCCGAATTGTACATTCAGACTACTTTGGGTTCCACTCTAGTTTCTACCACATACTAGTTATATGACCTTATACAAGTTACTTAACCTCTCTGAACCTCAGTTTCCTTATCTGTAAAGTGGCAATGACAGTAGTATCAATTCCCGTGGCTGAATTTGGGGCAGGATTAAATGAAGCATATACAATGCTTAGCAATAAAGTCTGGCACGTAATAGTATCCAATAACTGTTAGTTCTTACTGTGAGCACCGAAGCAGGCCCTTCGACTGGATTAAAAAAAAAAAAATCCTTTTCTAGTAACTGTTCTTGTACCCAGTTGCTTTGTGAGTCTAGTGCACTTATAAATGAAAGTTCACATTCTCAACTAAGGATCTATTGGTTTTGGAAATTGTCATAGTATATCCATGGTTTTTAGCTAGTTCCATATTTCTTTTGCCTTTTGTATGGTTAAAGCAAATCCAATCTGCTGTGCTACTTGGTTTTCCACACATATCATATTTGTCATGTACTAGAAATGGCCTATCCCTGATATGAATTCCATCTATATGATATAAAGCATCTGTATCCATAGCTGAGATCTTAAGGACTTTCCTGCTTAGCCGTCTTCCACTGTAATGGTTTTTGTGCCATCCTTGTAAATTGTCCCCAAATCTCAGTTATCAGTGTGCTCTCTTCCTCATTCCACAATTAGGGGTCATTATCCTTGAACAGTCACTTTAAAAAAAAAGTACATTGTCTTGAAGGAGATAGGAAGGAGCTTAAATTTGAAGATATTAAATGCCAGTGGTAGAGGGGAAGGAGAAGGAGAATGAGCCTAAGTATCCACTGGTTGGTTCTTTTGTCTTTTGAATGTAAATGTACTTAAAATTGGAAGGTTTAGATATTTTTCATTTACTACTGCTGCCTCTACCTCAATCTTAAAAGGTGGATTTTTTTTTTTTTTTAAGATTTATTTGAGAGGCAGTTACAGACAGAGGTAGAAGCTGAGAGAAAAGTCTTTCATCTGCTGGTTCACCCCCAGGTGGCCACCATGGCCAGAGATGGGCCAATCTGAAGCCAGAATCCAGGAGCTTCTTCTAGGTTTCCCATGGGTGCAGGGGCCCAAGCACTCAGGCCATTTTAACACTGCTTTCCTAGGTCATAAACAGAGAGTTGGCTTGAAGAGAAGCAGCGAGCATATGAACCAGCGCCTGTATGGGATGCCAGCACCACAGGTGGAGGCTTAACCTACTACACCACAGTTGCTGGCTCCAAAAGATAGATTCTCTTTGCCTAATGTTTAGCAACTTTGCCAATATTTTAAGTAATATCTCTGTGTGGACTGAAGAAGTTAGATATCCATCCTATGGGGTGATTTATGTGTAACATATTTTTTTGCCTATTTCTTCTTAATTTTTTCCATGCCTTAGACTACTAAGCCAGCGAGCAGAAATGTGGGAATGGGCTTGCTCAGACTATCTGTTAATGAACATTTTCAGTACTGCCACCTGAATGATATAAACCAGTTTATCTCTAGATAATCCCAGGGGTTTATTAGGATCAAACTTGTGAAACCAAATTGTTGTGGCATGTAGTACTTCTATTGGCTGTGTTTGCATTTTTGGCTATGTTTGCATTTTGCCTTGAGTAACAGCCAGATGTGGTCCACGGTCGATTTTATGAATGATGGAGTTTCTCAAAAGAAGTACCAAACCACAAGACTGCTAATGCTCTTCAACATTAGTATATCATATTTAGTTATTCCTGATTTGAGTGTGAGTCACATTTGGGGTACCACACTTTTATATAAATATAAATAAACCAGAGTATTTTGAAATCATTTTGAAAAGAACTGAAATTGAGCTTAGAACATGGGTAGTATTAGAATGAATAGACATGCTAGCAAACCTTTAAATAATTAAAGTATTTTTAATTTGAAAGGGAATCAAGCTTTGTGTAGCTCTACAGAATTAGGATCTCTGCTTAATATTAAAGGCAAACTTTCTGTCTAAAGTAACCTGAATTGAAATCAGCTTTCTTACAATGTAAGAGTGCCTGTCTCTTGAAGTGTCCACTAGGAATACTATTAAAAGGATCCCTTCTTTCAATGAGGACTGCCTGCTTTACTTTTCACCCATATTGTTGATTTAAAATGTTGAAAGGTAGGGCTAGCGGCAGAGTCCTGTGCAATTTAACATCCTCATTCTAGGTTGACGATAATCATTTATTAATGTTAGTGGGAGGGGGATGTCAATCTGTTTATTGAGCAGCACGTCATCCACTTCAGTATATTGGGCTCACATTTGAGTCCTAACTGTGCCACTGATACAAAAAGTAGATTTAAGGATGAGACTTGTGCATAATTTTAACAAATAATTTTCTATGAAAAAACAATGAAGTACAAGCTCTGCATTTTTCTCTGTTTTCTAGATTCAAATAAATCTGAAGAATGGAATAACTATCAGAAAAGTATAAAATACTTTGTTTTCCATACTTACAGTATGATGAAAACAAAGTATAGATAAATTCAAATAATGATCAGGATTGCTATAATAGTTGACTTGTGTATTTCACAAATAAGTTTCTAGGCTGACACCTTGGCTCAATAGGCTAATACTCCACCTGTGGCGCCAGCACACCGGGTTCTAGTCCCGGTCGGGGCGCCGGATTCTGTCCCAGTGGCTCCTCTTCCAGTCCAGCTCTCTGCTGTGGTCCGGGAGTGCAGTGGAGGATGGCCCAGGTGCTTGGGCCCTGCACCCGCATGGGAGACCGGGAGAAGCACCTGGCTCCTGCCTTCGGATCAGCGTGGTGCATCGGCCACAGTGGCCATTGGGGGGTGAACCAACGGAAAAAGGAAGACCTTTCTCTCTGTCTCTCTCTCTCACTAGCCACTCTGCCTGTCTAAAAAGGTAAAATAAAATAAGTTTCTAGTTTAATCTTTTTTTTTTTTTTTTGACAGGCAGAGTGGACAGTGAGAGAGAGAGACAGAGAGAAAGGTCTTCCTTTGCCATTGGTTCACCCTCCAATGGCCGCTGTGGCCGGCACACCGCGCTGATCCGATGGCAGGAGCCAGGTACTTATCCTGGTCTCCCATGGGGTGCAGGGCCCAAGCACTTGGGCCATCCTCCACTGCACTCCCTGGCCACAGCAGAGAGCTGGCCTGGAAGAGGGGCAACCGGGACAGAATCCGGCACCCCGACTGGGACTAGAACCCGGTGTGCCGGCACTGCAAGGCGGAGGATTAGCCTAGTGAGCCGCGGCGCCGGCCTCTAGTTTAATCTTAAAACATTCCTGGTAGGGATGTAGAAAGGGGAGGTATATTTTCTCTCTTCACCTATGTAGGAGTAGGGACCCAGATCAGTAGGCACTAATTGAATAATTTCTAACAGTTTTTACATTCTAAGAACTAAATTCTGGCCTAGAGCCATATATTTCATAAAATGTTGCAAGAACAACCTAGAACTTTGTCTTGAAAAGTTTCCAAATTCCCAAGATGGAAGCACTGGGGCCTCCTACTACAGTTTTTCTATACGGCAACCTAATTCCTTTTCACAGTCTTTCTAGGTCTTCACTAGGGAAACTCGGAAAGTTTTGATAAAATGCAAGAAAGAATAATTTTTATTTCAAGGAAGAGAGTTGGCTTTTATTTATATCAAGGGTACCAAAAGGGCAGTGGAGTTTATTTTAAGTATAATTATCAAGTTGTTGGCAAAGATAATCTGTAGCTTCTTGCCAGTATCACCCCTGTTAGTGTTATATAATAACTTTATGTAACTATAATGAAATACCTAAGGCACTATCTTTAAAAAAAAAATTATTTGTTTGAAAGAAAGAGTTACAGAGAGGCAGAGGCAGAGAGAGAGAGAGAGAGAGAGAGAGAGGTCTTCCATCCACTGGTTCACTCCCCAAATGGCTGCAATGGCCAGAGCTGCACTGATTTGAAGCCAGCAACCGGGAGCTTCTTCTGGGTCTCCCAAGTGGGTGCAGGGGCCCAAGGACTTGGGCCATCTTCTGCTGCTTTCCCAGGCCATAGCAGAGAGCCAGATCAGAAGTGGAGCCGCCAGGACTTGAACTGTCTTCTATATGGGATGCCGGCTTGGCTGGTGGCTGCTTTACAGTGTCAGCCCTTAAGATACTTATAGAGAGAACTTATAGAGATATCTTATAGAGAGAACAAGCAGGTTTACTTAGCTCACAATTCTAGAGACTCACAGTCCAAGGTTGAGTGGCTCTCCCTTAGGTTCAGCACCTGGTGATAACGTTCTGGTGGGTAGAGTCCCAAAATAACATAGAGCATCATGAGGCAAGAGACTAGGAGTTAGTATGTGTGACTATTTATTTTCGTGTTGTCTCTTATAAAGCTTCCAGGATTTAATCATGGAGCCTCCACGCTGGTGGCCCAGTCTGATCTAATCACTTCAAACACTGAAATGATTTTCCAACCTCCTAATATCAGAAACATAAGACTTTGAAGACCAAAACCAAACCCCTGAATTTGAGAGGGCAGATATTCAGTATCCTATTACCCACTTGTTTTAGGCATGTGTCCGTATTTGTTCCTCATAAATTGTTTTTTTATTAAATGCCCCAAGAAAAGAAAGAATTGTTTCCTAGTTGAGAGAGTACTGCAAGATTTAAAGCAGTGTTGCACCACATTGAATACAAATGCTGGCTCTACCATGTTTAACTGGTAGTATCATTTCCTGAATCCAAATTTCCAAAGTTGAAAATGGATTTGTTATTACCAACTTCATTAGCCTAGTAGAAAGATTAATGTGAATACCTGCCATAATTTGAATGCCTCCTCCAAAATTTCTATTGAAACTTAATCCCCAGTGCAGTAGTGTTGAGAGGTGGGACATACTGGGAAGTGGTCAAGTCATGAGGCCACATGGATGAATTAATGTTATTATTGAAAGACTGTGTTGGTTATCATAAGAGTTCACTCAGCCCTCTGTGTATATTTCTTTTGCACACATTCACTTGGTCTCTGCCTCTCCACAATGAGATTTCACAGCCCAAAGGCCCTCACCAGGTGCTGGCACCTTGGTATTAGATATCCCAGCCTCCAGAACTGTAATAAATACTTTTCATTTCTTTATAAATTACCCAGTATATGGCATTTTATTATAGTAGCAGAAATTGAATTAAACTATCCTAGACTGGTGGTTCTCAATAGGGTAGATGTGGATTTTGCCTCCCAGGGACTTTGGCGGTGACTGGAGGCATTTCTGATTGTCTGTAAAGAGGTAGGGAGGACTAGAGCTCATGGGTATAGCTTCATGAACATCCTGCAATATACAGGACAGACCTCTACAACAAAAAATTCTTTCTTGAATTTTACTACTAGTGAATCTGAAAAACCCTGCCCTAAACTGATATATAACTTCTAATTGGTAAGTCTGTGATGATGTAAATATTAATGGACAACAGCATTAGGCATGACGCCTCCAAAGTATATTTTCTTTTTAAGAAAGGGACTTCAGTAGTGGAGTCTTTCAAGACTGAAACATTTCCAGATAAAAAATAAACGACATAGAGGAATAACAGATTATAGGATTAATCTTTCTGCTCCAAGGACTTCCCTTTAGGCCTATTCTAGTAAGAAGAGCCTACTTTTTACACCTCTTTCCTCTTCCTTTTTCTCACCTGCCTCAGGGTACATTACCTTAGTATATCACTTTAACATCTGTAATTCAAGTGATTTTGGTGATGTACATGTCACATACTCTTGCTGTTGTTTACATTTTTTTTCATAGGAGTTACATTTTATTGCCACAGATATCCCTGGAGATTAAATTGGATAGAAAGTCTAATAGGTTGGGCAGATTATTGTCATTTTTGTTCCTTGGGAGGCTGTTATTAAAGAAAGTTATGTGCGGCCAGTGCCGCAGCTCAATAGGCTAATCCTCCACCTAGCAGCGCCGGCACGCCGGGTTCTAGTCCCGGTCAGGGTGCCAGATTCTTTCCCAGTTGCCCCTCTTCCAGGCCAGCTCTCTGCTGTGGCCTGGGAAGGCAGTGGAGGATGGCCCAAGTGCTTGGGCCCTGCACCCCATGGGAGACCAGGAGAAGCACCTGGCTCCTGCCTTTGGATCAGCGCGGTACACCGGCTGCAGCGCGCCAGCCGTGGCGGCCATTGGAGGGTGAACCAATGGCAAAGGAAGACCTTTCTCTCTGTCTCTCTCTCTCACTATCCACTCTGCCTGTCAAAAAAAAAAAAAAAAAAAAAAAAAAAGACAGTTATGTGCGTGTTTGCGGATAGTATATAGCAGGATCTGGACAGAGGAAGTAGGTATACAGGAACTGAAGGAGAGCAAGATTCTTTGTGTTTAGCTACTACAGGTAGTAAATAAATAACAAGTAGCTTAGTTTAGTAGTTCTTCCTCCTTTGTAAGTTTCTATTCTAAGCTAGATTTTACAGTTGTCTGCAAATTACTCTGATAAATACCTGGTCCAAAGAAATGAATTAGTCAACTGTTTCAGAAACTTAATACAATAACAGTGATAATATCAGGTATTCAACAGTGAAAATGATTCTCCTATGGTTGACATTTTTAATGTCCCTTAGCAGACAGAGGCAAGTAATCTGCCTGTGATTGTTCTGTATCATTTTGGTGTATTGATTGGAGAATTCAAACATTTGTGTTTTCACAGCTTAGAAATAGTGATTGTCCTCTTGCTTCTTCAGGCATTTTTGGGAGCATTATTTCAACCTTTTTAGAATTCACTTGTTTTAAATCTTGGAGTCTGCAAGGCATGGTACTGGGTGTTGTAGGTAGATACAAAGAAAGCAAAATACAGACCCTGCCTCTCAGGAGCATGCGATCTAATAGGAAAGGCAGGATATAAATCATTTTCCAAGCACAGCACAGAAGTGACCATTGAGTAAATGAATTAGGAGTGTCCTATCAAGCAAAGATATCATTAATGCTAATAAAGGATTAGTGAAGGCTTTATAGAAAGGTAGCATTTTATTTGTATTTTAAAAGTCAGGAGAGATTTTATATAGGTTAGGAAATATGGAGAGGCCAGTAGGACATAGCAACCTAAAAATTGAAAATTTCATAACTAGGAAGTCCCTGCCACCCATCATTCTTTTGGTGAACAACTAGTAGATATGTGTGGTTGAAGTATAGGTTGAAATGGCAGATCAAAGGAAATGACTGTTTTAAGAACTAGATTATGTTCTTTGAATGCTCTGTATAAAGTTAAAACAGGAGGAAAATACCCTTTTTTTTTTTTTTTTAAAGCGCGGTTAAAGCTGCTGATCCAGATTTTGAGAAGGTAGTTTGGCATTATTATGAAAGGTGGACAGATGTGGACATTTGGAAACTTGGGGAGAACTTATTGCAGTAAATCAGGTGTAAAAGAATGAGAGCCTACATCCATTAGTGGGTGATGATGAAAAGGAAAGGATGGGTGACAGATAATAGAATCCTTAGAGATAGATTTGCCATACTTTGGCTATTCTGGGGTGTATATCTTTCTCATAATGTCTGGAATCTGATTGTACTTTACAAGTGAAGGCATCTTACAATTATAATTGACAGTGGTTTTCCATTCTTTTTTCTGAAGGGTATGTAAAATATTGGTGATTCTTAAAATCAATAGCTTCTTTGGCTTGATATATAAAATACCGGGGTTTTATGACAGGCTGGATATTGAAGATAACTAAAAAGGATGAATCAAATACCTGGATGCCAGGAACCCATGTCCAGGTTGGGAGAATGTGGGTGGCACGTGAGCCATCACCACTACCTCACATTTCAAAATAACTGCTTTAATCTCTATGCCCTACTTTCCTTTGCATTTGCAGCTAATATGAGAGTACTTCAGAAAGTTTGTGGCAAATGGAAGTAAAAGGTAGATATATTTTTGGTGCAAAAAACCTTTGGAAATCCACAAATAGTTTTTTTATAATACATATTTTCTTGAACTCTTTGAAAACCCCTATTGTGTGGATTTCCAAACTTTTTGGCACCAAAATAAACGTGTCTTTTCTAGTAACTTTTGAATTACCTTTGTAACCTCACCATATTTTTAATGACAAAATATAAGCAGTTGGGACATTTTGAACATGAGTTCCTCATATTTTCATTAACATGTAGTAATCCTTTGTGTTTTTTTATACTCTGCTGAGTCCAGCATGGCAGAGTATCAGGTTAACCTGAAAAAGGAACAGAGGAATGGTGTCACAATAGATTGAGGAAGCAGACTCAGATTAAAGATTTTAATGTGGGGAAATCAGGGGATACTCTGTCTACAGCCAAAGGTGGAGGCAGAAGCAGAGGCCCAAATGTCTGATTACTCCAACTATTTATTATCAACAGTGACATGATTGATTAATCATAAAAAAAATGTGCAGTTTTGTGGAAACAAGATTTCATGATGAAGGAGTTTAAACAGTGAAACAGAAAACAGTGGGGGAGTTTCAGTGTTTACAGGAAGGACTTGTTTGCTCAGAAGCTGGGAGTAAGAGAGCATTCATAATGTGGAGGAGTCTTGAGGGGGACTAATTATTAACTGGGGTGAGCATCCCACTTGCTGTTTACGAGGGCATTTCCTTAGCTGCCTCAGCATCATGTCAAATGACCTTTGCCATTGACATAAGTTGACCCATCACCTTTGCAATCTGGCCAGTCATGCCTTCAGCAGAATTCAGGCTATGTGGCGGTGTCTGAAATATAGGCTTTTGATAGAATTCAGGCCATGTGGTAGTCCCTCACAATACTCCTCTTACAAAAGGAAGACCGATTCTCTTGTGCACAAGTCAATCTCCCCTTGTGCTTTGGATCTCATTCCCCATCACTAATATCCCTTTACTGTATCATTCCCATTGGCATTCCCAACCATGATCTTGTTTTTATGCTTTCTTCTGCACTAAAACATGAAGGAATTGTCTACATTCTCTGTCTTCAGTTCTTTCATTGTTTCTCAACCTCCAGTCAGGTTTCTGTCCACACTATTTACTGAAGTAGGGCTTGCCAGTAACAGATCACAGTGACTTCTGTGCAGTTAAATCCCATAGTCTCATCTCAAATCACATCAAACTAAATCTTTCATCAATATTTTATGTACTTGGCCACTATTTCACTCTTGTAAAACTTTCTTCTCTTTACTTCTGTGATACCATATTCTCCTTTCCAATATCACACACCCCTCTTCTTTTCAGTTTCCTTTGCTGGCTGTTCCTGCTCTTCCTCGATCTGATGGAATGCCTTCTTTTTTCCAGCTGTTTTGCCCATGCAGAGGATCACCTACAACCCTGTGGCTTTTAAGTATCATTATCTTTTATGTCAGTAACACTCAAAACCTGCTTTGCTAGACTTGTTGACTTAAAAGTGAGTTGACTGGGGGGAAGGGGAAAGATGGGGGAGGAGGGTCAGCATTGTGGCACTGTGGATTAAGCCATCACTTGGAACTCCTCTCATATTGGAGTGTCAGTTTGAGTGGAATACCAGTTTGAGTCCTGGCTACTGTGTTTTTCATCCAGCTCCCTGAAACAAAATGCCCTGCCATCCATGTGGGAGACCAGGATGGAGTTGCAGAGTCCTGACTTCAGTCTGTCACAGCCCTAACCATTGCAGCCATTTGGGTAGTGAACCAGTGGATGAAAGTGCTCTCAAGCACATGCTCGCGCGCTCTCTCTCTCTCTCTCTCTCTCTCTCACACACACACACACAAACACACACACTCCTTTTTTTAAGATTATTTATTTGAAAGTCAGAGTTACACAGAGAAAGGAGAGGCAGAGAGAGAGAGAGAGAGAGAGAGGTCCTCCCTCCAATGGTTCACTCCCCATCTGGCCACAATGGTTGGAGAAGCCAGGAGCCAAGAGCTTCTTCTGGGTCTCCCACGTGGGTGCAGGGGCCCATGGAGTTGGGCCATCTTCCATGGCTTTCCAAGGCCATAGCAGAGAGCTGGATCGGAAGTGGAGCAGCCAGGTCTCAAACCGGCACCCATATGGGATGCCAGGGCTTCAGTCCAGGGCGTTAATCCACTGTGCCACAGCGCCAGCCCCTACACACATACTCTTAAATAAATCAGTCAAAAGTGGGCTTGGATCACAAACTTACCGTGGCCACAATAGAACTGATTTTTGCCATTTTAGTAAATGATAGTGCCAACCACTGAATTGCTCAAAATAGATTTTTAGATTGGAGACATAGTTAACCTTTTTATGGGAACAAATACATAGAAAACACAAATTACTTTAAATGTGTTTTTTAATGCCGAGCGTCTATGAGAGAGGGAGGAGCATCTTGGAGTCCCCTGTGATGTGCACAAGTTTATGTCTTGAGCACTGGCCTTCATCTATTTCAGATGACTTCATGACATGTAAAAATAAATTGTCATTGGTTAAAAGTAAGAGCCATTTGAAAGATAAGTATTCCTTCTTTAGCCAACTTTTTTTAATTTTTAATTCTTTTCTTAATTTGAGAACATAAGGTACTTCTAGTAATACTGCAGGGGTGTGTGTGTGTGTGTGTGTGTACCCAGACATATGTGTTTGAGGGAATCTACAGAATATACATATAAGTTTGAGATTTTTGTGGTGTTAAAGGATCTCGTGACATAAAGCCAAAATTTTTTTTAAACATTTATTTGTTTATTTGAAAGTCAGACTTAGAGAGAGAGAGACACAGAGAGATATGTCTTTAATCCACTGGCTCACTCCCCTAGTGCTGGGCCAGGCCAAAGCCAGGGGCTGGTATCTTCCTCTGAGTCTCCCACATATGTGGCAGGGGCCCAAGCACTTGAACCATCTTCTGATGCTTTTCTCAGGTGATTAGCAGGGAGCTGGATCAAAGTGGAGCAGCCAGTACTCAAACCATCACTCAGATGGGATGCTGGCATTACAGGCAGCTGCTTTACCCACTAGCCTACACTGCTGGCCCCCATAAAGCTGAAACAAAACATGCAGGAGTATTTTTTGGTCAGGACTTCCAAATCACATGAATGTTTAAGAAAAAACTAGAACTTGCTAAGAAAATTCAGGCTTGTTTGCCACTTGAAACTCTGGCCAGGAATACTTTACAGATAAGTATTCATACTTGGCTGTTGGCAGGAGCACTTTGGAAGAAGAATGTGAGACACTGCTAATGGTCTTTATTTTTTAAAAAGTCCTGGCAAAACATTAAACTTTTCTACTATAATGTAAATTTAAAAGATGTTATTTTGGGGCTAGTATGGCATAGTAGGTAAAACCAACAGTTGCAAGCTGGCCTCCTATATGGGCACCTGTTCATGTCCTGGCTGCTCTACTTCTGATCCAGCTCTCTGCTAATGTTCCTGAGAAAGCTGTGGAAGATGATCCAAGTCCTTGGGCTCCTGCAACCACATGGGAGACTCAGAAGAAGCTCTTAGCTCCTGGCTTTGAAGTGGCCCAGCTCCAGCTTCTGTAGTCATTTGGAAAGTGAACCAGTGGATGGAAGATCTCTCTCTATATATATTTCTGCCTCTGTATGTCTGTATACTCTGCCTTTCAAATAAATAAATCTTTTTTTTTTTAAAAGTTATTATCTCAAAAACTAAGGAGAAAAAAAAGGAAAGTGAGAGGGAGATAGGGAGAAGCAAAGAGAAAGGGAATATCATTATTTTTAGAATTGTATCTACAAAGTGTATAGAATCTGCTAAAAACTAATAAAAATGTTAAAAAAAAAAAAACTGTTTATGGGGCTGGCATTTCGCATACTACTTAAAACACTAATTAGGGTACCTGCATCTCATACTGGAATGTCTGGGTTTGAGCCCTCATTCCAGCTTTCTCCTATGTGCACCTTGGGAAGTAGCAAGTGATGGTTATCTGCTTTTCACAAGATAGAACTGGATTGAGTTCCTGGCTCCTGGCTTTGGCTGGCCAACCTGGCTGTTATTGTCATTTGAGTTGTGAATTAATGGATGGAAAATAGCTCTCGGGCCAGCACTGTGGTATAGCAGATAAAGCTGCTGCCTGCAGTGTGGGCATCCCATATAGGCACCAGTTCAAGTCCCTGCTGCTCCACTTCCAATCCAGCTCTCTGCTATGGCCTGGGAAAGCAGTAGAAGATGGCCCAAGTTCTTGGGCCCCTGCATCTGCGTGGGAGACCTGAAAGAGGCTCCTGGCTCGTGGCTTCAGATCAGCACAGCTCTCTGGCCGTTGCAGCCAATTGGGGAGTGAACCAGCAGATGGAAGACTCTCTCTCTCTCTCTCTTTCTCTCTCCATCTCTCCATCTCTGCCTCTCTTTCTCTCTGTAACTCTGACTTTCAAATAAATAAATAAATCTTTAAAAAATTTTTTAAAAAATGAACTAAATGGGAATTAAGAGTGATGTGTAGTTCCAAACTGTTAAAAAAATAGCTTTCTGTTTTTGTCTCTCTGCTACTCAAATAAGTAAAAATAAATAATCAAAATTTTAAAAAATAAAGTCAAACCCGTTGAACTGAATGAATTAGAATTAGGTTCCTCCAAGAAGAAGTTTAAATTCATCTTTAGTTATGCTCTCTGTTCAGTTTTCTTAGGTGTGTTCATAAGCAAGGGAATACCAGAATATTTGGAAAAGCAGATTGAGACTAGAGAACTCTTTACAATGTATGGGACTCAAATGATTGTCTTTTTCATGAATAGCAATGCATCTGTGACTGCTTTTTTAAAATAAAATTTTTTTATTTATTTGAAAGGCAGAGTTCCAGAAAGAGAGGGAGAGACAGAAAGAGAGAGATCGTCCATCTACTGGTTCACTCCTGAAATGGCTGCAATAGCCAAGGCTGGGCCAGACTGAAGCCAGGAGACAGGAACTGGATCTTCCATGAGGGTTCAAGGACCCAAGGACTTGGGTCATCTTCCTTTGCTTTCCCAAGCGCATTAGCAGGGAGCTGGATGGGAAACAGCAGTGGATCTCAAACCAGCATCTACATGGGATGTCAGCATCACGGGCAGTGGCTTTACTTGCCACGCCACAATGCCGGCCCCTGTGACTTTAAGGATATGAACTGCTTTCACTCTTAATATCTATCTGAAGCAGGTATAGAACAACACAAGCATTTTCTCTGAGGAAGGTGGTTTGTGTTGGTTCTGTCTCTTAATTTTCTCTCTGCTTATTGTGCTTTCCCTTAATTTTTTTTTCATCCCAAGTGAAGAAGGGCTCTACGTTGGTATTGTTCTATTATTAGATTGGAAAAAATACTGAAAATGACTTTAAAATGTTTTGAGTCTCATAAGGAAAATACTGTGTAAATCAAATGAAAACCTAATCCCTTTTGTGCTGTTTTTGTTTTGATTGTTAAATCATGTTATTTGAAAAATATTGTTATTATTCCCCCTGGCAAGTTCCTCCCACTCATTGAATGTTAAGTAGTATCTAATAGCAATGAATTAATTCAGCAGATCTTTGTTGAGCACCTATTAAGTAGTATGTTGCCTTCTAGGCACCAGGTATTTAGAAATGATACTATTAAAGAAAAATTGGAGATGAGTTAAATTTAACAAGGTTTATTTGAGTAAGAAAAAAATTCTAGAACCAGGCAGCATTCTGAACCAAAGTTGATTCAGAATGCCTACCCCACCATCTATGCAAGTTGTATGTGTAGCTAGATAAAAGGAAGTGACCTACAAAAACAGCCTGAATGGCTCGTGAGCATTTGCCTCACATGGGCAGGGTCTGATCACATTATACCCTGTGATTGGCACTGCTGTCTGTTACAAGATTATGCTCTTAAGTAAGTTTACAGTTTGTTTAAATACTAGGTTGCAGTTTTACTACATATAGAGCTCGCTTGGGACCAAATTTTGTCACCCAAGAACATAAACAGGCTTAGGCCAAACTTACCAATGTAATAAAAAAGTGCTTGTTCTCTAATAAGGAAGATATACAGTAAATATGTAAACAAGCAAAGGTATAATACCAGATATTATAAATATCATGAACAAAGCAGCTTTTCTGTTTTTTATTTCTTCCTGATATAACTACACACAGTTAAACACACAGGTGTGTTGTCCCAATAAGTTACTAAATTTCTTCATGCACTGGTTTCCTTGTTTATAATATATATTTACCTTGTTTACCTCACAGGGTTGTGTCATTTGAAAAGAAAGAAAGCATTTGAAAGTCTTTTGTAAAATACGACTGTATAAATGTAAGGGATTATTAATTATACTTGTTTAAATGGAGTCAAACATTTGTGTATTCATATTTGGTGTATGTCAGTATTTCTGTCAACCTTGTTTGCTGTTTAGATTATAAACCACTTGAGATTGGGATACATGCTATTTGGCTTGTTTTCATTTTCATCCCTCTAGTTTTTGAGATTTATGTAAGATATTTAGTCCATTTTGTGTTGCTGTAAGAAAATACTGGACAATGGATTAGTATATTTAAAGAAGTTTATTTGGCTTACAGTTCTGGTGGCTGAAAAGTCCAAAAGGCATGATACCAGCAAGGGCCTCCTGGCTGCATTGCATGGTGGATGACATCACATGGCAGGAGTGCATGTGAGAGGGAGGTCATTTGGTGAGATGGGAAACGAGTCCAAGGAGGGGCCAAGCTCATTCTATCATAACAACCTCCTCTCACAGGGACTAATTCACTCTTGTGAAACCTAACCCATTCTGTGCCATCAGCATTAATCTGTTTTAAAAACCTAATCACCCCCTCTTAAAGCCCTCACTATTGCAATACATTGGGGAATTAAGGCTCAACATGAGTTTTGACAGAGACAAACCATGATCAAACTACAGCAGATGTCAATGCTTTGTTATTGTGATCAAGCATAAGATGGATGCTTGGGCTAAATGATCTTTGAAGAACTCTCTGTTGCTGCCATTTTATAATTTTAAAATTCAATAGTTTGAGGTGTGTTGTCCCAGCCTTAGTGAAATAAATAGCATTTTCTTTTTAGTCCAGATGTGTGGTTAGGATACAGAATAAAACATTCCAATTGCTGCTTAGCCTTTTGGCTAAGATCAAGTGCAGAATAAAGCATTTTATAATATGTTAAAAGTTTCCATCTGTATGATCAGCTATCAACTACCTAGCTAGTATCTCAATTATACATATATGAGTGTACTTCAAAATATTTATGGAAAATGTGGGTAGGTGCTGTGCACAATGGTTAAAAAGCTATTTAGGATGCCTGCTATATTGGAGTATCTGATTCAGGTCTTGGCTTTGCTCCTGAATCCAGCTTCCTGATGATGCTCAGCTTTAGAGGCAGCAGATGATACTGGCTCAAGTCAAGTAGTTGGGTTCCTGCCACTCACTTGGGAGACCAAGATTGAGTTCCTAGCTCCTGCCTGTGACCTAGTGCAGACTGGGTGTTGCTGACATTTGGAGAGTGAACCAATATATGGGAAATCAATCAATCACTCTCTCTCTCTCTCTCTCTCTCTTTCTGTCTTTCAAGTAAATAAAAAATTTTGGAGCTCATGGAAAAGGAAATCAAAATTTATTTTGGTACAAAAATTTTTAGTTTTTTTTTTAATTTATTTTTTAAAAGATTTTACTCATTTGAAAAGGGAGAGTTACTGAGAGAGAGGAAAAGAAACAGAGATCTTCCATGTGCTGGCCCCCTCCCCAAGTGGCTGCAATAGGCAGGGCTGGGCCAGGACAAAGCTAGGAGCCTGTAACTCCATCTAGGTCCTGAAGTATGTGTCGGGCCCAATTATTTGGGACATCTTCCTCTGCTTTCCTAGGCTCATTAGCAGGAAACTATCAGAAGTGGATCCTCTAGGACTCAACCAATACTCATATGGGATGCTTGTGTCTCAGGTGGTGGCTTAACCCATTATACCACAATGCTGGCCCCAGTACAAAAAAATATTGAAATCTGTGCCTGTAAGAGGTCATCAGAAAATTCATAAAGGGGGCCAGTGTTGTGGCGCAGCAGGTTAAGCTGCTACCTGTAATGCTGGCATCCCATATGGGCGTTTGAGTCCTGGCCACTCCACTTCCAATCTAGCTCCCTTCTTATGTGCCTGGAAAAGCAGCAGAAGGTGGCCCAAGTGCTTGGATCCCTGCCACGACATGAGATGGAGTTCTAGGCTCCTGGCTTTTTAGCATGCCCCAGTCCTGGCTGTTGTAGCCATTTGAGGAGGGAAACAGCAGATGGAAGATCTGTCTCCCTCTCTTACTCTGTAAGTCTACCTTTAAACATAATAAAATATAAATAATTTAAAAAAAAATTTATTGAGGGGCTGACATGTGTCGCATTGGTTTAAACCTGCCAACTACAATGCTGGCATCCCATATAGACAGCAGTTCAAGTTCTGGATAGCTCCATTTTAGATCTAGCTCCCTGCTAATGTGCCTAAGAAAGCAGTGGAAGATGGTCTGAATTCTTGGGTTCCTGCCACCCATGTAGGAGGCCTGAAAGTAAAGTTCCTGGCTGCTGGCTTTGGCCTGATACAGCCCCAGCTGTTGTGGCAATTTGAGGAATGAACCAGGGTATGGAAGTTGTCTCTCTTGCTCTCCCTCCCCCTTTCCCTCTCCCTCCTCCTCCTCCCTACCTTTCAAATAAATGATTAAATAATTTTAAAAATAAATTTATTGAACAAAAAATGCATGGATTTCAAAATTTTTGTACAAAAATAAACTTACATTTTTTTCCATTCTTGAACTTTTTGAAACACTTCATATAAGAAACAATATGATCAACAGAAAGAGCATCCTTTTTTTTTAAACTTTTATTTAATGAATATAAATTTCAAAAGTACAGAATATGGATTACAATGGCTTCCCCCCATAACGTCCCTCCCACCCACAACCCTCCCCTTTCCCACTCCCTCTCCCCTTCCATTCACATCAAGATTCATTTTCAATTCTCTTTATATACAGAAGATCAGTTTAGCATACATTAAGTAAAGATTTCAACAGTTTGCTCCCACACAGAAACATAAAGTGAAAAATACTGTTTGAGTACTAGTTATAGCATTAAATCTCAATGTACAGCACACTAAGGACAAAGATCCTACATGAGGAGTAAGTGCACAGTGACTCCTGTTGTTGACTTAACAAATTGACACTCTTGTTTATGGCATCAGTAATCACCCTAGGCTCTTGTCTTGAGCTGCCAAGGCTATGGAAGCCCCCTGAGTTAACTGACTCTGATAATTTTTAGACAAGACCATGGTCAAAGTGGAAGTTCAGAAAGAGCATTCTTATGACTTCTGGATATTCCCTCTTAACCACTTGTTCTGCTATACTCTAGAGGACCAATTTGTTTTAAACTAAAGCATATTGGGATTCTACTTGTGTCTGTTGTCCTGTACTAAAAGTAATGTTTCTCTTTTTTTTTTTTTTTCAAAGGTACGCCAGCCTGTCATATGCATCAACAACCATGTATTTTGTTCAGTTTGTATTGATTTGTGGTTGAAGAATAATAGCCAGTGTCCAGCATGCAGAGTCCCCATCACTCCTGAAAATCCTTGCAAAGAAATTATTGGTAAGTGCCTATTTTATGCATATGTAAAAACAGATTGAAACCAATCTCTAAATAATACATATTTGGGGAAATACTGAACTACATAGTTTTCAGTGGTGTTATCTGATCAACAACATACTGAATGGGTTAGTAATTTTGTGTATGTATGTGGAACAATCAAGAACAAGGCAGTTTGTAGAGAAGCTTAGGGAAATAATCCTTTGAGCCTCACTAAATGTACATTCTAATATTTACTGTGCATATTAGCCAAAACTTTAGTGGTTCAAAATAGCAGATACTAAGGGCAAAACAAAAAGAACATTGAAAAAAGCTTTATGAAGTAGGACATTTAAGAATCAGTAAAATTTCAACTTGTAAGATTAGAAAGCACTGTCAAGAATAGCAAGAACTGGAGCCAGCACTTGTGGCATAGCAGGTAAAGCTGCCATCTGCAGTGCCAGCATCCCTTATGGGTGCCAATTCGAGTCTTGGCTGCTCCACTTCCCATCCAGCTTTCTGCTATAGCCTGGGAAAGCAAAAGATGGCCCAAGTCCTTGGGCCCTTGCACCTGCATGGAGGATCTGGAAGAAGCTCTAGGCTCCTGACTTTGGATCAGCACAGCTCCGACCATTGCTCCCCATGGCCCTCTGGGGAGCAAATCATCTGGTGGAAGACCTTCTCTGTCTCTGCCTCTGCCTCTGCCTCTGCCTCTACCTCTACCTCTCTGTAGCTCTGCCTTTCAAATAAATAAGTCTTAAAAAAATTAACAGTGTGAACTAAAGTTTAGTTGTTAGGAAACACACAGCATGTTTTTAAGTTATTAATTGTCTGATTTGGGTCTGACTACTGAAATAGAAATGAAAAGATAAGTTGAGGCATTAGCATTGAGAACCTTGAGTGGGAACTAATTCAAGAATTTACCCTATATCACAGAAAAAAGAGTGAAGTGGGTGTGATAGTTTTGAGCAAATCAGTAAAATGAGCCAGAATGTGCTTTGTAATATTACTTGGACTATAGGGAACAGACAACATGTGAGTGGGTCATGGAGTGGGTTCTGGCTCAGGTAAGGGAGAATGTGAGTCCAGATTAATGGTTAAAAAAAAAAAAAAAAAAATCAGTGCAACACTAATGCAGATGAGAGGGGGTGAAAACCTGAATTAGAGGATCCTTTTAAAAGAAAAGAACCTTTTTAGTGTCTGGTTTTATTCTACTCATTTAAGTCACTTTGTTTAGATTACAAAACTTACAGTGATTGTTTTTGTTTTTGCTTTAGGAAAAACCGCAAGTATATGTATAGTTAGCCATGTACAAAAAAACATCTTACAGAAAACTTAAGAAGTCATTTTATTACTCCCAACTTAGGGAAAATGGACCTAAGATTTTTTATAGTGGAAAAGGAAGGTAACATGCTAGAAAACAAAAGAACTAGTGGGGATTTTAAAATAAGCAATCCAAAGGAGGAATTAGAGTTTACTCTTTGATTTCTCTCTCAAGTTCTTAGGGGAAATCTGATGGGGAACTAATTCTCTGCTGTGTTGCATGCTGTAGTGTTAATCTGTCTCTAGTTTCTTACCTAATGAATAATGAAACTCACCAGAGAGGTCTTTTCTTGCAGAGTATAAGGTTTGATGATTGAGATTTTCTTCACAACTTTCTCCTGCTTTTAGTCATTCATGTCTAAGTAATAGTTCATAAATTCTCTCAAGTAAAGTAGTTCATCTGTGCTTGCATTTGTATTGAACCTCCTAAAAAAAGATCATCTGTAAAATAAATTTGCCATCATTTTGCTAAAAAATACAAAGAAGGTAACCACAGAATAAGTGACTAGCTCTCAGGAAGAACTCAGTTTTGGCGTATTTGTAACATGTCATGTCATGCAATTAATGCTGTGACTAACAGTCATTGTAACTGAGTTGTTGGAGTCCTTGAAGAGACACATTAATCTTTTAAATTGTGTTTCCAGTAACCAGGCATATTTGGATCCCTTCATTATAATTATTATATATTATCATGGTTTCTGATACATATTCTTTATATGAGCAGTTGGTTAACTATAATAATTGGTTTTATCATTATTTAACAGTTGTCTAATTTTCAGAATTTGCAGTAGTATAAATGTGATAACTGATTATATGTAACCCTTTCTTCCACTGAGTTTGCCATAATGCCATATGTAAGTAAGTAAACATGACATGATATTTGACTGAGGATATTTCTTATGATGTTAATACTGTCTTTTCTCATGATTAGGATAAAGGCCCAAGTGGCAGCCTAAAGTGAATATAGAAGGGAAAAGGTAGATATTAAGCAAAGGAGCTATATGAAACAATAAGAAAAAGGTTCATTTTTGTTCCATCCAAATCAGATTGATAAATTACGATTTTTTTTTCCCTGTAGGAGGAACAAGTGAAAGTGAACCTATGCTAAGCCATACAGTCAGGAAGCACCTTCGGAAAACTAGACTTGAGTTACTCCACAAAGAATATGAGGTAAATAATAATTAACGTTTAAAATGATGTCAGCATTGAATTCAAGGTAAAATTGAGCCTCCTTAGTTCCTGGACTTCTGTAAGTAAACATCCATTGAAACCTTTAAGTATTGGGTAAAAAATACTTTATTAGATATCTAATAAGTTCTTTTTCTTTTTTCTTTTCCTATTATACAAAAGGGATTTTTCCTTTTCTTTAAATACTCATATTGAAGAATGAATGAATAGGATTCCAGAGAAAAGGAACAGATGAAAGCATTTCCTTTTTCTTCTTTTTAATTTAAAATTTGTATCTGTGTCCACTTGTCATTTTTTATGTGCTTCTTCAAAAAGTTAGGAGATAATGGAAAGAAACCCTCTTTGTGAAAGTCACTCTGACTCTCACAAAATCATCATTTGTTTCTACCACTAAGTTCACTGATTTTTAGAAGCCTGATAATTCTGTGACAGTGATTATCCATGTGAGCTACCAGCACAGGGAAAGGTGAATGAACAGGCTGATTTGACATGGGGATGTAGTTTTTCTGAGAAAATCCATGATAATGGAATATAGTAGTCCTCCTTTATCTGCATTGGTTATGTTCCAGGACCCCCTGTGGATGCCTAAAACCACAGATAGTACTGAACCCTATGTATAATATGTTTTTTCCTATACATACTTATCTATCCTATAGTTTAGTTTATAACCCAGACACAGTAAGAGACTAGCAATAATGATAATAGAATAATTATTATACTGTACTATAATAAAAGTTACTTAAATCTTATGAATTATTTCTGGTAAGGGTTGATGACTATATATATATACACTTGTTGAAAGGTAGACAGTAAACCCAGTTACTTTGTGTTGACTAAATAGGGGATTTTTTAAAATAATTTTTAGAATAGTTTTAAATTTACAAAACATATTATTGATCTCCTGTTTTGACACAAATATCTTTAAGTTAAACTATAAAAACTGTGGCCGGCACTGTGGCTTACTTGGTTAGTCCTCCTCCACTTGCAGCACCAGCATCCCATATGGGTGCCAGGTTCTAGTCCCAGTTGCTCCCCTTCCAGTCCAGCTCTCTGCTGTGGCCTAGGAGCGCAGTGGAGGATGGCCCAAGTATTTGGGCTCCTGTACCCACATGGGAGACCAGGAAGAAGCACCTGGCTCCTGGCTTCAGATCGGCCCAGCAGCAGCCATGGCGGCCGTTTGGGGAGTGAACCAACAGAAGGAAGACCTTTCTCTCTGTCTCTCTCTCTCACTGTCTATGACTCTAATGTAAAAAAAAAAAAAAAAAAAAAAAAAAACTATAAAAACTGCCTCAGCTGCCTTAAAAAATTTTTGAAATACAGTACAGCATAAATGATTAAAAATGCTCATTCATGTGTGTGTTTTCCAGAGATAAGATTATATAAACAAATATTTTTATTTGTTCATTCATTAATATATTAATTAAAAAAATAATTTTCTTATGAATTTAACTTGAAATATAATTTAAGATAGTAAATAGTGCTGTCTGTGTTAACTCTAAAATATAATATTATATATTTAAAAAATACCTACCATACTTAGATACTAATCAGATTAATTTTTTGGGAGCTCATTTTCTATTTTGTTCTGTTTTCTGATACTATAATAAAATTCCTGAGACTGAGTAATTTATAATGAACAGAAATCTGGCTCATGGTTCTGCAGGCTAGACAGTCCAGCTGTATGGCACTGGCATCTGGCTAGGCCTTCATGCTGTGTCGTCTATAGCAGTAGGCTGAAGGGCAAACTAAGATGAGCTAGCAAGAGAGTGAAGGAGGCCTGAACTAATCCTTTTTATCAGGAACCCATTCCCTCTATAATAAACACACTCCCTCGATGGTAGCATTAACCGCTTTATGAGGGTGAAGCTCTTGCAGGTTGATCACTCATGAGGGTTCCACCTCTTAATACCATCACAATGTCAATTAAATTCCATCTTGAGTTTTGGAGAGGATTTTTTTTTTTTTTTATTTGAGAGGTAGAGTTGCAGACAGTGAGAGGGAGAGACAGAGAGAAAGCTCTTCCATCACTGGTTCACTCCCCAGATGGCCACAACAGCCAGAGTTGCACTGATCCAAAGCCAGGAGCCAGGTGCTTCTTCCTGGTCTCCCATGTGGGTGCAAGGGCCCAAGGACTTGGGCCATCTTCCACTGCTTTTCCAGGCTATAGCAGAGAGCTGGAATGGAAGAGGAGCAGCCGGGACTAGAACTTGTGCCCATATGGGATACTGGCACCGCAGGCAGAGGATTAACCTACTGTGCCATGGCGCCAGCCCCTGGAGAGAATATTTAAACCATAGCACTGACATATTGAGTTTCTTGGAGTTTACTTTTTAGCCATAAAAATTTTTTTTAAGTTTTATTTTTTCACTTAAAAGGCAGAGGTATAGATAGACAAAGTGAAAAACCTGTCCGCTGATTCCCTCCCCAAATGGCTGCAACAGCTGGTGCTGGGTCAGGCTGAAACCAGGATCTGGAACTCCATCTGTGTCTGTCACGTGGGTGGCGTGGGCCCAAGCACTTGGGCCATCTTTTGTTGCTTTCCCAGGCATATTAGCAGGGAACTGGATTGCATGTGGAACAGCTGAGACTCGGATTTAACCTGCTGTGCCACGACACCAGCCCCAGCCATACAATTTTTAACAACCTTGGTGTAAGATGCCTAACTTACGCATGAATAAATAACATTCAGAAAAGACTTGCAACCCAAATGTTTAGTTATTATTGTATTAAAGATAATAAGCTGGGGTGGGCATTGTGGTTCTGTAGGTTAAGCCACCTCTTGGGATGCCCACATCCCATGTAGGAGTAGCTGGGCTAGATTCCCACCTCTGCATCTGGTCCAGTTACCTGCTAATGTACTGTGAGGCAGCAGGTAACAGTCATAGAGTGCTTGGGTTCCTGTTATCCATATGGGAGACCTAGATGAAGTTCTTGGCTCTTGACTTCAGCCTGGCCCAACCCTGGTTGTGAACTAGAGGTTGGAAGATCTCTCTGTCACTCTTCATACAGACAGATAGAGGGGTCAGTTAATAGATAGATAGATAGATAGATAGATAGATAGATAGATCATCCTTATTTTAAAAAAATTAAGACAAGCAGTTCTAGAGTGGGAAAACTAATACATAGAACAGTTACTATAGTACTTGAAGAACCAGAATCCAAAAAACATTAAAAAAAAAAACAGCTATAGATTTATTCTTAAATAGAGAGTGGAAGGAAGTGAGGTATGGTTTCATTCCTTTGCAGATACAGATGCCAAAATATAAACATCAAACAAGACCTTAATAAATCAGCCTGATTGGTACTGTACTTTTTAATTCCCCTCATTAAAGAAGTTAAACTTGCCTCAGAATTTTCTTCCCAAATAGAATCTACTTCCCAGTTGAAATTCACTTGTCTTCTTGTTTTCTGGTTATCTTAAAGAGAATCAGGATTTTGATATTTTTCTTATTTTTAAACCATTGAATATAAATGAAAACAGCATAAAGCCAGTTTTTATCAAAGTCAGAATACCTCTGGAGAATTTAAGATGAATGTGACTTTTTCCCTCCAAAATTATTCTGATATGTAAACATCTTTTAATGCACAGAATTCTGAGTATAACATTCAAAAACATGTTGGCCCCAGCTTAGCAAATGTATGTGTGTAGTGTCTGTCTACCTAGTGACTATGTAATGCTTTTTCAGGATGAAATAGATTGTTTACAGAAGGAAGTGGAAGAGCTTAAGAGTAAAAATCTGAGCTTGGAATCACAGATCAAGACTATTCTGGATCCTTTAACCTTGATGCAGGGCAACCAAAATGAAGACAAACATCCAGTTGCAGATAATCCAAATACAGTTGACCCAGAAACTATAGCAGAGTGGAAGAAAAAGCTCAGAACGGCTAATGAAATCTATGAAAAAGTAAAAGATGATGTGGATAAGTTAAAGGAGGTAAGTTGTAATGGCTTTAAGAAATCTATTATGGTTGTTTTAAAAATTCTGTATTTTAAGCACCTTTAAAATTATAAATAGGGGCACACATTTGTTATCATTATTAAGATACTGGCATCCCATATCAGAGTCTGGGTTCAATATCCAGCTCCTGTCCTGACTCTGGCTTCCTGCTAATGCAGATCCTGGAAGGCAGTGGTGATGGCTCAAATAGTTAGATTCCTCACCTGGATCTGTTGTGAGCATTTGGGGAGTAAACCAACAGATGGAGGTTGGCACACTCTCTTTCTGTTTCTCTCCTTCCTTTTCACTCTCTACTGCTCAAAATTAAACAAACAAACAAATTTTTGAATTCAACAAGCATTTATTTACAATAGGAACATTTTTTCTCATTAAATATCATTGAGAGACCAGCATTGTGGCATAATGGGTAAAGTTGCTGCCTGGGGGTCTTGGAACATCTATTGTAGACAAGAAGAAACTACTGTTATCATATCTTTTTTTCTTTTTGACAGGCAGAGTTAGACAGTGAGAGAGAGACAGACAGAGACAAAGGTCTTCCTTCCGTTGGTTCACCCCCAAAATGGCTGCTACAGCTGGTGTGCTGTGCCGATCCAAAGCCAGGAGCCAGGTGCTTCCTCCTGGTCTTCCATGTGGATGCAGGGGCCCAAGCACTTGGGCCATCCTCCACTGCCTTCCCGAGCCAGAGCAGAGAGCTGGATTAGAAGAAGAGCAGCTGGGACTGGAACCGGCACCCGTATGGGATGCTGGCACCGCAGGCAGAGGATTAACCAAGTGAGCCACGGTGCTGGCCCTATTTTTATTTTTTATTCAAGGGACAATCCATGGAATTTATTGGGAAATATTGACCCAATTTTAAGGATCCCAGAATTTGGGAGCCAGGGCTTTGGGAAAGCCTTTTCAAGAAAGATGCAAGTGGTTGAAGCGTATTATTGCTATTATCACTAGAAAAAATACTTTTAAACAACCAAAAAACATCAATCTCATAACTCCAGGATTAACTCTTCAGCTTTAGTTTGCAAATAATTGCATGTGGTGTAATGCTTAGTGTGTTCAGTTATGTGAAGAAAAAAAACCTATATTTACCATAGTATGGCTCCTTAGTCACTTTCAGCTAACTCACATAGCTTCATTTATTTCCCTGGATAGATTTGCAAAGTGCTCAGGGAATATGCATTAAAAATGCTTCATCATGTTCATAAATCTCACAAGTATTTCTCATTTTAAGTTTCTGACGACCATGTTCTAAAACTTAATTTTTTGATATTACACCTTTCAAAATATAGATGGCTCATTTCATACTTTTTACAATGTACTTTTGTTTTATCTTGTGCTTAATTAAAACTTTTTGTTTGTTTTAAGGCAAATAAAAAATTGAAATTGGAAAATGGTGGCCTGGTGAGGGAGAACTTACGACTAAAGGCTGAAGTTGATAACAGATCACCTCAGAAGTGCGTATTTTGCAAATTAAGGACTGTTTCATATTGTGTCAGAGTTGTAGACTAGGCTACTATGATAGTATCTGGTTTTCTTTTGGCTCTTCATTTAATCATGTAAGTTTAAGTATAACATCTTGCCTCTAAAAGTCAAGGATGTACTTTGTGTTATCGGTAAAATCTTAGTCTCAGTTAAGGCTAACCTTTTTAAAAAACGGTTTCACTCTTATTCTTTCTCCTTATTTGATAATGATAAGATGGTTTTATTTGACCCGACAGGTGAGCACCAGGTCTTAAATACAGAGCTATTTAATAGTACTAACAATTAGTGAAATTAAAGTAATGCCTTCCTGATATTTTCCAAGATGATCTCAGTAATGGTTAATGATCATATAGTTCTTTTTCTTTGCCATGGAGAACATGTCTTGTAATACGGTAATCATTCTCTTAATTTCTACTGAGAACAAAGGCATAAAGATATTACTTTATCTTAATCTGCACATCTAGTTAGTGGTTGAAATAGCATTTGAACTTAGTCTAGCCCGAGTCTGTTTTCTTAACCAATAAACTAAAATGCCTATGTGAAATAGAATTTATGGCATTGTTCTTTGAATTTTGGGTTAATTGGAACAAAAAAATTAAATGTTTTCTTTTGTGATGAAATGTTCATTATTTTTCATAAAATATTAGATAACAAGTGTTGACAGTTTGTTTGGAATTATAAGAAAAAGTTAGGTGTTGAAGATGAAGAAAAGATTGCAGAGAATACTTGAGGTTCTTTTTCAAGGAAAAAGAAATGACAAGTGAGAGAACAGTATGCCCTCCAAGGTTGGCAATCTTTCTAAGGGATGGCATATCAGAAGTACCCCTTTTAGTCCAAGAAATGTCTGGGCTCCAATTGTTTTTGTTGGGAAAGGGTAAGACAGGAATGAGTAAACAATGGAAATTTATCCTACCAGAAATAGCTCTCTGCTTGTCATTTGTGAAGGAGGAGATACTGCTTTCACTAAAGCCAAATGTGGTATCAGGAAATGGTAGACATACACCATAATTGCTTTGAGCAGAGATAACTAACCAATAGAGAAAGAAGCATAGCTTTTAACTTTTAAATAGTTCCTTCCCCTGTGTTCTCCAACCCTAATTTTCTTTCACTTTAGATAATATCCTACTTTGACAAATTAGTGAAATAAACTTAGGAAGTGTTGCTGTTATGTGGTGGCTTGAATCTCTGCTCTTATCATTTATTGGCAGCTCGCCTTGCCAGTCATAATAATGTTTGTCCATTAGCCATTTCCCACAGCATACTGAATGGAACTAAAGCTATTTTGCTTATAGCTTTTATTTCTTGAAAAGTTGCCCACCAGATTTCAAATTTAATATCAGCACGAGATGTCTGTTTTTAAATATCGACAGGTCCAACTAGATAAATAACTGAAAAATCTCACCTGAAGAAACGTGGGCTTTGCTCAGAAACAATCAGCAACACATCTGAATCCAATGTAACTATAATTTTCCATCTTTAACTTCCATTCCTTCCCTTCAGGGGAAGGGAACAGTTTCACTTGAAAAGCGATTTCGGCTGACCCCTACTCTAGATCAATTTGCAATGCATTTGATTTATAGCCTTGTTTACTCTGCATCCCCACATTCTAGTGGGATTCAGAGAGAAGCTGACCGCAGCTGAAAACATCAAGATATGGTTCACCTGAGGAGAGCTCTTACTACAAGTAAATGCCAACATACAAATCACCCATTTTATTCCCTCAGTCTAGGCAGTGCCTTGACTAATTACCTTTCCCTTGTCTACTTGGCTAGGTGTCAAGGTATATCTTTTTAAACCTGTGGTCTCAATATGTGATATATCTGACAAGTCAGGAAAACATATTCTACAACTCATACAGGAGAGCTTCAAAATTTAAACACTTAAGAAGAAAGCACATTAGGAAAGCCTATTAGCTCAGGCCGTCACAACAGAATACTATAAAGTGATTGGCTTAACAAGCAGAGATTTATTTTCTCACAGTTCAAGGGACTGAAAGTCCCAGATGCAGATTTAGTAGGGTTTGTTGTTGATGCAGGCTCTGGAAATCACATAGTACCCAATAAGCAATCTAGTTACACATATATACATATATATACTGATCAAGGTAAACATCTTTATCCTTTCAAGCATTTAACATTACTTTATAGCAAAAACATCCAAACATTTTATCTTCTAGGTTTTTTTAATAACAAAATATACATTATCTATGTTTACCCTACTGTACAATAGAACCCAAGAATTTCTTACCCCTATTTGGCTATAACTTCATACCCATCAATCAACCTTTTCTCCCCTCCTCCTTTCCCCACTTTATTTTATTATTCTCTCTACTGTGAATGTCTAAAAATTTTTATAATGAAAGATTAAAACCAAGACATAATCACTGCTTCCAGAAAACTCAATGTAATGAAAGCAAGAAACAAATATACAAGAAACATGCTGAACAGATACTAAGTCATGTAACAGAGATGGTAATACAGGTACAGAGAATGTCAAGTAGATTGCAGTTATAAGGGAAAGTCTATCAGAAAATCAAGTTTTGAGCCCAGCTTAAAGAGATGGAGATTTCAGTGAGGAAGAAGTCATTCTCAGAAGCAGCAGCTTGAGCTAATTAGAGTGCCAAGTGGTCGCTTAAGCTCTCGTCCCTTTCCTACACACATCATGTAGCCACACATCATGTCGCTGCTCAGGAAACACAGTGGCTTCCTTCTCAGATTCATTGAAACAAAAATTTTTCTATCCGATTTTTTCCTCTATGCATTTTAACCATCAACAGTCTACTTGGGCAGTTGATTAGCAGGAGTCTGCTATATCTACCACCCTTTGCTATAAGAAAAAAAAGCCTGCTAGTCTCAGTGTTTCATGGGGAATGACTAGGCCTCTGCATGGTAAGAAACATGAAGAATGGGAAAAAGTTGAAGGGAACACTTTAGTAATGGATTTTTGTTTTATTCCTAAATCTCCTTGAATTCAGCTACTACTAAATTGTGCCAGAACATGTGGATATATTGTCCTTGATTGAGTTAGGAGTTCCTTAGTGATTTTTTTTAACTTGAAGAAATATTAACAATTGACTTAAAAAACATTTAAAATTTCTGTTCTTTGCCAGGCCTTTCTGTTCTGTTTGTATGTATTTTTGTTTTGGTTTGGTTTGGTTTTATTGTTTAGTTGTTTTTTGTTTTGTTTTGTTTTGCTTCAGCACTCTAGAAAGGGATCATAGCATGTCACCAGCTATTATGAGGCATTAGCAGACCAACTACTAATTCATTTTATAATACGGAATACAAAACTCCATGTACAAGACTTTGCAGATCATTTCTATCAGACTTGGTTATAATTGGATTATTAACCTTCCTTTCTACAAATATATGTTCAGGAATGTTGTATATTTTGTAATTGTGTCTTTAGTGAGTTAGATCTGTGAGTTTGATAATGTCTGCCTGCATACAGCTCATTTTACTGCACAGGATCCCCAAGGCTTGTCATTATGGACCAGTCTTTACCCATGGTCCAGCTCCTTTGGGGAAAAGATGAAAGCTCTGCTTACTAACTTGACAGTCAGCAGTATTTTATGTTAGTAGAATATAAAAGAAGTGCTCCAGAGAGGCAAGAATAGACTTAATAGATTAGGACCTGGACTCTCTTCTCTTTTTGCTGTATTTATGTTTGGCTTGCATAATAATCTTCCTGTAGGTCCAAGATTATAAAACAAAATCTAAATCTTTTTCTTTATCCTCTCTCCTGAACTGCAGATTCATATTTCCACCTGTCTATTTTGTACTCTCAGTAAAGGTCCTATACATTACATTCACCACAAAGCATGGTGGCTAAGAAGAGCTTAGCTCTTGAGACAGACTAACTGAATTCAAATTTCCCTTCTACTCTGTCCCCCATTCCCATACCCAGTTCATTTTTCATCATACTAAAAATTGCATTTTAATAAAATATAAATCAGATTATTTAGATCTCTTTCCTAAAACTGCCCAGTGTTTCCTAAAATGAAATACAGGGGCCGGCACTGTGGCGCATCAGCTAAAAACCCTGGCCTGCAGCGCTGTTATCCCTTAAGTCCCGGCTGCTCCACTTCCTATCCAGCTCCCTGCTAATGTGCCTGGGAAAGCAGTGGAAGATGGCTGAAATGCTTGGGCCCCTGCATTCACGTGGGAGAACTGGAGGAAGCTCCTGTCCCCTGGCTTTGGATCGGTTCAACTCCAGCCATTGCAGCCATTTGGGGAATGAACCAGCGGGTTCACTCTCTACCCCTCTCTCTAACTCTGTCTTTCAAATAAATGAATCAAAAAAAGAAAGAAAAAGAAAGAAAGAAAGAGAGAGAGAAAGAAAGAGAGAAAGAGAGAGAGAGAGAGAGAGAAAGAAAGAAAGAGAGAGAGAGAGAGAGAGAGAGAGAGAAAGAATGAATTACGGACTCTTCACTAGCTAGTCCACATGTGCCTCTTGTACTTACTCTCATTTTCACTCCCCTGGCTCACCATAGTCCAGCTCCCCTGTCATTCTTCTAAAACATGCTGGACTTAGTTTCTTCTGCTGAGAATATTCTACTTCCAGATCTTTGCTTAGATATCTCCTTTGGTCATCATGTTCAGAGAGGCCTTTTCTGATAAATCAATCTAAGGCATCTCTCTCCCTCAGGTCTGTCTACTTATTTTGTTGTATGAGACAATGCTATGTTAAAGCAATAGGACTTGGTGGTTATGAACAAAGGTTCTCCAGGACGCTGAACACTGACCCTGTATATTTAATGTCTGTGTAATTTGGAGGAAGACTTTTAACCATTGTGTATCTCAGTTTTGGCCATCTGTGAATGGGCTGGTGGTTCTGCCTATTTTGTAGATTGTAGTCAAGATTAAATGAATTAAAATTTGAAATGGGCTGATGACAGAGTCCATAGTTAAAACCAACAAGTGTTACAGTATTTATCCCATATTATCATCTTCACTCCTGCTCCTTTAATTGCTTGCTCTGTTTGTTGTCTCCTCTTTTCTAAACTCTAAGTTCCCACATGGATGCCTGGGGCTTTAGAAGTTTGATAGATATTTTTTAAATAATTAAATGAGTAAATAACATTGGCTAAATTACTTAATCTCTTGGGACCACCATTTTCTTTAAGTAAAATGTGGATGATGTGTCCCTATGAGGATTAAAGGAAATAATCTACAAAATCATCCTCACAAAATATATGACATAAGAGAAATAGGTGGAGTAGGACAATGTGTGTGTGTGTGTGTGTGTGTGTGTCTAAATGTATCCATTCTCCTCATCCCTAGTCCCACACAGAAAATTATTTATCCTCTTGCTTCATTCTTACCCTTTTTATGATATTACTACTTTATTTATATTTATCTAGTTGCCTAAAGTAAAAATAGCAAAATGTTACAGTCTCTGTCCTTTCAACTGAACCCTAAACCTGGTTGTTTTTTCTAACCCACCTATTTTCAATGGCTTTGTGATCCATTTTCTTATTCCCCCTAGTTTGGATCCACATTATTTTTAGCTTAACCTAATATAAAAACCCTCTGACTGTTTACCCTTTTGCAAGCTAAACCCTCAAGTATCTTATATCATTGCCTCAATTCTGAGATATAGGTTTGATCATTTCGCTCCCGTTTAATTTTTGGTGATTCCCATTGCCTGAATGTTAAGCCCAAGCTTTTTAATATTGTATAGTATACAAAGTTCTTTACTATATAACTTCAACTTAACTTTTCTTGCCTCTTGTCAAGCATCTGTCTTTTTGTACTCTTCTCTGACCATACTGAAAATTTCTCAGTGGGTCCCACAGAATTTCTCATTGGCCCATGTCCACTATGTTGTCTCATGCTTTTGAAGCTTCACTTAATGCCTTTTTTCTTGCCTTCCCTGTTCTTCTTACTAGCCTCTTTCTAATTCTTTCTGATTCATTCTGCCCATCCTTTGAGATCTTGCCCAGTTGTCAACTTGTGTCCATAATTTCCCCAGATGGAGGGACCTTCCATGATTTCCCCAGATAGAAGAATCATTTTCTTTGTGTTGTGATATCCTATTTTAAACATCATATTATATGCTAACCATTTGCATGACTGTCACGCCCAGTTTATCTGCCAGCTCATTAGCACTAAGACTTTTTAAAAATGTATGCATATGTATATTTATGCAGAACACACATATTCATACTTGTGTATGCATCTTCTTTCTCTGGGGCATAGCAGAAGGAAAGGGTTCTTATATTTTAACGTCTCCAATGCCACTTAAATGGAACTGTCCAGAAGGTTAAGATTTTGAGCTTCATTGAAGCTTAAACTATGAAGGCTTGAAGTAGTCAGGAAATCAAGGCTTTCTTGGCACTTCCCTCACTGAGGAGAGCAAGGAATATCCTGTATTCCTGTCTAAATTGCTGCAAGCTTGGGAGTTAGAAACAGAGGAGACAATATTAGTGTTTCCCTAGCTCTGGTACTGGTTTTTTGTCTAAATCTCTTTACTTGAACCAAATTTTTGTGCTTTTACCTACTCTTATACTGACTCTGGACTGTGGCCCAGTTCAGATTCACAAGTCTGTTCTTTGTAAACTGTGTCTTAAAACATGCCAGTGCCATTAGACCTTCCGCTTCCACATCAGCACTTCTGGTCTGGCTGAGTTTGGCAGTTGTCCCTTCTTGACCTATTCTGACCTTTTGTTTCTCATGATTTTGCTCTGACAAATGCCGTTATTCCTAGTATTTGACCCCAGCCTGATCTGATGACTGATTCTGCTGTGCCCTTTGGTTTTCCCGGAAGGGGAACTTGTAGACTGTCGGGGAAACCTGATGATACCCTGAGGCCAGGCTGTGACAGCCAGTTGTGCTCAGGCCCTCAGCTGCCTGAGGGGGCCCTTCTATGATATTCAGCTAATTGGGGATAGACTACAGTTTTCTGTCAGCTTGTCTTTATTGTATTGATAAGATATTTTGGGAGCCTGCAATGCATGCTAATAACTAAGCAATAATGTTGTCAAAGATGTTATAAAATGTGAGAACAGGGATGGTGACTTCTACATCTCTTGATTTCTTCCCTCATAGCCCCTCAGCACTCATTTGTCCTCAGTAACTGTCATCAGAGTAATAATTATGAAGTAGCTGGATCACAGTTTTTTGAGGGAGAGAGAGAGGGAGGGGGAGGGATTTTGTTTATTTATTTGAGAAGTAGAGTTACAGACAGAAAGAGGCAGGGACAGAGAGAAAGGTCTTCTATCAGCTAGTTCACTCCCCAGTTGGCTGCAATGGCCAGAGCTGAGCCAATCCGGAACCAGGAGCCAGGAGCTTCTTTCAGGTCTCCCACATGGGTGCAGAAGCCTAAGCACTTGGGCCATCTTCCACTGTTTTTCTAGGCCATTAGCAGAGAGTTAGGTCAGGAGAGGAGCAGCTGGGACATGAATCAGCACCCATATGGAATGCCAACACCACAGGTGGAGGCTTAGCCTACTACTCCACAGCTCCAGCCCCAGACCAGAAGTTTTAAACTATGATTTTATTACTGAACTATAGTTGTGCTCTTTTCTACTACTGAAATTGTGTTGTTAAAGTTACTATATTTTAGGAAAAGAAGAAAGTTCTTTATTACTCTAAGAGTTGTAAAAAAAATATGAAATAACAGGTCTCAATGTTCTGTCCCACAAAAGATTAGAATTCCAAGCAAACTTCAAGGTTGATCTTTTTGGAAGAGGAGAAACAGAAAATTGGGGCATTTCTGCATGGAATCAGAATGAAATATATTTATTCAATAGAATAAATTTATTCCACAATAAAAAGAGTAGTCTATCTTCACATGCATTATAGGAAAAGTAGAATGATATCCTATTTTGAGCAATTTTCTCCCAATGTACTATCCAAACAAAAGGAAGGAAGCCTTGAAAATGGAAACTATGTCATTTCCAAATAAAGGGTCAGAAACCAAGTCCCTGTAGCCATGGAAGACAAGGAGGGAAAGTAGCTAGTATGAAAACATAGTTTAGCTCTGAGTTCCCACTTGTGACCCCTGCTAACCCTATATATGGGTCAGCCCTTATTTACCACAAAAGAGACTAATTTGTTTCTTCTGAATTTACATATGCTGCCCAACACTCAGTTCATTGTTATTAAGAATATCTGGGGCTAACGTGGCTCACTTGGTTAATCCTCCGCCTGCGGCACCAGGATCCCCTATGGGCGGTGGGTTCTAGTCCCTGTTGCTCCTCTTCCAGTCCAGCTATCTGCTGTGGCCCGGGAGGGCAGTGGAGGGTGGCCCAAGTGCTTGGGCCCTGCACCCACATGGGAGACCAGGAGGAAGCACCTGGCTCTTGGCTTCGGATCAGCACAGCTCTGGCCGTAGCAGCCACTGGGGAGTGAACCAACGGAAGGAAAACCTTTCTCTCTCTCTCTCTCTCACTGCCTATAATTCTAGCTGTCAAATAAATTAAAAAAAAAAAGATTTTTAAAAAAGAATATCTGGGTATCTTAGCATGAATTTTCAGTACCACACTTTTAACCACCATTGCACGCTCCGTTTAATAAAATAAAAACAACAACAAAGTAACCTTAAAATTGTGTAAATAATATGAGCTATTATTTTTAAAACCTGCTGTGTAGTTGAAAGCTTGCAAGACCAACTTTACCTTGCTTTTTGTTTTCTTTTGTTTTTGTTTTTGTTTTTTGTGGACAGGTAGAGTGGACAGTGAGAGAGAGAGACAGAGAGAAAGGTCTACCTTTTCCGTTGGTTCACCCCTCAATGGCCACTGCGGCCAGCACGCTGCGGCTGGCGCACCACGCTGATCTGAAGCCAGAAGCCAGGTGCTTCTCTTGGTCTCCCATGTGGATGCAGGGCCCAAGCACTTGGGCCATCCTTCCCAGGCCACAGCAGAGAGCTGGACTGAAAGAGGAGCAACCAGGACAGAATCCGGCATCCCAACCGGGACTAGAACCTGGTGTGCTGGTGCCACAGGCAGAGGATTAGCCTATTGAGCCGTGGCGCCAGCCTACCTTGCTTTTTAGATAGTACTTTTAGAAGATGGAGAGTAGTTCTCATGTCATGCCAGCTTAATCTTTAATGGGGAGATTGTGGCATTTTTCTGTTCTGGCAAATACTGAAGTACTTTCTGTTTTGTGATAAAAAACTAGGAGAAAATATAGCATAGCTTGTATTTTTTTATATATAGAAAGCTTTTATTTAATAAATATAACTTTCATAAGTACAACTTTTGTATTATAGCGGTTCTTCCCCCATACTCACCCTCACACTCCCAAACCATCCCACCGCCTACTCCCTCTCCCATCCTATTCTTCATTAAGATTCATTTTTAATTATATTTATATACAGATCAACTCTATACTAAGATTTCAACAGTTTGCACCCACACAGACACACAAAGTATAAAGTACTGTTTGAAGACTGGTTTTACTGTTAATTCTCGTAGTAAAACACATTAAAGACAGAGCTCCTACCTGGAGAGTAAGTGCACAGTGACTCTTGTTGTTGATTTAACAATTGACACTCTTATTTATGATGTCAGTGATCACCTGAGGCTCGTGTCATGAGCTGCCAAGGCTATGGAAGCATCTTGAGTCCACAAACTCTGACATCATTTAGACCAGGCCATAATCAAAGTGGACATTCTCTCCTCCCTTCAGAGAAAGGTACCTACTTCTTTCTTTTTTTAAGATATTTATTGACCTGTTTGATAGAGTTAAACAGAGAGAAGAGAAGCAGAGAGACAGAGAGAGAGAGAAAGGTCTTCCATTTAATTGTTCACTCCCCAATTGGCTGTAATAGCCGGAGCTGCACCAATCCAAAGCCAGGAGCCAGGAGCTTCTTCCAGGTCTCCCACATGGGTGCACGGGCCCCAGGACTTAGGCCATCTTCTACTGCTTTCCCAGGGTATAACAGAGAGCTGGATGAGAAGTGGAGCAGCCGGGTCTCAAACCGGAGCTCATATGGGGTGCCGGTGCTTCAAGCCAGGGCATTAACCCGCTGCACAGGCCCTGGTGGCCCCTTCTTTCCACTGGGATCTCATTCACAGAGATCTTTCATGTAAGTCATTTTTTGCCAGTGTCTTGGCTTTCCATGCCTGAAAAGCTCACATGGGCTTTTGAGCCAGATCTGAATGCCTCAAGGGCTGAATGCTGTTTATGGCATTGGTCATTCTGAGTCTGCTGTATGTCCTGCTTTTTTTTTTTTTTTTGAGTCCTCAAAATTTATGAATATTAAGGCCCTAAAATTTTCTATGTAGCTTTATACCATTTCAAATAATAAATATCTTTTTTTGTAGTTGAAGATTACTGCTGATTATGCCATAAGACAAATTGATCTTGTATACTTTGTACACTTAGCCCACTTTAATATGGTTGTTTCAGTTCATGGTTCTGGTTCAGACTTAGTCATCATATGTCTGGTAAATATAGTTGGTTTAGAATTCACCAGGGCTCTGTCTATGCTGTACTTTCCTTTAATGAATTATCTTTGGAAGTTTCAAAATATTCCTGAACTTGTGCCTAAAGCAGAGTAAATCATAAATTTTATCAACTGTGATACACACTTTCCTACAGTTGTTTTATTCTTTCCTTGCCAGATTTCCATTAGAAAATGTATATATTAATATATAGATAGTACAACAAAGCTAGTCAGTCAACTGTGTGTTGTTTCCTTGTGCTCAGTAAATCTAGCTTATGATTTGATAGGAAGTATGAACAGGTGCTGATAATATTTGAGAAAAGACCTCATGTTAATAGGATTTCAATCACGATATTTAGAATCAAGGACTTGGATTGAATTGAATTGAATACAATTCCTGTCACTTCACCTGCTGTCTACCCGAACAAAACTTTAAACTTTTTAAACTCCTTATCTCATCCTTAAAATAAGAATAATGGATTTGCTTCATAAAGTGGACATGATGATTAAATGCAATAATATATACAGTTGTCCCCCTTAACCATTGGGGACATATTCCAGGACCCCCAATAGACATGGGAAATCATATAAAATTCCAAACCCTATTTATACAATGTTTTTTCCTCTGTACCTGTATACACAGATTTAATACTTTTTTCATAACTAAGTACTTATGTACTGTGACCATAACTATTGAAGTTGGAGGTGTGACATCAAAACTAGAACTATTTTTTTTCCTTCTTCGAATATTCATGGATAGGACATTTGTTTTTATTGTACATGTTAGCAACCTCAGCATGCAATTTTTTTTCTTTAGAACTTCCACCTTTTTACTTAAAGGAGGCACATTATCATTTTTCTTTGGCATTTCCATATTGCCAGTATTACTACTCCTGAACTTTGGGGCCTTTATTAAGCAAAATAAGAATTACTTGAACACAAGCACTATGATGCTGGAACAGTTGAACTAATTACCAAGATGTCTACTAATGTACTAATAGGCAGGTAGCCTACACAGCATGGATATGCTGGACAAAGGCATGATTTCATGTTTTGGGCAAGACAGAAAAGGATGGCAGATTTCATCATGCTACTTGGAATGATATGAAATTTAAAACTTACAAACTGTTTAGTTCTATAATTTTCCATTCAATATTTTTGGGCTACAGTTTACCACAGGTAACTGAACTTACATAAAGTGAAGTGAGGACTATGGTATCAAGCATGTAAGTAATGTGCTTGACACTAAGTAAACTCTCAATATATGTGGCTGCTCTTACAGTCATCAGTAGTCACTTTTACTGTTTAAAGATTTATTTGTTACACTAACTCTTGGTAAATTCTAACCAAAGGTCACTTTGCTTTTTTTTTTTTTTTTTAAATGGCCAGGGAATGAATTTTCTCTTTTGAGTCTTTAGCAAGAATTTCCTCCATTTCTTTCAGTGTGCCTCATTTTATTAAACATATTTTTTGTAGAATTGTTGTATGACTAGAATTGGCCATAGACAGAATGATTAACAAATTCTCTACAAATACAGTATTTTTTTATTTTTTTATTATTATTTTTTTTTTTTTTTTTTGACAGGCAGAGTGGACAGTGAGAGAGAGAGACAGAGAGAAAGGTCTCCTTTGCCATTGGTTCACCCTCCAGTGGCCGCTGCGGCCGGCGCACTGCGCTGATCCGAAGCCAGGAGCTAAATGCTTTTTCCTGGTCTTCCATGTGGGTGCAGGGCCCAAGCACTTGGGCCATCCTCCACTGCCTTCCCGAGCCACAGCATAGAGCTGGCCTGGAAGAGGGGCAACCGGGACAGAATCCGGCGCCCCGACTGGGACTAGAACCCGGTGTGCCGGCACCGCAAGGCGGAGGATTAGCCTAGTGAGCCGCGGCGCCGGCCCCAAATACAGTATTTTTATAACCAAATGATTAATTTCCAAAAGACAAAACTGTCTTGAGGAAAGTGATAGCAAATCATGCAGCTTAGCAACAAAATGCATAGGCCAGTTCTGAAAGCTTTTCTCATGAGTTGGAAATAGAATGCTTCTCCCTCACCCTCCCAACACAGGGGCAAGAATGATGTAGATACAACACATAGGGAACAAATTAGAGAAAAAGGATGCCAGGGTGTTTGAGCTTCCTCCACCACTACCAAATAGAGCTTATAGTTCCCTACAGTCCTGGTTCTCCCTGTCCTCTGTAAGATGTGCTGCCCTTCCACCCTGCATACAAATGTCTACAGCAGAGAACAGTGCTGGAACCCATGCTTTTTCCTCCACTCTCATCAAAACTTAGATTTCTAGGGCCAGCATTGTGTTGTAAACCTGTTGCCTGCAATGCTGGCATCCAATATGGGCATTAGTTTGTATCCTAGCTGCTCCACTTCCAATTCAGCTCTCTGCAAATGGCCTAGGTAAAGCAGTAGAAGATGGTCCAGACCGGCGCCGCGGCTCACTAGGCTAATCCTCTGCCTTGCGGCCCCGGCACACTGGGTTCTAGTCCCGGTCAGGGCGCCGGATTCTGTCCCGGTTGCCCCTCTTCCAGGCCAGCTCTCTGCTGTGGCCAGGGAGTGCAGTGGAGGATGGCCCAAGTCCTTGGGTCCTGCACCCCATGGGAGACCAGGATAAGTACCTGGCTCCTGCCATTGGATCAGCGCAGTGCGCTGGCCGCAGCGCGCCGGCCGCGGCGGCCATTGGAGGGTAAACCAACGGTAAAGGAAGACGTTTCTCTCTGTCTCTCTCTCTCTCACTATCCACTCTGCCTGTTAAAAAAAAAAAAGAAGAAGAAGAAGAGGAAGATGGTCCAAATGCCTATGCCTCTGCTACCCATGTGGGAGACCTAGATGAAGCTCCTGGCTCCTGGCTTCAGCCTGGCCCAGCATTTGCTGTTGTGACCATCTGAGGAGTGAACCAGCAGATGGAGATCTCTCTTTCTGTCTCCCTCTCTCTTTGTAACTCTTTCAAATAAATAAATCTTTATTAAAAAAAAAAAAAAAAAACCAGATTCCTGAAGAGGTCATGTTACAGGCTACTAACTAAAGATATGTGTAGTCAAAACAAAGATTTTGCAAACTCAAGGAATCTACCTGCTAAATTGTGCTTTTGGGGAATGTACTTAGGAAAGAGAAATGAACAATGGAAAGCTCTTCCCTCTAAAACTTGACCTTTCTCCATGTTTAAAACAAAGAAGATTAGATTGAGGTCAGCAAGTTAAAGTGCCACTTGGAACACTCAACATAATCAGAGTGCCTAGGATCAAGTCCTGCCTGTGCTCTGGTCAGCTTCCTGCTAACGTGTACCCTTGGAGGAGCAAAGGAAGGATCATGTGCCCGGGCCCCTGCCACCCACGTCGGAGATCCAGGTGGAAGCGCTGACCCCTAGCTTCAGTCTGGTGCAGCCATGGTGATTGTGGTTACTTGGGGAGTGGACCAGCAGATAGAAGACCTCTTTCTCTCTCTCTGTTATTCTGCCTTAAATAAAGAAAAAAAATGTTTTTCAAAAATCATAAAGATTGTTTTCTAGGATCTGAAATTAAGGGATGAGAATATACACAATTACAGCTGTGTAAACATTCTTTTGGTAAAAGTGACAGTTCTTAAAATAATTTGAGATTGACATAAACTAATTTGGCTTTCTCTTGAATCAACCATTGCTTTAATATAGATAATTCTCAATTTACACAGTGTACAGGGCCATAAAAATGACTGCATGCTAAAATCTCACCAAGAAATCTTAATGGGAAAAGAAACACAATTTTTCTATGACCTTAACAATTTTGTCAAAACACTGGCTCTGTACTATCAGTTATAAATGTATGTGGATATGAAAAAAGTAAAAATAATATTTTTGTGTACTAATACTTCTGCAGCATAGTTTGAAACATGCGAAACACTAAGAAATTGTTATTTCTTGGTAAGACACTTAGAGAAAATAATTTGAATAGTGTTTACTTTTTTATAATATAAACAATGATATAAAGCTATTATCTTTCCTAATTGATGAATTTTTACACTCCTAAGTTTGCTTCAACTTCTAGTATTTGATTGTCTGCTTTCAATGTCATGAAATATCCTCATTGATTTAATGTGAAGTTTTTTTTTTTTTTCCTCAACTGGTCAATTCCTGTAGGCATCTTCATCTTTTTTATTGCCACAGCTGCTTTTCATATATGCCATTAGTTTGTGTCTACTAAATTCCTCTGTCATACATAGAGTATCTTGAATGGACTGGCATTGTTATGATATTCAATGGTCTGCTATTTTTTTCCATAAATACATTCACCTTTGATTCTAATTTCACTTCCATCATCATAACTTTATATTTCTATGCTACACCTTCATCTTTATTTCCAAATATATCTTTTGTTTGCTTTTCTGAAATATCACATAAGCTTTTCACTGAGAGACAAGGAGCCAGCACAACTACTGCCTATGTGATAACTGAGTAACAGATGCACAGTGGCTAATCACTGACAGACTTTGAGAGAAGTGACCTATTGATAACTGTAAACTGAAAACTCTAAGTGAATATTTTACTTTGTCCATACTCACAGTTAATATAATATGGTAACTAAAATTAAAACGTTCGTGGTGGCCAGTATTATTTAGCTAAAACATAGTGTACTAGTCAGCTTTTTGACTCTGTAACAGATACTGAGAGAAGCTACTGGTGAAAAAAAGAAAATTACTTTGGCTCATGGTTTTGGAGATTCATAGTCTATCTCTGGATGGGAATTAAATGTCAGCACGAATTTGGGAGCCAAAATTTTTTCAAACCATAGCACATGGCAACTGAAATTTGTGTATTTGGAACCATATAAAGCAAGGAAATCAACACTGAAAACCTGTCATATAGGCTAGCCCTCAAAAGCTGGTCTGGATCCAAATATTGCTGTTAGTTTTCAGCGTTACCTCAGCTAACAAGTAGAGAAAATATATAAAACCAAAGAATCATTAGGAAGAAAGCGGGCTCACTTCTATGGTATCCTCATTCTTCATGAAGACCTTTCTGAAGTTTGGTTGTCTTGGCAACCACTGACCACTATATTTATCCCTTTAGTTGAGGTTGTTGTGAACTAGAGAGGCAAAGTAGGTTGCCTAAATCTTTATAACAAGTTAGTAGTATAGAGCACTAGAGCTTAGTTTTTTGTTTTTGTTTTTGTTTATTTTTTTTTAAGATTGATTGATTTATTTGGAAAACAGAAAGAGATCTTCCATCTCCTGGTTTACTCCCCAAATAACTACAACAGCTGGAGCTGGTCCAGACCAAACAAGTAGCCAAGAGCTCCGCCCAGGTCTCCTACATGGGTGAGGAGCCCTTGTGCTTAGGCCATTATCTGCTGCTTTCCCAGGCACATTATCAGAGAACTGGGTAGGAAGCAGAACATCTGGGACTTGAACTGGCACCCTGATGCAGGTCGCAGTTTAGCTCATCGTGCCACAATTCCGACCCCTAACTTAGTTCTTTTGATCATTGATGTTGGCATTTATTCTTTACCACGTTTGTGCCTTCTTTCTGATCACTTTCAATCACATCCTGTTTCTTCCAGTAATGGCCTGTGAGAACATGTGGTCTTGAGAACTTCTTGTTGTCAGAGATGTTCTTACTCTACTTATAGTACCTCAAAGGTCGAATTTATTTCTTCTAATTCTAGTATAGTCAAGAATAATCTTGTACCTACCCCAGTGGCTGTTTGGATAAGGGGAACCCTCATCCTTTTCGTTCATCTAGAATGGATGCATGAGTTCACACTGCAAGCTGAAAAATCCTTTCAGGTTCTGCAGAATACACTTTCAATATCAGTCGCAGCTCCCAAACTGCGCTACAATGTTTTCTCTTGCATAATGAAGCCTTTGGCCATCATTGCTACTTTGAAATCAAAGCGTTTTGGTCTCTAATGGAATGTTTATAAAATACTCCCATTTTGAAATTTTCTCAGGAAAAGGAAGTATGGTAAATGATATTAGAAATCCCTCTGGCTTGCCCCAGCATTGCTTCATTTAATGCTGTATACTCTGGAAATATCTTGAATTAGTGTGAAAAGAAAGTATTAACATGCAATGATAAGTAAGCTTTTATCCTCATTGTCTTCTTCCATTGAAGTAAAGTATCAGATATGTATCTTTAATCATAATTATCTGTATGATAAAATAAATTGTCCTTTGCCAAATTTAATAAAGGTATCTTGGGTAAGCTAAAAAATCCCCTAATACCTATGTCAAATGTCTCATCTATTTGTAGTCTTTTATGAAGGTAAAAAATGAAGTATTTTGGATGGAGCAGTATTAAATTTCAAACCTGTAGTTTAAAAACTATACTGTGTATATATCAATCTCTGTTGCTTTCATTAGTATCAATGAAATAAAGAAGGTGAACAGTTGAATGTGTGAAACATAGCACCGGCCCCAGCAATCTTGTCTTTTAAAGCCTCTTCTGATCCTGAGATTTTCTGCTTCTGTATTTATTTACCTTTGCCTCTGTGTTTTTTCCCCTTGGTGACAGAGAGCAGGAATTACGTCAGGTCTGAACTGGAAAGTGAACTTGATTGGGGGTTATAGTTGGTGATGGATATTAAATAAAAGGCTAGAACATGTTGTAGGATAAGGCATTTGGCTCAGCCTGTTTCCTATGTTGGAGTGCCTGGGTCCTATTCGCTGAGCTTATCCTGAGCCAGCTTTCTGTTAATGCACAGCCTGGGAGGCAGCAGGTGATGGCCCAGGTAGTTGGGTCTCTGTCTAGATGGAGTTCTAGACTCCTGACTTTGTTGTGGCCTATCCCTGGTTATTGCAGGCATTTGGGGAGTGAACCAGCAGATGGAATATCTCGTCTTGTCTCTTTTTCTACCACTCTGTTTTTCAAGTGAACAAAAATAAATTAAGAAATGATATATTGTGGTTAATTCTAACATGTGCAATCACTGTTGGCTGCTGCTCCTTTGTAATGTTTTTATGCTTAATATATTTACTCAATTGTGATTATTTTTTTCTTAGATTATTTTACAAGATTTATTTATTTATTTGAAAGGTAGAGTTACAGAGAGGCAGTGGGGGGGGGGGGGAGAGGTCTTCCAGCCAATGGTTCACTCACCAGATGGCCGCAACAGCTGGAGCTGCACTGATCTGAAGCCAGGAGCCAGGAGCTTCTTGTAGGTCTCCCATGCAGGTGCAGGAGCCCAAGGACTTGAGCCATCTTGTACTGCCTTCCCAGGCCATAGCAGAGAGCACTCGAACTGACGCCCATGTGGGATGCTGGCACTGCAGGCAATAGCTTTACCCACTACACCACGGTGCTGGCCCCATGATTATTTTTATAATTAAGGAAAAAAAGAAGGTAAATCCAGATATAGATACTTTTTAATAGTAGTTCTCAAGCACCTTCCTGCAAATAATTCTTGAATTCTTTAAAAAAAAAAAAAACTAATTATCAGGCCGGCGCCATGGCTCAATAGGCTAATCTTCCGCCTGCGGGGCCAGCACACCGGGTTCTAGTCCCGGTCAAGGCGCTGGATTCTGTCTCGGTTGCCCCTCTTCCAATCCAGCTCTCTGCTGTGGCCCAGGAGTGCAGTGGAGGATGGCCCAAGTGCTTGGGCCCTGCACCCGCATGGGAGACCAGGAGAATCACCTGGCTCCTGGGTTCGGATCAGTGCAGTGCACTGGCCGCAGCACGCCTATCACAGCGGCCATTGGGGGTCAACCAACGGTAAAGGAAGACCTTTCTCTCTGTCTCTCTCTCTCTCTCACTGTCCACTCTGCCTCTCAAAAAAAAAAAAATTAAAAAAAAAACTAATTATCAAAAAGATGATTAGCACTTTCGGAAAGAACTTTAGGAGAGAGATGATATTTTTCATGGAGTTAGAATGTAAGGTTTATGTTTATTGGGTTATAAGAAGCAGTTTCCTGAAAGTTAGAATTTTCATTTGTGATAAGATAGAATTTAACCTAGATATTTTATGTCCTTTGGAGCTGAAACTGTCTTACTCCTCAGCTCCAACCAGATATACCATCAAACCTATACTAGGTCCTCAAAAATTACTTTCTGAATTAAACCTGGTACCTATTATTGACATAATAATAGAAAAAAGATAATGCTAGGTTAAAAGACTGAATTTTTGATACATTCTTTTTTGTCACTCTCCAAAATATTCCCTTTAAGAAAATGTAAAAATGTTTTTATTCATAGTATATTGGAAGCACAGGCACTGACTTTATTTTTCAAAGTTGAAAGAAATGAGATTGATGTCCCATACAGTTATAAAATGCTAAAAATAAGTAGAGCTGAAATAAATTAAAGCCCAGTGCTTAGAAAGGCCAAGGAAAACCTTCAGATCAAGGGAGACTATAATTGAAAGGGTCCAAATAAGTATTTAAAACCACTCTTCCTGGGACTACTAAGATTTCTGAATTTCAAATTGGCATTTTATGTTTGACAAGGTGACATTGTGTAAGAAATGTGTTGTAAAGCGCTGCTGTATGATAGGAAAATGATTGAATGTAAATATTTCAAGATGTGGACCACTGTTCAAATGTTATCATAAATCTTTGCCATTGTTTTAGGGGATAACTCTTCATGCATATTTGAGCTAACATGACAGAGCTAGCTCTTGGAAGGGAAATCATCAGTAAATTTGTTCCTCTTTGCTAAAACTGCACTGATTGAGCCACAGAAATATTATTTAAGATCTTTGCAGTTATTATCATGTACTTACTATATTACATCAGGAGGGAGACCATTTTATGAAGATACTACATCTGCCATAGCTTTTGTTCTACTCATTAAGTGTTCTGACTTCTCACTGCCATGTGTAGTTAAAAAGTTCCTGGGAAGTTTGCATTCTTAAACTTTTAAAAAAAAAGAAAAACAATTGATCTGTAAGATTAACTCTGCTTCCATTCTTTATAGGTTTGGAAGGTTTACAGTTGCTGCTCTTCAGTCCAAAGTTGAACAGTATGAACGTGAAACTAATCGGCTCAAGAAAGCCCTGGAGCGAAGTGATAAGTATATAGAGGAACTAGAATCTCAAGTCACACAACTAAAACATTCAAGTGAAGAGAAGGAAGCTATGGATTCCATTTGCCAGAGAGTACTTTCTGCAGATGGCAAGAGGATCAAGGATAGTGAAGAGGATATGGTGTCAAAGAATCAATGTGACAATGCCAGAACGCAGTCTGGCTCATCCACCTCAAGTTCTCACCTGACAAAGCCTTCCAGCAGCAGACTGTCTGACACCAGTTCTGCCAGACAAGAAAGTACCAGCAAAACAGAGCCTAATTCTTCTAAGAACAAAGACCTATATCAAAAACGGGTAGAAATAATGTTAGATGTGACAGATGCAAACATGGATGCTTATTTGGAAAGAGAATGGGGTAATAAACCAAGTGATTGTGTACCCTACAAAGATGAAGAACTTTATGATCTTCCAGCTCCTTGTACTCCTTTGTCTCTTAGTTGCCTTCAGCTTAATACTCCAGAAAATAGAGAGAGCTCTGTAGTCAAAGCAGGAAGTTCCAGAAAGCACTCAAACCATCTAAGAAAATTGGTATTTGATGATTTTTGTGATTCTACAAATGTTTGTAATAAAGATTCTTCAGAAGATGATATAAGTAGAAGTGAAAATGAAAAGAAATCAGAATGTTTTACTTCCCCAAAGACAGGATTTTGGGATTGCTGTTCTACAAGCTATGCCCAAAGCTTGGATTTTGAGAGTTCAGAAGGGAATAACATGGCAAATTCTGTTGGAGAAATATCTTCAAAACTGAGTGAGAAATCGGGCTCATGTTTATCCAAGAAGTTAAATTCTATTCGCTCTTTTGAAATCAACCGGACACGGACATCCAGTGAAGCATCAATGGATGCTGCTTATCTTGACAAAATCTCTGAATTGGATTCAATGATGTCAGAGTCGGACAACAGCAAGAGCCCTTGTAATAACGGTTTTAAGTCAGTGGATTTGGATGGGTTGTCAAAGTCATCTCAAGGCAGTGAATTTCTTGAGGAACCTGAAAAGTTGGAAGAAAGAACTAAACTAAGCCTTTCCAAAGGTTCTCTAACTACTGATCAGTTAGCAAATGGAAATGAATGGAAACCTGCTTCTTTTTTTCTCCTCTCTCCATCTGACCAAGAAATGAATGAAGATTTTTCACTCCATCCCACTTCTAATCCAGGAACTAATGAAATTAAACCACCCAGTTGTTTGTTTCAGACAGAATTTTCCCAGAATGTTTTGTTAAGCAGTTCACATCGACTTTTTGAAGATCAAAGGTTTGGGTCATCTTTGTTTAAGATGTCCTCAGAGATGCATGGTCTTGGTAACCACCTTCAGTCTCCTTGGTCTACTTCCTTTGTGCCTGAAAAGAGGAATAAAAATATGAATCAGTCAACAAAAAGAAAAATCCAGAGCAGCCTTTCCAATGCCAGCCCATCTAAAGCAACTAAAAGTTGACTCTTTAGAAAGCTGTCCTTCGTGTTTTTGTTCCAAGAGAAATATGAAAGTTTTTAAAAGTTGTTTTTCCCCTTGTAAAAGCTCTATACAGTATTGAATTAAGTGAGAATGGTGGATTAACTTGTACCAGAATATTTTTGTTCATTTTGAAAAGACTTTGGTTTTTATTCTTATTTAGGAAGCTTTAGACCAGAGAAAGTTGAGGTTTTTTTTGTTTGTTTGTTTGTTTTTTGTTTTTTGTTTTTTTTTTAATGAACATTATATATATCTGGGTTGGGTATATTTTTCTTTACTGTAATCTTATTTAACAGATACAAAGGCCTGTCAGTGAGCCTCAGTTGTCTTCAGAACTTGGATTTCTTGAAGCTTTTAGTATTGTCTCTATAGTGCTCATAAAGAGAATTGGGTTCCTTTAAAGCTTTTCCTAGTATGAAAATTATTTTGTCTGCCCTTTTTTATTTATGTTAATGTTGGCCTAATTTTATGAAAGACCGTGATGGAAAAATAGCACTCTGACCTTAGCCCAATGTTCATTTACTGTTTTTAAGGTTATATGTATATGTTTGCATTTTTTTAACATTCTGCTTTGTATAGTTTTTGTGAAAACCTTCTGCTAGTGTAAAAGAATACATTTTTGTATGAAAATACTCATTTTATATCAGCCTATATTTGCTCATCTTTTATGTGTATGGAGCAGTTGGTTTTAGAGGAATTTAAATATCATACCCTCTCATTGTTGCAGGTATATAGGTATGAAAGCACTCATTGCAAGTATTAATTCACTTGTATCCCAAGGGAGGTTTTTTTCTTTTAATTTGTGCGTGTGTGTTTGCGTGTGTGTGTGTCTTTGTCTGTGTTTGTGTGTGTTTGAGTGATAAAGGTCTTGCCTGCATGTTACTGTTCTTTGTGGAAACTGTGTGCATGGTAGCATTTTTGCTTGCTATTTTCCATACTTAAAGAAAAAGAAGTTTCGGTTGGCTAATAGAATAGCTTTTATGTAGGACAAACTTTTTTGTTTTATGGAGAGAATTGATGGGGGGGAGGATAGGTAAGAGTTAAGCACAATTTTTAATTTAGGCTTTGAAAAACTGTATTATTCTAAACGTGTTTGGTCTGTTTAAAAATGGGTTTGTATGCTAATGACTTGTTTATCTAATGTGCACTGAACATTTTACATTAATACCATATTGTTTTCATTAATACTGCATGTTTTTCTATGTGAATTGAATAAAGAATGTCATAAGTGTTATATTTCTTGATGTCTCAAATATTGAATTAACCTATACAGACCAGGAAAACATAATTTTATTTGATCTTATATTACATGGGTTGACAAACTATGACCCATACACCAGATATGGCTTGCAGCTGACTTTGAAAGACCTGTGAGCAAAAAATATTTTTACACTTTTTAATGGTTTTTAAAAATCCAAAGTATATAGTTCCATGACATGGGAGAATTATTTGAAATTCAAGCTTCAGTGTTTCTGAATAAAGTCTTACTGAAATGCATTTATACTCATTTGTTTATGTATTATAAATGGCTGGTTTTGTACTGCAACAGCAGAGTTTAATAGTTACAAAAGACCATGTGGCTCACAGAGCCTAAAATATTTACTGTCTAGCTTGTGATAGAAGAATTTGCTCACCCTTGTTAAATAGACTCAGGATTCAATGAAACTATAAAAAGTGAAACAAATCTCTTTTATGATTTGGAGAGATATGCCCTTCACTTTATAAGTAACAGTAGCCAGAGAAAGTTAATGTAAAGCATAACTTGTTATATATACTTTCCAATAATTGTTCATCATTTTATCTTTCTTTTTAAAGATTTATGTATTTATTTAAAAGAGTTACACAGAGAGAGAAGGAGAAGCAGACAGAGAGAGAGAGGTCTTCCATCCGCTGGTTCACTCCCCAATTGACTGCAGCTGCCGGACCTGAGCCTATCCGAAGCCAGGAGGCCAGGAGCTTCTTCCTGGTCTCCCACGAGGGTGCAGGGGCCCAAGACTGCTTTCTCAGGCCATAGCAGAGAGCCGGATTGGAAGTAGAGCAGCCGGGACTAGAACTGGTGCCCATATGGGATGCCGACACCACAGGTGGCGGCTTTACCTGCTACACCACAGTGATGGCCCCCATCATTTTATCTTTCTGATATGTCAAAGCTATTGGATCCTTTCAGAGATATTAACAGCTTAAATGCCTTTGTTAATATACTTATACATTGGGGCTGCCTGCAGTGCCAGCATCCCTCATGGATGCCGGTTTAAGTCCCAGCTGCTCCACTTCCAATCCATTTCTCTGCCATGGCCTGGGAAAGCAGTAGAAGATGGCCCAAGTCCTTGGACCCCTGTACCCACCTGGAAGACCCAGAAGAGGCTCCTGGCTCCTGGCTTCGGATCAGCACAGCTCCAGCTGTTGTGACCAATTGAGGAGTGAACCAGCAGATGGAAGACCTCTCTATCTCTGCCTTTCCTCTCTGTGTACCTCTGACTTTCAAATAAATAAATCCTTTTAAAAATATACATTAGAAACTGAAATGTAGAAATTTAAACTGTTCTGTCACGGGGTAAATTTAAGGATATTGTGCACATTCTGCAGGTCCCCCAAGGTTCAAATGCTGAAAGCCTACCCTCAAGGTGGTGGTATTAAAAGTTGGGGCCTTCAGGCCTTGATTAGGTTATGAGGACTCTGCCCTCAGGAGTGGGATTAGTGCCTTTAGAAAGGAGGCCCCAGAGACTTCCCTTACTCTGCCTTCCATCCTAAGGCACCATGTTGAAACAGAGTGAGCCATCACCAGATACCAAATTTGTTGGCACCTTGATTCTCTACTTCCTAGCCTTCAGAAATGAGAAATATATTTATGTCACTCAGTATAAGATGTTTTATTATAGCATCCCAAACAGACTCAAACAAGGGTTGAGCCTCACTAATTCTGTTTATATGCAAGAATGTGTCCATTTTTAGTCCAAATATATACTGACACTGTGATGGAAATGTGGAGTGTATAGCCTGATTCACCCATGACTAACCGGAATGAGAGCACCTACCAGAATATTTTCTAGCTGCCTACATTCAGAAATTATCCCTCCATCCTCCCTAAAGCAGTTGTTTGATTTTTCATTAAACCCATGCTGTATGCAGGTTTTTATTTTAATCGCATTCTTGTTTGTATCCTCCATTATCAAAATCTGATGTCATGACAAATAGGATGTTCTTACAGATTTTCAAATGTCTGTATAAGCACTAACCAAAACAAAACCTATTGAGACCAAGTATTTTGCTAACTCATCGAATCTTCCTCTTAAAAAAAAAAAAAAAAAAAAAAAGATTTATTGTATTTGAAAGAGTTAGAGGAAGAGAGAGAGCTTCCATCTGCTGGTTCACTCCCCCAAATGGCTGCAATGGCCAGGGCTGGGCCAAACTGAAGCCAGGAGCCACTTCATCCAGGTCTTCCACATGGATGCAGGGACACAAATACTTGGACCATCTGCTGCTGCTTTCCCAGGAGCATTAGCAGGGCAGCTGGATCAGAAATGGAGCAGCCAGAGCACAAACTGGCAACCATATTTGATGCCGCCATGACAGGTGGCAGCTTAACCTGCTATACCACAACACCGACCCCCAAATTCCCTTTTCAAACAATGAGCCAAGTACTATTATTATCCCCAATTTACAGAAAAGTAATTGAGCATTGTTGATCTCAGAGATAGAATGGGGTAGAACCACATCTTGGAATAGGGTTTCTGACTCCAGAGTTCATGCTCTTCCTCTCCCACTCCCATATAGGGTAGTTTGTATTTGTAGACCAAAAGATGATAGATTTGAAATTTTTCAAAGTTTCTTTTAAAATATTTTGGGGGCTGGCGCTGTGGGGCAGTGGGTTAAAGCCAAGGCCTGAAACACCGGCATTGCATATGGGTGCTGATTCAAGTCCCAGCTGCTACATTTCCAATCCAGTTCCCTGCTAATGCTCCTAGGAAAGCAGTATAGAATGGCTCAAGTCCTTGGGCCCCTGCACCCTTATGGGAGACATGGAAGAAGCTCCTGGCTCCTGGCTTTGGACTGGCCCAGCTCTGGCCACTGCAGCCATTTGGGAAGTGAACTGGCAGATGGAAGATCTATTCCGCCCTCTGTCTCTAAATTCTGCCTTTCAAATAAAGCTTTTTTAAAAAAATTAAAAAATATATTTTGGGACTATTAGCTGTTGTTTTGTTTTTACTCGAGTAGCATCTGATTCTTGCCTATGTTGCTGAACTAAACCAAAGTTCAGTGATGAGAGTTGTGTGTGTGCCATTTTAAAGATTCACATTAACTGATGTTTAGATGGATTTAACCTTTCCCTGTTGGTTAATTTCACTATAGAAAAGATGCACTAGTGATAACATATCATTCAATTTTGTTTTTTTTTTCTAAAACTTGGAAGGCAGAAGAAGACAGAAACACCTCCCATCTGCTGGTTCACCCCCTAAATGCCTGCAATGGCTAGGACTGGGCTGGCAACCAAACCCAGGTCTCCCATGTGTATGGCAGGAACTCAATTATTTGAGCCATCACTGTTTCCTCCGAGATTCTAGGAAGCTGGAATCAGGAGTTGGAGCTGGGAATCAAAGCAAGGTTCTGTAAAGTGGGATGTAGGTATCTTAATGCTAGGCCAATCGCTTGCTCCAACAGTTCATGCTTGTATGGGAACATATTTTGACTGTTAAAATGCTTTGGATATGGAACTATGACAGGAAGCTAGGCTTTGGCTATGACTTTCAGCATTCATCTTTTAATTTTAAAATCTTCATTCCACTCCAAAGAAAACCGGTGTACTTTTTTTCTGTTTTATTGAGTCAGCTGACACAAAAACTAAAAATGGTGGACTAAGATTTCCATTCCCGTAGTTTCAAATGTGCTTTGTTTTCTTGTCATTTCTTTGGTATCTGCCACTAAAGATGCCACGAAACAAAGGGCTACATGGTGTTTCAGGCACTTGTTTCTGTGTACTTCAATGCTTTTCAGTTATTCAAAGTGTAATACAGAAACTAGATTTTCCGCCCCTCACTTCAGTACCTGCAGATGATATTTGCAGAGATGATCAAATTGAAATTAAGGGCTTATGCTGTGGGGCCTAGATGATTAGAAGTTTCCCAAAGCCTCATAAGAATATCTTTCATTCCTATTTGTGGGAGTCCTTCTACACAGCCTTTGCCTATCACGATGTAACCTGATCCCTCTAATAACACTTGGCAAGGAGAAAACCTTTTAAGCGAGGATCTCAGAGTGCACAGTGAACATTTATTGCCTAATTCTCGGAACCCCACTCTGAGCGAGGAAGCATCTATTAAGATGCAGATTTCTTTTAAGAACCCATCTGGAGCTCACATGATCTTCAATTTTCTGTGACTGAAGAAGCCTTGAGATAAAGCTCCCCTTTCGAAACCAGGTGGATTCCTAGGTCCTGCTGAATCTTACTAGCAAGCAACTCCTCCCTAAGAAATGTTGGTTGGATTAACAAATGTATGGATGTGTGGGCTTGATACGTTGATAACTGGGGGTGTAGAGGTCCTCTCCCTGGAGCAAGGATTTCCCTTAGGCATTTACTGAGGCTTACTGTGGGGAAGGAGGATGGTTCTCACAAGAGTCCGTGTTGGGAATAACGTGATGCCTGAGGAAATCTGACAGCTATTTCCACCGGGTCTTGAAGGATGAGTAAGAGTTCGGCACAGTAGGGGGCGTCCCTTCTGTGGGTACAGATATTCTGGGAAGGGCGCCCGTTTAGCGACGGGCTTCGTAGAGGATGTCAGGGAGTCCTGACTAAAAAAAAAAAAAAAAAGATTTCCCGGACTGCTGCAGCCTGAGCTTGCAAGTTTGGCTCTGCTCGGCCACCTCCGAATCTCCCGAGGCTCCGGGGCTCGCCCTTAACCGCCTGGGCCGGCGGCCCGATGGCGAGACACTGGACTCCCTGGGCGCTGAGAGACATAGAAGGTGGCGGGGCTGGCCTTTCATCTGTCCATTAGGCGAGGCTTGGCCCTAGGAGGGCCGGAAGGGGCAACCTCGCTTCAACCACAGAGTCAGATTTGTGTTTGGGGTGGGTGGGGAGGTAGAGAGGTGGGACCTGGCCCGTCAGCCTCGGTCCTGCGCCCCTCCTCAGAGGCAGAGAACTCAGCGCTCCAAGATCCCCGCCGCCAGTGCCCGCCCTACCGCCCCCTCCTCCCAGGCTCCCCGACTGCGGACCTCCGGGGAGGACCGGGGGTGGGGGGTCGGCCTCGGCCCTGCAGCCCCACTCCCCGCGTCCCCGGGGGCGCTCTTTGCGGTTCCCGCCCGGGCCCCACCCGAACGGCAGACTCTGCGGTTTTCTTCCATTTTTATCACTCGAGAAACCTTGCGATTAAGGCGCGAAACCAACAAAGAGTTTTCTTTCCACCTTAACCTTGCACACAATCCTTTAACAAATTAATTAATCCTAATGAATTAACACTTCATTTATTTAAACGCGCTACAGTCCATGAATTAAATTTTCATGCAGTGATTAAAGGCTGTTAAAATATGCATGATTTCGTTAAAATTTTATAATAAATCAGGGCAATGTGTTACATGACAAGGCAACTATTTCCCAGTCCCTCGCAAGGGGCTTTGATTTGTGCGGGCAGCGGGGAGGAGGGGCAACGGCGGCGGCGCCGGCGAGCCGCGGAGCCGGGCGGCTGGACCCAGCTCCTCCCTGCCGGGTTTGGACTCGCGGCCTTGCGGCTTCCTCCGCGGCTTCCAGACCCTCTGGGGGATCGTGCTCCCTGAGGTAGAGTGTGAGGAGGAAGACCGGCGCCCCACGGCCTCTCGGTCCTCGGAACCACGCTCGTGGGCCCCTGGGAGGGGTCTCCTGCCGTCTGTCTGTCCTCTCCCGGAGAACTCGGTGCAACTAGGGCGTGCGTGGTCCGGGTCGGAGCGGCCGGCAGGAGGCTAGGAGGGGCGAGGGAAGGGGACAGAACTTCCATCTGGTTGGGCAGTTTTGCTTGTTTGTTCTTGGTGCTTTAACTCGGGAGGGAACCTGGAAACCCCTGCTCCGCCCAGAGCGCTCGCCCAGCTCTGAGCTGGCCCGGGCAGAGCCCAGCGGGTCCGGGGGCGCCTCTGCTCCCTGAGAGACATGACTCACAGGGGCCCGAGGTACAGCGGTATCCACGCGGGCTGCGCCACGCGTCTGGCAAACAGGAGCTGGAGGCCGAGCCCCCGTCAGGGCGAGACCGAGCTGTCACGAAGCCCCCCCCAGGGCGTTCACTGGGTAGGTGGGTTTTATGTCCACGGAGAGATGGGGGCCGAGGGACGGACACGAGTGTGGCTCTGCGTATGGCGCACCAACAGTGAGGGTGCCGGGCATCGAACTTTGCTGGGACGCATCATCCGGGACGCCAGGTCATCAGCGACGTCTCGGGGCGGGGTAGTCCAGATCCGGGAAAGTTGCCGAAACAAAGAAGAAAAGGCATTTCTACCGGTTTACTTGGGAACCTTATCTGCCGGTCCCAATTTGAATGCCAGAGAGCCCCAGAAGAGGACGGCCTTACTACCCCCGACCCCTTCCCATCCCCACCCCTGGCCTTGGGGACCCAGGTGGGCGAGCGGCTGCGGGTGCTGGGCAGTGGCTGGCCGGGAGGGAGGACTGTGGCCTCCAGGCAATCTCCCAGCCCTAGCGAGAGGTATTGAGGCCCGGCCGGGGACTAAGTCCTCGGGGACTGCACTGGGCCCCGCGGGCCGCCGTCCAGGACGGGCGGAGTGGGCGCTGCGGAACAGGAGCCGGGAAGCGGGTGCTGGAACCCTGAAGGAGCTCCGTCGCTACCGCCGGGGAACAACGTGGCCGAGATGCACGAGGAGTGGATGAGAGACTGGGGACCAAAGTAGTGCGCCGTTCTCTCCTCCGCTGCACCTCCGCGCTGCCCCAGACCCGTAAGCCCTGCTCTGGACCTGCGGTTCCCATACCTGTCCCTTCAAGACCTGAGCAGCCCCCTACAGCCAGACCTCTCTGGGCCCTGGAGGTTTCCGGTACCCGCTGGGCGCTGGCTGCACTGTGAAATGGGCCTCGTTGCAAACTGACCAACTGCCTAAGAGAAACGGAGAGCCAGGAGTCTGCGAGGAGCCGAGCTTTGCCTTCAGCCGCTAGGACCCAAAGTGTCCGGGCTCTGCAGGTGCGGCCACATTCCCGGGTTCCAGAAAGAGCAGGGGATCCGGCCTCCTGCCCATGTACACGAAACAAACTCTATGCTCTCGTCGACAATTCCCAGGGACCACCCCAAGTGCCTATATTCGGACACGTGAACCCGGTTCAATCCCATAGGTGGGAGGAGGGGAGGTAGTGACTGCGGAGTCAAAGGCGAACTTTCCAGGCTCCCCGGTTGGAAAAAGAGAGGCAGCACCCAAGTAGGCAGCCGCTGTCAGCCGCGCGCTCCAGAGAGGGGTGGGGCTGGGGACGAGGAGAATTCACCGGAGATGGCACGGGCCCTTGCACAGCGCCTCTGCCGCCGGTCCTCTCTCCAACCAAGGAAGGGCTGCTCCCTGAGCTCGGGAAGGGGGCGACGCCAAAGAAAATGTGAAGCGAGGCCTGCCAAAGGAGGAGGAGAAAATTAATTAATGAGGGAAAGAAATGTGTTTCTGATTCAGAAGATAGACTCCTTGTCCCTGGGGGCGGAAATTCCTTGGAAATCAATAGCTTTGCATTCATTATCCCTCTCTTGATAAAATGCACAGCTCTGGGACGGAGGTGGGGAGGGGAGCGATCTGTGTTGGTCATTAAACAAGAAGGAGAGGGAGAAGAATGTCCAGGAATCTCTGCCAAAGCTCAGACCCCATGTGGGCATCATCTGCGCGGGCAGGGACCAACTAGTTACAGCAGTTGCCAAACCAGGAAAACGAAGCAGTGACATATGGGTGAGTTGAGCCCAGGTCCCACTGTACGTGGAGAAAGACTTGCTGTGGTCACAGGAGCTGACTACAGACCCGCCCCTCAGCCCCTCAGGAATGTGTCAGGACACCTGCCAGCACTGCTGTCGCCCTACCTCATATTTGTATACAACTCCCTCTCTTCACACCTGTTATATTGCATCGTAAACACCTTTCACCTGTGGCTTCCCCAGCTCACAGACTGGCAGCTTCTGGAGGGCAAGTACACAGATTGTCTAACTCATTGTATCTCTGCTGGCTTGCATGGAGTTAGGCCGGTGCTCCCAAGCATTTGAGGAAGGAAAACACAGTAGCAAGTAAATGAGGCAGGGGCTTTAAAATAAAAAGGCTTCTGAAAAAAGAACAAGCTAGATTCAAGATGCACTGCCCTACGCACGCACAGCCAATCCTTTCCCCAGAATTCGTGTTCTTTTTAAGGAAACTTCCTCCATGATCCACTTGTAATCTCAACCAGTCCTTGCTGGTGAAACCCCTCTTTTTCCTACTGGCCCCTTCCAACTGACTGCTTTTCCTTTCTATACCCACGTGTTGTATGACGGGGAACATTTATTTCTACAAACGCAATGGTGGAAAATAGATGTGGCCTAGATGGGCTTCCACTCTACTTGGGGGGAGGGGAGGAAAAGGAAAGATTTTGCCTGCAGCCTTCATATTCACAGCCTCAGCAAAAAGGAGATATTCTGGGGGAAAGATCTGACCTCCCAGCCAGGTGGACAAGTATTCTCACACTGCCCTAAGACTGGTGATCCAGGAAGAGAGTCCATGACAAATGGTGGACTCTTGACCTCGGGCCAGGCCATGCCTCCAGGCTGGGGTTACTGAAGGCCTCCCAAAGGCTGACGGGTAAACCAGAGTCTGCTTGAGATATTTAGGGGGCTCCTCTCCCTCTCAGCAGGGCCACCTTGGGCACAAACCTGCAGCATTTGTGTTTCCATCTGCCCTTTACCCTTCAGGGTCTCTAAAAGCCAGAGATTCCCGGGAGGTGGAGTGCAGGACTCCAGGCACCAGCCCTCGCCAGGAGCCCTTCCAACTGCCACCCTTTTGCCCCATGGGAGAGCACCAGTGAATGGCCGCGATGGGTGTCAGGAAGGATTAAGTTAAGCCGGGACACCCGGTGTGAGGAGTACCACAGGACTCACTCTCTCCATCCAGCGACGTCCTGCTCCTGGTCCATTCCCTGCTGAGATAAAGTTGCATTTAGCGCTCCTGGAGGATCGCGTAATGAATGGAGAAGCGGCTCCCGATCGTGCCAGCAAGTGAACATCTTTCTCACTTCCCTCTTGGGCTGGAAGGAAGGGAGGGGGTGGGAGGACAGGAAAGAACAGACACAGCAGACCCTGGTGACGCCTGTGGGCTCTTCTTGGAATCTGAGTAGGTGAGCGGGTATGCTAAATACAAACGCGTTCATGCAAAGGAAAGATAAAATCCACGGGAACTGCAGATCTAGGTTTGCAGAAATGAGATTCGTACTCTGGTGGAAATGTAGACCTCCTTGGTGTGGGAGAGACCTGGAAGATTACTCATCTGATTTCTGCCTCCCATGAGCAGCCCCTTGCAGCTCTGCAGCTCTCCTGCGCAGATGAGATAACATCTGGGCCGTTATTATCACCCAGAGTAAGCGCTGCATCTCTGGGGACTCGGGGCACCTGAACTATGGCTCCCCCGGGAAGTCCTTGATCTGCCTGCCACCTAAGAGCCATATTACAGGTTGGCTAATTGATTTACTCTTCTTCTTAGGTCTTGATTTCACAGTGATTACAAAACAAGACAAAACAAAACAGAATTAAGGCTGCACCAGAGCTCATGCCTGTTCTTTCAACTTGGTTTGAATTATTTTCAATCACGCTTTCCTGTAAGTTAGCTTGATCCTTTCTTAACTTTCAATGGAAAAATATAAACAAACAGAAGTAAGAGGCAAAGAGCCAAAATGATGGGAAGGGACAGAAATTTTATCTTTTTCTGAAGCAGTCTCCTGTTACTGGAGTTTCCAGCATTCGGAAGTGTGTGTGTGTGCGCGTGCACGCGCCCGCACGCTTGGAGGAAAGGGTCCAAGCTGCACCCTGTTCACTATTTTTTCCTTTTGATTACTAAAAGCCTCAGATCACGCAAAGCTCGTTTGAAACGTGGGCTTGTACATGGTTAAAGGAGACAAACAATACGAGAAACGCACACATCCCTTTCCGAGTAGAAAGCACACGCTCCTCTGGCTCCTAAGTGGCTGTCACTGGCGGTGCCTGACACAGCTATATCAACAACAACAACAACAACAACAACAACAGCAACAAAGTATGCAGAGGAAATTAGATTATATGGAAATCAATAGCGTCTGACTGCTTCAAACAAATGCCTGTCACCACGAGTATTCTCCAGGAATATATTTATACACCTTGAAAGGAGCTGGTCCTTGCAGCAAAAGACAGCACCTTCTGAATCTCTGGGTTGTTATTTTTCTCTGTATACAGAAGAATTCACGGGCATAATTTAACATACAAATGCCCAGCTGTATACATTATATAACAGCTTGTTAGGCATCCCGGAGAGGTGTGCCTAAATAATGCGCATATATTCCGTGCGTGAGATGACAGGGGAAAAAAAAAACAACAAAACAACCCACAGAGAGGCGTGCTCGCATCCTTTCTCCCTCTAAAGGTGCCTACCCTTAGACAATAGCTGGCCCTTCTGATCTTTGTAGACCCGCGGTGGGAAAGGTGAGGCGTTCAGTGCGCATGCCTCGGCAGCTACAGGTGCATCACCTGCGCTGTCCTTGCCGGTGGTCACTATAAGAGTGGCTCCCACGCGCCGGTCGCTGCCGGTGGAGCGCGCGCGCGCGCGCAGACGCACCGCGCCGCCGAAAGGGAGAGCGCGCGCCAGACAGACGGAGACAGCTGATGCCTGTCAGCGCGGTGGGGCCGTGAGCTCTCGCGAGAGCTCCCCGGGCCGGCCGCGAGAAGTGGGGCGCAGGTGTAAGAGGAGTGCATCCCGTCGGCGCGCCGGGCTAGAGCTCTCGGAGAAGCGGGAACGCGAGCCCGGCGCGCGGCGCTCTGCGCGGTCCAAGGGAGCATCCGGCGGCAGCAGGAGCAGCAGCCGCCCGCGGCGCAGTCGCCGCCAGCTGCCGCGGCCGCCTCGGCCGCCGCCTCGGAAGGGAGGCCGGGGGAGCCGGCGTGCGTACTTTCCCGCGGACTTTCGGAGTGTTTTTGGATTTACATGCCAAGCCGTCAAGATGATGTCCATGAACAGCAAGCAGCCTCACTTTGCCATGCATCCCACCCTCCCTGAGCACAAGTACCCGTCGCTGCACTCCAGCTCCGAGGCCATCCGGCGGGCCTGCCTGCCCACGCCGCCGGTAAGCGCCCCCACGCCCGCGGCCCCGGCCCGCGCGCCCGCCCCTTCCCCCTGGCCGAGACGCTGCATGTCGGGAGCTGGTCGGTGCAGGTGCGGGTGCGGGGACTTGCTGGCAGGGGGTGTTGGCGGAGTCCCGCGGCGAGGCACGTTTTGTCCGGCGGCGCTTAGTGCTGTGTCCCCCGGCCGCCGCCGTGTCCGCGCCGGGCGCCCGCGACCGGAGCCGGGAGCGCTGGGGCCGTGACTCTGGACTTCCCTCCACTTTCTCTGTTAATCTCGCGCCTCCAGAAGGCGGTGTGTGCGTGCTCGGGTCCCCAGCTGCGAGTTACATCTCCATTTCTCGTTCTTCTTCTCCCCTCCTTTTTCGTCTCCCACGCCCGTCCCTGGAATGTGTTCCTGTGGCCCCCTCTGCACACCCCCGTGCCCCGTCCCCTCTGTGTCCCCCATCCCGCCCTTGGTGTTATTTTGGTTTGCTCTGTGTGTCTGCCCTCTGCTTGTTGTGCTTTCCGGCGTGTGTGTGTGTGTGTGTGTGTGCGTGTTGTGTTGCGTTTTGTTGTTGTTATTTTTTTCTGTTTGTGCTCTTTTTTTGTTTGTTTGGTTTTGTGGTTTTGTTTGGTTTGGTTTGTGTCGCCTGCAGCTGCAGAGCAACCTCTTCGCCAGCCTGGACGAGACGCTTCTGGCGCGGGCCGAGGCGCTGGCGGCCGTGGACATCGCCGTGTCCCAGGGCAAGAGCCACCCTTTCAAGCCGGACGCCACGTACCACACGATGAACAGCGTGCCCTGCACGTCCACGTCCACCGTGCCGCTAGCGCACCACCACCACCACCACCACCACCACCAGGCGCTCGAGCCCGGCGACCTGCTGGACCACATCTCCTCGCCGTCGCTCGCGCTCATGGCCGGCGCTGGCGGCGCGGGCGCGGCGGGGGCCGGCGGTGGCGCCCACGACGGCCCGGGGGGCGGCGGCGGTCCGGGCGGCGGCGGCGGCCCCGGCGGCGGCGGCCCGGGGGGCGGTGGCGGCGGCGGCGGCGGCCCTGGGGGCGGCGGCGGCCCGGGTGGCGGGCTGCTGGGCGGCTCGGCGCACCCTCACCCGCACATGCACGGCCTGGGCCACCTGTCGCACCCAGCGGCGGCGGCCGCCATGAACATGCCGTCCGGGCTTCCGCACCCCGGCTTGGTGGCGGCCGCGGCGCACCACGGTGCGGCGGCGGCGGCGGCGGCAGCGGCTGCAGGGCAGGTGGCGGCCGCGTCGGCGGCAGCGGCCGTGGTGGGCGCGGCGGGCCTGGCGTCCATCTGCGACTCGGACACGGACCCGCGCGAGCTCGAGGCGTTCGCGGAGCGCTTCAAGCAGCGGCGCATCAAGCTGGGCGTGACGCAGGCCGACGTGGGCTCGGCGCTGGCCAACCTCAAGATCCCGGGCGTGGGCTCGCTCAGCCAGAGCACCATCTGCAGGTTCGAGTCGCTCACGCTCTCGCACAACAACATGATCGCGCTTAAGCCCATCCTGCAGGCGTGGCTCGAGGAGGCCGAGGGCGCGCAGCGGGAGAAAATGAACAAGCCCGAGCTCTTCAACGGCGGCGAGAAGAAGCGCAAGCGGACTTCCATCGCCGCGCCTGAGAAGCGCTCCCTCGAGGCCTACTTCGCAGTTCAGCCCCGGCCCTCGTCGGAGAAGATCGCCGCCATCGCCGAGAAACTGGACCTCAAAAAGAACGTGGTGCGGGTGTGGTTTTGCAACCAGAGACAGAAGCAGAAGCGGATGAAATTCTCCGCCACTTACTGAGGGCGGGGCAGAGCGAGGAGCCGTGGGGCACTTGGTGGTGGGAGGGGAGGGGGCTCCCCCGGTCTGCTGCCCCTTGGTTCCTAGTGTCCGTTATCCTGCTTGCAACTGGGGAGGTCCTCTGCGCGCTCCTCTCTGCCCCCTGCCCTTCCTGTCCCCCAGCCTAGCAGCCAGGGACCCAGTGTGGAGACAGAGAAGCTGTAGGGGCCCGAAGGGGGGAGCCTTTGGTGAGTGGGAAGTTGGGGGAAGGAGAGTGGAAGATGGGCATGGGTTCTGAGGAGCAGGATGGTTCTGGGGGTAGGGTGGGGGGAGACCGGGAAGGGTAGGGAAATGGACAGTTTTTGACCAGAGACACTTATCAGAATCTCCTGGGACCAAGGAACTATGTACAAAAACAAAACAAAACCTACCAACCACCAAAAAAGAAAAAAAAATAAAGCTAGACAAATAAAGACAAAGTAAGACAAAACAGAACAAAAGTGAAGAAAAATGCTTTAGAAATTTAACTCCGGGGAACCATAATCTGCAGCTTCATTTACCCCCAAGGAAGAGACAAGGCCCGGTGATGACTACCGCCCCAACCCTGCACACAGGAGCTGAGTTGAAAACCAAATGAATCGGAAGGTGAAATTCTGGGTAGCAAAGCTAGTTGTTCTGTCTGCGTGTTTGACTTAATTTTCCCTTCTAAGTCTCACCACCCCATTCATATCTTCCTTGGGTTTATTTTTTGCCTTCAAATGAAACCACAATGGCTGCTGTCCAGCACCGGAAGGAGGGTAGGGGCACAGCTGAAGAAGGGGTTTGGGACTGGGAGACAGGCTGTATGGTTAGGTGGAATCCACACTTTGCAATGGCCCAGCCTACGCCTCTGTGGCCTGGCTCCGTGTCGCTTGTGGAACATTAGGGAGAGTGAGGCAGTCTTGGAGCTGACAAGAAGGTGGAATGTAGGGCCTCCAAAATAAATAAATTATCCTAGGAAAATAAAACAATTTTAACAAGTTTTTTTTTTTTTTGTATCTAAGATACAGAAAACAGACAGTTTCAAACTAAGCTTTTCCCCCCAAAGAACTTCACCTTAGCTGCTCTTTATTTTACAGAGTGAGGTTTATTTTAAACGGATTTTCTCCCCTATTGATTCAAATAGGGTGGTGGGGTGGGAGATATTTAGGAGAGAGACTCTGAGCCTCTCCTGGGCGTTTTCTCCACTGAACAAGACTCATCTTGCTCTTCTAGGTCCCCTTTCCTCCTCTCTTGGAGAAGATGGAGTCATTGCAATGTTGAGAAGTTTGTGCTTTCCATTGGGGCAGAACTTGGCTGTGAGAAAATCTTCTAAATCCCAGAAGAGAGGAAGACAGATTTAAAGCCTCCCACTCCCACCTTGTTTATTTCAAAGAGATCTGCATGTAGGGAGGAGGGAAGCAAAACAACTATTTCCTTATTATTATTGCTATCATCATTATTATTGAAGGATCATTTATTACTGAGGATAAATGTTGGGTAGCAAAAACTTTAATTTGCACTATCAGTCTCCCAAATAGAAAATCATGTATAGTATTTCATAGTAATAATCAAGGTACTTTATAAGCTGCTGATGGTTTTTTTTGTTTTTGTTTTTTAATGAGAAAGACAGTTGAAGGTGGTTAGGTAAAATGCCTGCTTCGTGTACAAAACACTCTGGATCTCATGTGGAGATGGTTTGTTACCATTCTTTAATTGTAACTAAAAAAAAGAAGAACAAATGAGAAAGGAAAAAAAAACCTGCTGTTTAACAAGATTAAAATCATGCATGATCTGAAAGATGCAGAAAGAAAAACACAATTAGGTCTCACTCTGGTTAGGCTTTATTTATTTATTTATTTATATTGTATATCATTGTTTGCAGCGCAAACATTCTATGCATTTGAAACTGAGCACTAAACTGGGCTAGCTTTCTGGTAGACCGTTTTGTGGATAGTGTGATTTCACAGTCTACTGCCTGTTTCCACTGAAAACACAGCATTCTTGTCATATTCTTGTATTTAGAGGAAAATGAAAAAAGGAAGATTATTGTAAATATTTTATTTAATACACTCACACAGTGGTTACAAACCGCCAGTGTTAATCCTGAAATGTCTCACGAATTGATCTACCTGTCCATGTATGTCTGTTGAGCTTTCTCCTTGGTTATGTTTTTGATCACCTTCCTCTTGCCCCATTTCTATCAGAACCATTTCTGTGCGCCAAAATACAACAGGGGGATGTGTCCCAATACACTTACAAATAAAACGTAACTGAAAGAAGAGTAGTTTTTTGATTTGGGTGCATTTTTGTGTTTATACTGGGCCAGGTCCTGGTAGAGCCGTTGAACAAATGAGACCTAATTCAACAACAACAAAAAACTCAACCAATTAAACAAAAAAGGAAGGAGAATATGGTGAATAGTGAATTGAAAATGAAGCAAAGGGTGAGAATGATTTTTTTCCTGAATCAGAATTCACTTTCAAAAAACTTATGTGAACAGTGGTGCTTTGAATAAAATGAATTCTATATTAGTTGCCTGTGTTATCAAAGTTATTCTTATTTAAAAAAAAAAAAACAGCACTCAATTCAGAGTGGTGGAAGGTAACAATAACCAGGCACCTGAGAAACTTTTAAATCAAGGGTTAGGAACAAAGGCATTTGGGGATTATTTGTGTTGTTTTAGGCTAAAAAGCGCTTCTAAAACTGTTGTAACCAAATGACTTTTCTTTGGAAGTCAAATTTCGAAATGATCCACCGATTTGCCCAGATACCTTGTAAATGCTTCTGTTCTTTTGGAACATTTCCTGTGCCACCTACTGCTCCAGAGTGACCAGGGATTCTTCATTTCTTGGTGACCTGGGACAAAAGCAGATGCCAAATGTACAAAGTTTCTTACTTGCTGGGACTATATCTTCTGAAGTCAACCTATTTTAGCCAAATCTTTTTAATTTTACCGGCAAATCTGTGAAAAACACTTGATGTTCAAAAAAGAATAGTACATTTTAAAAAAGCTGTGATTTTTAAACAGTTGTTAATGTTTAAAAGAGCACTAGAGGTATTTTTAAAAATAGATCTCTTCCATCAAAATTGATTTGTTTCTCTTGTTATTAACTTGATATATCATCAAAGTTTTAAATAAAGTGCATTTGTAAAAAGAATGTTATTTTATAGAAAAGTATGACCGGATTTCATTGTTGAAGAACCAGGAATGAACAAGTGAAAAGATTTACGGAGTTTTTTTTTTTTTTAATCTGCCCCCAGAGTTGCAGGCAAATACATTTGTATTATGTCATAATGACCAATGTTTGTATTAAGAATTTAAGCGATTGTTTTGTATTAAGTAAAATCCTTACCGAGTAAAAAGAAAGCTATTATGTTAATAAAAACAGATCCTGAACATACCTGCTTTGCAGAGTTTCCTATTTCATGTAGTAGGAAACTGTGCAAAACAAAGAAAAAATGTTTTGCTTTCTGGTGAGTGGACCTGTATATGGATGGAAAGTAAGACGCCTTTAACTGTCAGTCCATGAAGAAATACCCTCCAGAAGAGAGTGCACAGTCTTGCCACTCAGTGACAGCTTGACCTTTGAAAGTTTTCCGATTCTAAAGAGCAGAACCTCATTCTAAACGGATTGCCACCCCTATGAGTGGCTGCGAATAAAATGTGTGGCTCGGGTTCTTTTAAAGAAAATCTCAAAGTGAGTTTGAAAGAGTGGGAAAATTGGGCTCCGCTTGCATTTCAGCTTCTCAGGAAATCCAGGCGGTGGAGCAGGGAAGGCAAAAGAAAAATAAGCGTCAAATGCGTCTGTCACCTTTAGGCCACCGTCTTCAGTTTGCTCCTTTCTGCCGTCCAAGCTCGGGGTCCTGCTCCTTCTGTAGGTCTAAGAAACGACGTTCTGAAGACTCATCAACTACTTTCCGAATACGTTTTTGTTTAATGCACGTTCTGACATTGCTCTCACACTCGATGACACTCATAAATAAACCGTAGGCACCCGCTGCCTTGATTGTACCGGTTTTTACTTTCTTGTGGTATGAGGACTTCGCTCCCACACGCGGCCGCGCAGAGAAGGGACCCGGCCCTCAGCCCGCCGTACCCCTCCGGCCAGCCCCTGCTCCACTCCCCAGCCTCAGCCCTGGGTCGCTACCCCAGCTTCCCAGCCGCTCCGGGCCGCACCTGCGTAACGCTCCCCTGCTCCGTCGTTCACGCGGGTGGGCTTTCAACATTTTGGTCCTTGGAGTTGGAATTGGGGCTTTGGACCTCGTCTAAAGCCAGCATTCCCCATCCCATTATAATGGCCTTGGACGCCAGCGGGACGCTGGAGGTGATGTCCACAAACACTGCCGGTTCGGTTCTGCCGCCTCAGTGTCAGCGCCACGACCCGAGCCGCGCGGTCCTGACGGGCCCTTTCAAAGAAGACCGCAAGCTTAATTGATTTTTTAAAAATAGCAGCCGAATTCTAATTCTCACGGGGGCCTCTTTTCCACCTGCGAGATAAGCCGTGTCGCTATAATTACGTTATTTAATATTTGATCAAACCTTCGCGCCACCGCGGCTCCGGGCGCCGCGCGGGCTCCCAGGGCAGCGGGCTGGCGGCGCGGCCGGAGTGGGGCCGCGCACGTGTGGCGAGGGCGCGCGGCCGCGCCTCTCGGGTCGGCTCGCCCTTTGAATAATTCACGACCGCAGAGTTCTGGAAATTAATAAAAGGAATGATAACAAGACGCTAATTAAAAACTTTCGTAATTGTTGTCAAGTCAGCCTGACGGGAGACGGACGGCCCTCTCGGACTCCCTCCCCGAAACGCGGTGCGCGGGAAGCGCCGGACGCGGGTCTGGGAGTCGGCGGCCGAGCGCTACCCCGACTCCAGCAGTCCCTTCCGAGGCGGTCTCAGGGGGGCTTCTGTGTCCTCTCCGGCTGCCGGTGGCTTTAGGACTTCGGGGCGGACAGGCTGAGGTGTGCCTTTTCCAAGCAGAACTGATTGGGTCGAATTTGCAGCCAGGAGGGGACCCACCCACCCCTGACCCGCCGCGAGGTTCCCGCTCTCCCACTGCGCTACCCCCAGCCCGGGGGGTTCAGCGCCCCGAAGCGCGCGAGCCGCGGCTCCCGCGTCCGTGGCGAACGACGGCGACCCGCCCGGTCGGCACTCCTGCGCCGCCTGCCCTGAGGCTTCCAGCTGCTGGAGGTCGCAGCGCCACTCGGACGGCGGGACAGCGACCGGCCAGCGGGGCCTGACCGGGTGTCAGCCAGGACCCAGAGGGCCCGAGCCGGTTAACAGCCTGAGGCCTGGGCATCCGGCGCGCGTGCGCAGAGGTGGCCGGAGGGCGCCGGCTGCGGGGGTGGCGGGGCGCGCACCGAGCGTGCGGGGAGCGCGCCGAGCCCGCACATGCGCGTTGCGCGCCGAGTCCCTGAGGCGAGGAGAGTTGGCGTCCCACTGCTCCAAGGTGGGCGCTCCCGGAGGTCCGGTCCCGTTCGTAAGTGTCTTTGAGGCTGTTCGGAGAGGAAAGGGAACGGACCAGTGTCTCCTAGAGGTTAAAGACTCTTGCCCTTTGCCCCTCCGCCGAGCCGGCCAGTTTGCCTCAGTCACCTTGAGCGCCACAAAACTTTCAAAACTGGTTTGTGTGTTTTGAAGCAATTGAAACAATTGAGAGGGATACGGCCTTGGCGTGTGTGTGTGTGTGTGTGTGTGTGTGTGTGTGGCGGTGGTGGTGTTAAGGCGCACATTACCAAACCCTGTTACCGAATGGACTTTATCAGACAAGGGTTTCTACCTGGGCGCTAGGAAAGCTGGCTGCTGCTAGGTTTTCGTCCTGGGCACCTCAGTGGGATCTTAAATTTCAAAGCTGAGGTCGGAAGTCTCGACACCGAGAGAAGCCAGAGATCCCGGTCCTACTCCCTGGAACTGAGTAGTGGGGCAAAAAGTTGTCTGCGTCCCTGTCTGTGCCCGGCGCCCGCATCCGCAGGAGGTCGCTTCTTTCCGATTTAGAAAGTGATGAGGATAAAAAGAGGCGCAGGGAAACGGAAAGGGATCCAGGGGATCCTGGAAGGAGAACTGGCTAAGGGAAGGGTGGAGGGGCAAGAACGACCTCGAGCACTGAGTGGGGAAAACGAATTACCGACAGAAGTTGTTCGGATGTCTCTGACGCCTGGCCTCCGTGCAGCGTAACGTATACGTGGATCAGAGTGAAAGAAAGTGTTGACCATTTCCAGCGTGGAAATTCACTTAAACCAGCTTCTGTTCCCCCCGCCCCGCGCCCCGCCAAGTGTTGACAATAAACATTTAATGAAGGCAGAGACCTGGCTGTCTCCAGACAGGGTCAGAATACTTTAAGCAGACCATTAGCGCGGCTTCTTCCACTTCAAACATCGCGCGGTACCCTCTAACATTATATACATACATACATACATACATATGTGTGTATATCTATCTCTCTATATAAATGCACGGTGTGAAGCAAATAATACGTTCACACGGATATCTTCCGTGGTCTGCAGTAGTTCTGATACCCCCTGTACTTACCAACAGAAACTAACTCATTGTAGATTACTCGCGCTTAAAAAATGTTAAATACAGTTAATGCAATATTAATCGCCCTTTGCTGATATAAAATGCAATATTTTCGGGCAGCTATTGAGCTTTTCTAGGGGAAGAGCTGATGAAAAGAGTCACAGCTGAATAGTGGAGAGAAAAAGCCCGGTATTTATTGCTTTTGTTTGGCTTTTGGCTACAGAGACAGGAACCTTCTAATGGGGTAAGGACATTTATTTTATCTGCAATCTATTGCTGTGAGAGCAGGGGCGGCAGATGGGGCTGGTGCGATATACACAATGTAATTTAGAGCAAATTCTAATAACTAATAATGATTTATGTTAATTTTGACCACTTATGCGACTTTGAGAAAGGGTTGCGATGAAAGAAAGAGAAGCTAGCTGTGACAAGGACCTCTGAGGTTGGCACTGGCGCTCTACCGCTCTGCACTTTGCGCAATTTTAAAACGTGTTTTATGAGTTAGCAATGGAAATTCATGCATTTGGAAAGGCAGATAGGATCCACTGGACTCTGGGCAGAGGTATTTCCCGAGGGCTTGCATTTCTTCTGGAAATGGACCTAAATGAGTCAGTGACGCCTTTGTTCAGTTTTAAATAAAACGGATACGTTTCAATTGCTTCCTGCGCCCGTATTAAGCCAAGGTGTGGCGCGCGCGCGCGCGCGTGTGTGATGTGTGTGCGTGCGCGCGGAGGGTGTGAGGATCAGGTGTATCTGAGGCACGCATTTGAGCCAGAGTCTTTCCTCCAAGGTGTAATTTGAACCCGAGGTTTGAAATCCTCCCCAGCGCCTAAGAGCAGACTCGGGCACCACCGCCACGCTTCATGTAAAAGTTTTCTTGCTGCTGAAAGAAGTTGCAGAATCCGAATCTTTACCTTCCACTTCATACCAGTTTGTCTAGAATAAACTTTGGGAAAGCTTTTGGATCTCTACCTCCCGTCTTTCCCCTGCCCCAAGAGACTGGGCGTTTAAACTTAAAAGTGCCTACTCTTTCCTCACCCCGTTGGTGGTGTGGCACCGGTTCAGAACCCCAGGGGCTGCCAACGGGTCGCAGCTCTGCACAGGAACGGGGCGATATTTGGCCACCACGCAGTGCACCGCAGAGGGTCAGAGCGGTTTTGAAAGGGGTGGGAGGTGCGCCTTGCTCGTGGCAATTTACTTTTCCTAGTTACCTTTTGCGCGTTTTTAACGCCTCAGGGCCATAGTTTGAAAGTAAAACAGCTTCAAAGCACCTCCTTATTAGCTCTGTATTTGAGAAATCCGAAGATGAAACCACCTAAAAGGTTTAATAGGGCGGAACAGCATTTATTTGCCAAGCAAACAGCCCGAGTACAGTTCAAAAGGGGTACAGTGGTTTATCAGCGGGAGGCTGGAAGAAGAGCCTGGGCAAAGCGAATTTCAAGTTATGAGCTTAAAGTGAATTAAGTAAGCTTCAAGTGGCACGTATGCTTTGATTTTGAATATATCTCCTTCACCAAAAACAATTTTTAAAATGTAAACACATGTGCATCGTAGAGACTTTTAGCCACCCTTCAGAGTTGTTGTAAAGACGTTTTTGTTTGTAAACTTTTAGATTTTGTACAATAAGATTTGTTGCCTCTATGGGGTTCTGATCTGCAAATGTTATTAAAATATGATCGCATCCATTCTTGTTTTATGGCTCACAGATTTTAAAGTGTTTCTACTAGGAAAGAAAATCAAGCTCCATGCTTCAGAGTAGTGTCTCTTCTAACTGTTTTGGTCTTGCTTTTGAAGAATTCCTATCGGTAACTGTACTGTTACTGTACTGCTAGTATTCTAGGTATAAAGAAGACTTTAAGCAAAATGAATCTTTAAACAAAATAAATCCAGGCAGCTGACGTTGCCTGTTTACTGATGATACTCGAGAGCTGGTGAGCATTTGTGAGCTTAAAGCTGTGCCTCCACGTGCATATCCATATACAAACAGACCTGAAGCACATTTTTTTTTCTGTTGTCCAGTGTAACTGAATCTTATTTCTAAACTTTGTTCCAATTCTGTCCCAGTGTTTCACACCAGAGCAACTCCCTTAAAATCGGAGAGTGGTGCATTATTGAAACTCTCTATCAAACAGCTCTGGGGTGCAGCTTTTCTGAAAATGCTGGCTCTAGATGAGGTCTGACTGTCTGACTGCACATAAGCCCCTAATATGTTAATGGCCGTAGGGGATGCCTAAGGTACTATCTCAAGCTGCTTCGCACACCATATGTCAGGCCGTTAGCCACATGGATCTATTAATCAAAAAGAGCTGGAGAGGGAGGAGAGAGTCTTCCAAAGGGGGAGAATGAGAGAGATGGGGGAGGGGGAGAGGGAAAGAGGAAGCATGTTAAACCCCCTTCATGTTCATTTCTTTTATTTAAAAATGCATAAAAATATTAAAGAAGACCCAGTAGTACAGATTCCCTTTCTGTCAAGTTAAACGCTGTTCATACATGTGTGCTAAAGAATTAGCATAGGGTCTGGTTCTATTGAAATAAGAAGGAATTTTACCTGGAGTATCCTGTTTAGGTTTCCTTTATTGCAAAAATTTATAGCCAAGACTATCTCGGTACAAAAAAAAAAAGTTGTTGCTATGCTGTTTAGTAGATGAGCTTTATTAAAAGTCGTGAGGGGGGATAGGGAAAATGTGTATTTAGGGGGTGCAAAGAGGCATGGAGGAGGTGCCTGGGGAATTTGTAATGAATACATAATTTATTGGAATATATGTGCAGGGACAGTAGAGTTTTTGCCACTTTTGGTTCTGCTAGTAAACAGAAAATGTTTACATTTTTGTTCCTTCTTTTAAGCTGGCTTTTTGACCAGTGAAACAGGATGAAAAAAGTTATTTCTTTCTGATAGGATGAGAGGAAATGAGAAGACATTTAAAACCACAATCTTTCTCATTTCTGCTTTGTATAGAAATATCTCTTGCCTTTGAATGTTTAAAAATACTTTTCAATTAGATAACTAGATAAGAAAGCTGGCACAATTCGAGGAGTAATTATATACTCAGTATGAAGATGCTGTAACTGAGGGAGTATACTAAATCTGTATGAAAAATATTTAAATTTTTCTTGAAGTGATGAATATGTATGTCATATGCCTCAAACTCATCATTTCTAGGGAAATAATGAAAGTATAGATTTTTTAAATGTCAGAATCTGTTTCAGAAAGAATGAAAGGAAAACAGGTACTTAGGTTTGAAAATTACATTCTTTTCATGTGTCATGCTACCTGGGACTAGACAAAATAGAAAATAAAACATCAGTTTTGGCATATTTACTTAATTGTTTTAACTGGCAGTGAGTGAGAATGGGCCACATGCAGACAATTTCTAGATTACCAACTTTGTTTTTAAATCTATAATTAATGATAGAATTTGGGAAAATATCCTAGAAAATTCTTTTTTATTATTGTCATGATTAGTAATTTTATGCTGTAGTAGTTAGATTTATAAGATAATGGAATGACTAAAAAGTTTATTGATCTTAGGTTGAAAAATATATATGCAAATGATTCACTGCTTATACATATTTGAGAGCTTAGTATTCACTCACACTAAAAGCTCTCTGTCATTAACATAGACCATAGTACTCTATTATACTGGACACAGAAAGGAGAGATAGCACAGCAGAATGTTCTTATTTATGACTTAAAAACACATTATAGAAGGTAATTGAGAAATTATGCTCAATTATAAGAAATAAAATTATATAATGAAATCTACAATATTTATAGTATGAAAGTGGAGTGCTTTGTACTGCACAATAGATTGACTGTATTAAATGTTTTTTCATTTTCTCAAACCTATCTGTCTTTATATAGAAGTGAAGTTCTCAGCTACAGGGGAAGGTTAATACTGGTAGGTGCCTTTAATTTAAAGTGTCACTACTAGAGATTATTTGGTTTGATTGGAAAATCATCTGTAACTCCTAGTTAAAAAAAAGCATTTCATTGTATTGGTGAACTGCAGTCAGCCTACAAATATGAGGAATTCTAAAGCCTTAAATTTCACCTAGGAGATGATGAATCCATAAAGAAATCATCATCCTGAATTTCAAGAGTAGCTGAATAGGGAGGAACACGTATTATCTTTAAATTTTGGTACATGCCACTAGCCTTCATTTCTTTCCCTGTAGTTAAAAGGTAGCCCATATATCTGTCGCTTTGGGTTTCCAAAGACTCGTAACTTAATTCCTTCAGGCTATTCATCAGCACAGTAATTAAACTAGCAAATGGATGTAAATAAAGTGAAATTGGTTTCATGACAGATGAGACGAAGAGGCCTCTGACATGAAACAAGGCAGGACAATAATGATTTCAGCAGCATCAGGCCATGGAAGGAACCCCCGCTGGATTTATTAGGTGCTGCAAGTGATTTGCTGGAAGCGGGCAAGACATGAGCACTCTTTAATTTGACAGGAATTTTGCATCCTAAAGAGCATATTGAAATATAAATCCAGAAACAAATTTGGGCAAACTGTAAACAGAATTATTGCTGTATTGAAGATACCATTCAGTATTTTAAAGGAAAGAAGAAAAGAGAACCACCCTTCCCTCCCTAAATTCCTCCTCCATAGTATAAGAGCTTCATTGTACAATTAGTTATCTAATCCTAGGGCATGGCAAAAATAATTATGAAACAGTCCTTCCTACTTAGTGGATTCTGTTGCTGTTTCAAGGTTAGCAATTTTGGGTTTCCGGGTTTACTTACCAATGGAACAATTAACACAATAGATGATTCAAAACCTAGCAAGAGGAAGGCATCTGTGCCAATGAGGGGGACCCTAATACATGGCCAACAAGGAGGGAAGCCCTGCCTGATGGTCAACTTATTTTTGCAGAGTGGGATTAGTATTGTATTTACATAAAATCTTGGATAAAAATCTGGTACCAGTTTATAGCTCTAGCAGCCTGTGCCTAGATACCCAGAAAACACATTTCTAGCTATAAAGAGAAATTGTCTCAAGCCTTTGATCAGACAGAGGCTTAAAATCAGATGTGGATTTGGCCTGGAAAAATAAGCAGTTCCATAAACTAAGAGGAATCAAGCTGCAGCTGAAAATCATGGAACAGAGAAGGAGAAAGTAAAAGGAATGGATTCTGGCTGGATCTATAAGACTGAAATGGAAATTGAGTCACTATTCCACTACAATAAGGAAATCACACATAGAATAAATAAAAAGCAGATATTCACCCTAGGATCAGATTAGTCTCTTTCTCCATAAAAAAACGAGAAATGAACTGCTTTATGTTTAAATGTAGTCTCAATTATTTAGACCTCCTTTCAAGTGATTCTTCCAAAGCCTGCATGAGTGATGCCCTCCCTTCCCCCAAGATTCAAGTAAGGTTTTCAGGACCGTGGACAGAGCTCTGAGGGATTATTGGGGGGCAGCCATTGAATGGGAGAGGTGAAATCTAAATATTCCTAAAATTCTACAGGCAGCTTAATTATTTAGCAGTGAATTTTGACCCACCAGTTGGATACTAAAGTGGCTCAAGTCCTCAAATCTTTTAGAAAGCTGTGTTTTATAGGATGGGCATGGGAGGGGGAAGAAGAGGTCTTCAAAACTTCTAATGAAAATAAGATCTTAAAAAAAAAAATGAAAGAAAACCACTCACTGTATACTCCCTGCCTTCTAATGGTGGGTGACTTTCAGGCCACGAAGGAATTTATTATGAAACACAATTGGATTTCTCCCTGAGCCTGTCCTTTTTTTAAACAGAGAAATATGCCTAATTATTTTAAAGTTCTTTTCCAATTGCAAGGCATAAGCAAGTCCTTTAATTATAATACAGTGTGAATAGGAGAAGCATATGGAGGAGAATGTCAAAAAGAGGGTGCCAGGGGCAGATCCTCTGAAATCTGTATTCATTTCTGGCTCTTATTTGTTCAGTAATCTCTACCATCATAACTAAATCTTGAAGCACTGATGTAGTTCGAGTTGTTGTTGACTTAACGTCAAAATTCAATCACTGGGGGTTTTGCATCAGCCGGGCTACTTATTTGTCTAATAAATCCGTCATTTTGTAAGAAAAATATTTGAGCAGCCGCACTTGACCTCTTGGTATCCACAAGTCACATTTATTTCTCCCAGTTTACAAATGCAAAATCGAGATGATCATCTAATGCCTAGAGGAACTGGGTTGATTTCTGATTGGATTTTAGATGGAAATGTCTATTTTAAATACCTTGTGATTAAATTGTACATATAATAGAATCTATGCATTTTAAGCTGATTCCTGCTTGGAAACTTAACAACCTGGATTGCTAGTTACACATACTGATGCCAAAAAAAGAAAAAAAAGGCCAAAAAAAAAAAAAATCCCACAAAACCTCAACCCACCTTTTCAAGCAAATAGTAAGTTACTCTTAATTGGGAGACTATGAAAACCAGGGAGTCCCCCCCCCAAATTCTAAAATAGGTTTCTTGGTGATAGGCACCCCCAAACTAAGGTGGGTAGGGCTTCATTTTCATTATCCAAACTCAGTTCATACGGAATTCATGACTGGCATTTCCAGTCTCAGAGCTGCAATATCCCCTGGACTGCCAAGCTGTGACTTAAGTGCAGAGGAATCCTTACCATCATTTCTGGATATTTTTGGTTAAGGAAAATAATGTGTTAAAAGTGATTAGATTAATGTATCCTCCTGTGTAGCTACAATGCCTGGAAATCGGAATTTTTCAGCTGTCCCTCTTCTGCCCCTTCATTGGGAATCTTTTTAGTTCAAAGAACCCTTCATAACTCAATAATCTTTCGGAAATCTTTGGTCACAGCGGAAAAAAAAAAAAAAAAAAAAGCGGTCCACACGAGGTTTTTCTCTGTAGGGTTGGGAAGAGGGAGACACCATCCCATCTGTCCTGGCAGAGTGCGCGGATGGAAAGGGACGCTTCCAGAACCGGGCTGGAAAACAGCCCTTTAGTGCCCGTTAAAGCTGTCTGGGAGACCCTGGGCCTCGGGGGGCTGGGCACCACGCAGCCAGCGCTGTGGTTCTCCGTGGGCGTGGCGAGGGCTCAGGCCCGCCGCCGGTCGGTCGGGTCGGCTGGGAAGAAAGTGGACTGCGCAATGCGCGTGGAGGCGAACTAGGCGCTGGCAGCTCCGCGGAGTTCTGGACCCCTCTGCTTTCTTGCGGGGCGCCGAGTGTGCGTTTGTGTGTGTGCGTGTGCATAACCATTCCACAACTACGGGACGAGTGCAGCAAGTGTTGGTCTAGCTTGCCTGAATCCAAAGCCGTCCCGATGGAGCCTGCCCAGGTGCAAAAAGAGATTTCAGAGCAAAGGCGGCCCCTACAGGGAGGGCTCCTGAGTCCCCCACCCGACCTTGACTGCCCCTCGCAGCCCTGAGCCAGCACCGAGTGAGTTTGGGTGTCCGTGCATTTTCCCTTGAACTCTCTCCACTGTTCATGTTTGGGATCGCAGAGTCCTCTGATTTTCGGTCGTGTGATGGCTGGCGGAGAGGTGGTGAGGTCGTGGGATTCTCCCCACGCAACTCCGCACTCCTGCGTCTCGGTTCCCGGGAGCGCCATCCCTGCGCCGGGCTCTGTCTCCAAGGCGCAGGGCTCAGGGGCAGCGGCGAGGATGCCTTGGGTCCCATGGTTAGCCATGCTCCTGGAGGAGGGGCTCCCCGAAGGGACTGGCGGGCAGGTGCTCCTGATGCGCTCGGGCACGGGTTCCCTTCTTCCTAAGACCTACAGGGGGCGCTAGTGAACAGCCAAGTGGGCGCGCGTCCCCGTGACTTGGGGCATTCGGCGGACTTCGGGCCTCTACTTGCTCCCCGCGTGGGCGCCCTAGTAGGTGCTTGTGGCTGAGCCTCCCTTAACCCCGAAGCTGTTTTGGTGGGGTCCGGGTGGCCCTGCAATCCTTGTTTTTGAGCCTTTCTGATAAACATGGCAGTTCCATTTCCAAGTTGGCCTTTCGGAATCTGATTACTTCATTTTCATGTTTCCCCTCTAAGAACCTTAAGGTGTTTAATGTATGCAGGGAGGAGCTGAGAAGATTTAAAAAAATGTTTTCAACTCTTGAGCCTACCCTTGCATGTTAGGACGACGGTCCACACAGCCCTTCTCCCAGTTCCAGGGTTTAAGGGTAGGGAAGGACCAAGTTCTGTCTCAGGGTTATACAGTGGGTCCCAGCTGGACCTACACTTCAGGTTTTCGGGGTTATGGGAATGATTCTTTACGGCAACACCGGTCCGACCAACTGAGTGATAGTATTAGGGCTTTCAGCCCTGAGTCTATCTTGCCCTCTTATCTCACCCGCAGCTTGCCCTCAACTTCCCTTCAGTTCTTGAGAGAAAGAGGAGGGAGGAGTTGGTCTTGGATTTTGCAGGACTGTGTGTCCATTTGTTGATTGTTCGCGTGGTCTTCAGATGGGGAGACTGATGAAGGAACTGCTGGCCCTGATATGGGTAGGGTGAGGAGAGAAGGGGCAATCTGTGGAGACCCAGCTCTGCAGGCTTTGTTAGCTGGGCAAAGACTGCTTCGGCTTCTCCTTGGGTGCCAGACCCTTCTCCACCTCTCAGTAATGTTGAGGGGGGGAATTCTACATTTCCACGGTGTACCTGAATTGGTCAATCTTTCAAAATAGGTGTTGAGAACTTAGTGTTGTGTGCAAGGAATGTACGACCAGCCAGCGAGGCAGCCAAGGAGGCATGAATGGCGGGGAGGCAGGGGAGGACAAGCTGCTTCTGAGGTGGATGATTTTTAAACTTAGATGACCCTGAGTGTGCAAGTGTGTTAGAAACCTTATTTAAATACTGAAACTTCTACCACGTAGGTTTTTGAAGTTAACTTCTACCTGCATGAAGTAGTTAGAAGTTTGTGAACTTTTTAATGAGAACAAAACTGGAATGAAAAGGAGGAAGTGCTCTGACAGCTTGAAAATATTAATGTTAGGTTATGGAAATAGATGTACTGTACTGTAGTTATTAACAACTTATAAAACCTTAAATCAATATAAATTAATTTAATTATGATTTGTAATTGCATTATGCATGATCAATTTGAAACACTACATTAAAGATAATTAGAGTTGGGCACTGTCACTTGTCACTCCCTAATAGCTTAATGAAAAAGAATGTCATGTAGCACCTTTGGGTTAAACCTGCAAATGAGGATAAATGCTTATTTTCCAATAAAAATGTAAAATAATTGTGCATTTAACAGATATTTTTATGACTCAGTTGTAAATGTGTAATGGATTTTATGGCAGAATTGTATTATTATTTTTTTTTCCATGAACCTAGTTAAGTATTTATTAGGGTTGATTGAGCTGTCAGTGTTTTTTCAGGATCAGACCTGGAGGATTTGAATGAAGACTAACTTTTATGTAAAAATATCATGCTGTCCTCGAAGCTTGTGCCAAGAGGTCACTGCAGATGGAGGTCCTAACTTAGCATAATGGGTTTAACATTTCCATGACATCATCAGGGAATCTGAAAGGAGTCTAAGGATAATCAGAGTGGTCATTCAGAAGAACAGTAAATATTTTATGAGGATATATAGAAGACAGGAAAGATGGTCAGAAAGGTGATTCTAAGCTCCTTAGAGTTCTGTGAAGGAGGCTTTTCAGTTACTTGCAGAACTAAAATAGCCAATACATCCTCTTATATTAGTAAGACATATTGAGAAACTTAGGATGGGACTTGGATTAGGTCTTATATAAAATCATTTTTGTTTCCTGAACTCTTCATATTTTGTCAGGCTACCTTTATTTATCCTTTGTATGCTTGCAAACAGGAAACGCATTCCTGGGACATTTTAGTTTGTTGATTTCCCAATATTCTCAGGTACTTCAAAACAGGGTTGCTTACTTTTAAGATGATAATTGAAATTACCAGAAGCAAATCAGGGTTGTTTCCAAGTTAGATGAATTCTTTGAGCTCTACTAATTGTTTTTTTTAATTTCTACTTTTATTAAATAATAAAGTGAATTCCTATTTTACTGCAGATATTTTGATGGGTTTTCCCCTATATCCACAATGAAATTTCCACTTTAAACTCCAGACAGGCAGTACAAAAATTATATAGAAACAATAAAAAGTTAACAAAACTATGTGATTAAAAGGTTTAAATAGGTTTTCAGCCAGATTTTATAGGAATATAAATAAACTTACTTTCTTTCATGAAAAGCAAACATAATATGTATTTCATAGTATAATTAAGTATACTTGCTCAGCTTTATTATTAGTTTTTATATCTATCTGGATTATATGTCTGGCATTAACCATTAAAATGAGTATTTTTAGGTTCACTTTTTTAAAAAGTAGACTGAAATGAGTACTGAACTTTCTTCAATTTATTTCGATAAGATAATTCTCTTGCTGTTTCTAAAATAAAAAAAAAACTTTTATTATTCCCTGCAGAAGATATAAATGCATGAAATATTGGAGAGGGTAGGTGGAATATTTCAAACTGTAAGGTTGAATCTTTCCTTCCTCAATGGTGACCTTTCTACATAGTACCCATCTTGTGAAGTTCAGATGTCCTTATGCTGTGAAGCCTTCCATGGTTTTCCAGCTGGGAACAATCTGCTTGTGACCTGTGAGGCGTGTTCTTTATCTCTCTCATCACTTATCTTACATTGGCATCCAGTGTAATGACATACTTGTGCTTCTGTCTTATCGAAATAGTGAAGTCTTCTCAAGAGAAGAGATTTTCTTTTCTATTTTTGTATTTCCTGTCTAACACAGTTCTACATAAAGTAGATATTAAAACTTCATATATACTTGAATTAAAAAATACAGAAATTTTTTCTGATTATCATATTGATCACATGTAAGTAATGTACTTTCTTCTTCTCTCTCATACAGTCCCATTTTACTCTGATGATTTCTCATGAAGGTGGACAAATGGAAACTCTGACCTTTTCAAAGATCAGGCACTCTCATTTATAGTTTATCTTAAAATTATGTCAATTAGAGTGCGGTTTCAGAAAAACACCTCATAATTAATTTTAAAACAGTTTATAAAAGGTTATAAATATGATGATTTTTAACAGAATTTGTGGAAACAAAAATTTGTGCAATTTCATAATATTATTGCAATTGGTTAGACAGTTTTCATGACCAAAAGCCCTGATCCCTTTTCCTGACTTGCACATATACCACATTATTTATGCCATCACAGGCAGATCTTGTCTTTTAAAATTTGGCATTATTCTCTTATAGTCTCTAGCTATTAACTTGAGAATGTCTCTGCATGATTTATCCTTTCTTTCTCCTTTGCACAGTCACTGAATATTGCAATGTAATGATTTCTGCAAGTGGACCAGTCAAAAGTCAAATAAATCATTCCTTTATAAGATGCAATGTTTAATGTGCCAGTTAGCAAGTTTTGCTTCTTGGTAACTGGCCTCAGCAAATTTTACTTTCTGACACATTTTATAACCCTTGGTGTAGGTACGATAATTATAGATGACTCTACCACTCTACCCCACAGGTGCCAGGCTGTGCAGAGTCTCTCTGAGAATGTTTTTGATTGCAACTGAGTGATTTTCAATATTTGTTATTATGATTTGATCAGTGCATCAAATATCTATAGTATTATTTTATGGGACTCTGACACCTATTGGTTTCCAATGAGGGAAGGGACAATTAATGCTTTTAATGGAAGGAATGCTTGAAGTGGGTATTAGTGGAGAAATATAAGTGAAGTTGATGATTTCTGTTTCTAAATATAAAATCTATCTTGCATTTTAAAACACCAAAGGAATTTAATTGCAATGACAGTTTTAAGTCTAGTTTCTGAAATAAGGAAATGTCTCTCTTGCTCCAAGTTTTTCTTTGTCTACAGGAGGTAAGAAAATATGTTTCTGGATCCAATCCTTTTTACATTAAACAAACCCCAAAAGGGGAAATGAACCATCTTTGGGCCTGTGCATTAAATTTCATAACTTGACGACATAGTGTGACCCAATGTTTGATAATCAAAACCCATATTTTCTTCCTATTTTTATTTGTTTGCCAAACAAAGAAAGGGGAACAACTCCACACATTTCTACATTAAATATAGAAATATTAAAAAATTAGATTAGGAAATAGATGAATATAATGACCTTACTCTCAATCATATGCTGCCAGCTAAGTGTTTGAGACTGAAAAATTGCACTAATGAAGCTATTTGAAGGCTTTTGTGGACAACTGCTTCCTCTTTGAAGATTAAATGAATGATGTTGATGTGATTAATCTTAGTACAGGGAGTGATGCAGCAGCTAGAAAATACCTTGGTGATTTTCATAATTAAACTGAATCAACATTTCAAAGAAATGCCAGTGTTATCACTTGTATATTAGAATTACATTCATTAGACAGAAGAAACAAATAATTTGAGCAAACAAGATTTTCCTTTTGGTGTATTGAGACTTCTGTCATGTCTCAGAGTATCTTACTATAAATCATCATTACTGTTTAATTTTGTCCTTGCCTTTTTAGCTGTTTTAGTATCTCTATGTGCATGTGTTATACTGTTAATGATGCAAAGTATCATGCTTCATCTTTACTCACTTTTAAACCATTGAATTTAATCTTGTCTTAATCCTACTTCCAAGGTAGCTGCTCACTATAATTTTAGGTAGGTGATATTTAAAAATTTTGTTTCTAAATAAATCCAGATTTGGAATTGCTTGTTTACCTTGCAGAGAATTGAGGAAATCATAACTCTGGTATCTTTACATATCTTTGATGTATTTAAATCTCACAGTACAATGTTTTCTTGACCCACTTATCACCATAAAATAATTTATTTAAAAAATTTTCCAGGCTGGCGCCGCGGCTCACTTGGCTAATCCTCTTCCTGCAGCGCTGGCACCCCAGGTTCTAGTCCCAGTTGGGGTGCCAGATTCTGTCCTGGTTGCTCCTCTTCCAGTCCAGCTCTCTGCTGTGGCCCGGGAAGGCAGTGGAGGATGGCCCAAGTGCTTGGGCCCTGCACCCGCATGGGAGACCAGGAGGAAGCATCTGGCTCCTGGCTTTGGATTGGCACAGCGCCAGCCGTAGCAGCCATTTGGGGAGTAAACCAACGGAAGGAAGACCTTTCTCTCTGTCTCTCTCTCTCTCACTAACTGTCTGTCAAAAAAAAAAATTTTTTTTTCTAGCCTTTTGGCAAGAACCGCCATCTTCCAGTAATTAGCAAAGATGATGAACAGAAAGGGAAAGAAGAAAGGCACCTGATACAAGTTTTCCAGGCCTTTTAGGAAAAATGGAGTTGTTCCTTTGGCTGCATACATGTGCATTTACAAGAGAGGTGATATTGTAAACATCAAGGACATGGATACTGTTCAAAGAGGAAAGCCTCATAAATGTGACCATGCAGAACTGGAGGAATCTACAGTGTGACCCAGCATGTTGTTGGCATTGTTATAAACAGACAAGTTAGGGGCAAGATTCTTGCCAAGAGAGAATTAATGTGTTTATTGAGCATATTAAGCACTCTAAATGCTGAGATAGTTTCTGAAATGTGTGAAGGAAAATGAAGAGGAAAAGAAGGAAGCCAAAGAGAAAGGTACTTGGGTCCAACTCCACTTTGTCAGAACCTGTGGAAAGGAGCCTGAGCTGCTGCAACCCGTTCCCTATGAATTCATGGCATAATTAGTGTTAAAAACAAAAATAAAAGAATTCTGGACAATAAAAAAGAATTTTCCACTTTCTTTCTGGAGAGAGAATTTCAGTAGAGTCACATATTTTAGTGCTTTATCGATAATTTAAATGACAAAACCATCAACATCTTTCCCAAACTATAGGAAATTTCTTTGGTAGATCAACTAGAAACAGTTTTTCTGACTTCTCACTGCAAGTACAAGTTGGGTTCAGGGGTTAAGGTTTACTGCATCAATAGAAGCACACTATGTTACTTGTTCTATCACTACTTTAAATTACTTTACAGGTTTCTGGGTGACTCTTGGTAACCCTGATATTTGCAGTGCTCTTCCGATTGTTGCACAAGCTTTCCTTTCCTGGTTGTTCAATAGAAATAAGAAATGCTTTCTTTAACTTACGGATAAAAAACTGGTCTTTCTCGTCAGGGACCCCAATTTGAGTCTTAAGTGAAATGAGCTTGGTACCAGTCACCTTGTCACTGATTTGATTGAAAATATTCAGCCCCAGACCTGGTTTTCCTTCAATTTTATAATGCAGAAAATGCAGAAACAATCAGGTGCATGTAGCTCAGGAACAAAAGCAAAATAAATAATGTTCACTAATCTAAGATACTGGTATTCCCTGCTGAAAGAATTCAGATAAACACAAACCAGTGGTCTACAATTTGTTATCATTCTTCCTTGGATTGTCCTTACGTGTGGGACTGAGATGCTAAGGAAGTCATCCCATGTCTGGCACTTGCCGGTTCACCAAGACAGCAGATAACAAATGAGACTGACTTACCACAATTGAGACTGAAGGATGAACAGATAAAACAGATTTTTGAGTACTCAGACTACCCAAATCAAATGTAAGTAATTACTGAACCTAAAGTATGCATTCCCCCAGATTCTTCCTCCCATATTAGCTAGTGATAACCACAGCAGTCACAAGAAGCAGGGAAGCACAAGAGTAAGGGAGACTCAAACCCTGGAGTGCTAAGAAACCTACTGGGGTAGAGAACTTAGGAAATTTTCCTTCTATGATGTATTTGCTAATAAGCAAGTCGAGGGGCCAGTGCTATGGCACAGTGGATAAACCTGCTGCCTGCAGTGCCAGCATCCTGTATGTGTACCAGTTCGAGTCCTGGCTGCTCTACTCCCAATCTAGCCCCCTGCTAATGTGCCTGGGAAAACAGTAGAAGATGGCCCAAGTCTTTGGGCCCCTGCACCCATGTGGAATACCAAGAAAAAGCTCCTGGCTCCTGGTTTCAAATCAGCCCAGCTCTGGCCATTGTGGCCATTTGGGAAGTGAACCAGTGGATGGAAGACCTCTCTCCCTCTCCCTCTCCCTCTCCCTCTCCCTCTCCCTCTCCCTCTCCCTCTCCCTCTGCCTCTGCCTCTGCCTCTGCCTCTGCCTCTGCCTCTGCCTCTGCCTCTGCCTCTCCCTCTGTCTGTCTGTAACTCTACCTTTCAAATAAACACATACATCTTTTTTTTTTTTTTTTAAAAAAGAAATAGATGGGGAAACCAAGAGAACATGGCTGGAAGAGGAGATGGGGCATCACATGGAGGAATGCAATTTGCTTGGGGTAACAGTCCATTAGAGGATCAGTATGAAGGAGCACTGGGAGAGGTTATAAAGGGAACAAGAATTTTGAGCAAGCAAAATGTTCATGGTTTGTTTATGTGAGAATGGTGATACATGATCTCAAATTAGTGAGATCTGCACATGGATAGAGACAGAGACAAAGAGAAAGTTGAAATTACAGAAATTGTGTGTGGAAAGCAGATCTTAATAAATAACAAGGAGCCCGGTTCTGCTTTTGATGCTGTCTTGTGACTAACTGGAAAATTGTGCATCTTTTAGAAGAAGCTCTTCTGAAGAATTCCGCAAATATAATTCACAGACTTGTCTCCTGTCCAATTCCAGAGAGCTGGGGGTGGAAACAGATAATTGCTCAATAAATCATTCTTATCAAGCACACTTTTTCTTTTCTGGAACAGTATAAGAAGTTGGAAACGGCTGAGAGGTTATGAAACTGCTCCCCTTTTCTTCCAGTTTTTTGGCAGTGTTCCTAAGCTCATCTCCTTTACTCTCTTTCTTAACTTTTCTGGTGGCTGTCTGCCTTCTTAGCTTCAGTGTTTTCGGCCAGGTCATATATCATATCACCTTTTCCCTAGAGATGATTTAGATGTGTTCCCTCTCACTTCTGTGCAGTTTGTGGATGGGAAACAATTTCTCATTGCCTCTCTCTTTTCTCTCTTTTTTTTTTTTTCTTTTAAAAAAATCTTCTAAAGAGAATTGAGATAATTTCCCACAGCCTTCTTTTCTCCAAGCAGTCCTCATGATTCTAAATGCACTTTGGGTTAAATATGAATTTGATGTATCTCTTTTTAAAAAATTTTATTTAATGAATACAAATTTCCAAAGTACAGCTTTTGGATTACAGTGGCTTTTTTCCCCCAAAAATCTTCCCTTCAACCCGCAACCCTCCCATTTCCCACTCCCTCTCCCATTCCATTCATTTTCTTTCTTTTTTTCTATTATTGTTATTTTTGACAGGCAGAGTGGACAGTGAGAGAGAGAGAGAGAGAGAAAGGTCTTCCTTTTGCCATTGGTTCACCCTCCAATGGCCGCCACTGCCAATGCGCTGCGGCCGGTGTGCTGTGCTGATCCGAAGGCAGGAGCCAGGTGCTTCTCCTGGTCTCCCATGGGGTGCAGGGCCCAAGCACTTGGGCCATCCTCCACTGCACTCCCGGGCCGCAGCAGAGAGCTGGCCTGGAAGAGGGGCAACCGGGACAGAATCCGGCGCCCCGACCGGGATTAGAACCCAGTGTGCCGGCGCCTCAAGGCAGAGGATCAGCCTATTGAGCCACGGCGCCGGCCCATTCATTTTCAATTATCTTTATATACAGAAGATCAATTTAGTATATATTAAGTAAATATTTCAACAGTTTGCACCCACACAGAAACATAAAGTGTAAAGTACTGTTTGAGTACTAGTTATAGCATTCATTCACGTTGTACAACACATTAAGGACAGAGATCCTACATGGGGAGTTAAGTGCACAGTGACTTCTGTTGTTAACAATTCACACTCTTGTTTATGGCATAAGTAATCACCTGAGGCTCTTGTCATGAGTTGCCAAGGCTATGGAAGCCTTTTGAGTTCGTCAGCTCTGATCTTATTTAGACAAGGTCATAGTCAAAGCGGAAGTCTCTCCTCCCTTCAGAGAAAGGTACCTATTTGATGGCCCTTTCTTTCCGCTGGGATCTCACTCGCAGAGATCTTTCATTTAGGTTTTGTGTGTGGTGTGGTGTTTTTTTTTATTTTTTTATTTTTTTTTATTTTTTTGCCAGAGTATCTTGGCTTTCCATGCCTGAAATACTCTCATGAGCCTTTTAGCCAGATCTGAATGCCTTAAGGGCTGATTCTGAGGCCAGAGTGCTATTTAGGACATCTGCCATTCTGTGGGTCTGCTGTGTATCCCACTTCCCATGTTGGATTGTTTTCTCCTTTTTAATTCTATCAGTTATTATTAGCAGACACTAGTATTGTTTATGTGATCCCTTTGACTCTTAATCCTATCATTATGATCAATTGTGAACTGAAACTGATCACTTTGATGTGAGATGGCATTAGTACATGCCACCTTGATGGGATTGAATTGGACTCCCCTGGCACATTTCTAACTGTACGGTTTGGGGCAATTCCGATTGAGCATGTGCCGAACTGTATCTCTAGTGGGCAGAAATCAAAAAGACTATATGTAAATCAAAATAACTTTTGTAATGTACTGAAACTTTGGCTCTCTTGTATGCCCAGTCTCCCTCATAAAAAAATAAACATGAATTGATCTTTACCCAACAGTCAGTAATTTCTCCTATTCAGTTTTACCAAGAGTGAAATAATCATTTAGTGATTTCTACATCTCAAGAGAATCTTATTTCTGTTGGAATGTGAAAAAAATGCATTTTAAAGATAATATGTTTTGGCCGGCGCCGTGGCTCACTAGGCTAATCCTCCGCCTTGCGGCTCCGGCACACCAGGTTCTAGTCCCGGTTGCCCCTCTTCCAGGCCAGCTCTCTGCTGTGGCCTGGGAGTGCAGTGGAGGATGGCCCAAGTGCTTGGGCCCTGCACCCCATGGGAGACCAGGATAAGCACCTGGCTCCTGCCATCAGATCAGTGCGGTGCGCCGGCTGCAGCGCGCCGGCCATGGCGGCCATTGGAGGGTGAACCAACGGCAAAAGGAAGACCTTTCTCTCTCTCTCTCTCTCACTATCCACTCTGCCTGTCAAAAAAAAAAAAAAAAGATAATATGTTTTAACTAAATTTTAAGTTCATCTTCTTAGAAATTCATGTTTATAACTTTTCTTGATTTCCATAATCTTTTGCATTCTAATTATCATTTTATTAGATTTATTTATTTATTTGAAAAGCAGAGTTAGAGAGAGAAGGAGACAGACACACATAGACAGGAGCTCTTCCATCCACTGATTTCACCCACCAAATAACTATGATGATCAGGCTGAGCCAGGCTGAAGCCAAGACTTAGGCCATTTTCTGCTGCCTTCCCAGGCACAGTAGCTGGGAGCTGGATTGGAAGTGGAGATGCCAGGACTCCAACCAGTACTCCAGTAGGATGCCAGGCTGGTGGGGAACAGCTTAAACACCGGCCCCCATTCTAATGATCTTTAATTTTTTCCTTATTCCATCCACTCTGCTAAGGTTGACTTCTTCACTCTCCATGTGGATACTCCATGTTCATTGTTTTTCATTTTGACAAAATTCCTTGCCTCTTTCCTGGCTATGAAACTCCATTTACCAAGTTTTATTTCCATTTGACTTTATGAAGTCTATTGCAATATCAGCAGCTTTAATTTATTTTTTTTTAATAAATACATGCAACTCTGAACTACTTTGAGTATCAGTATACCATGTTATGTAAGAATATAGAGTGGAGAATCAGAATGCCTGGGTTTATTAGCCATGTAATCTTGAGCAAGTTGTATAGATTCTCCACGCTGCACTGTTTCCATCAGAAAAGTGATGATAATTTATTCTACAGCACTGAGTGATGGGAAAATTTAATGCATTAATATCAAAATAGTGCAGTGCTAGACTGCAGTGCTGTCTAGAGTAAGCATTATATGTTTGTTATATTTGTGTTTGTATTTTTGTTCAAACATATGTTAAAGAAAGGCAGGAAGCAGGCTTTGTTCTCTGGCCATTGCTAAAATGCCAAGAAAGAACTAAGAACAAGGAGGCATTAAACCATGTGCATGTGGATTATATCAATTAGATTAAAATGGGTCTCCTAATGTGCTAAGTGGCAAGAAAAACTGACCATGAATGTCAGTCTGAGAGTTCATTACTAAGACAAGCCTGTGATTCTTTTTCATGTGGGTCTCAAAATTATGGGACATCCATAAACCTTTAACAGAAGTCAACAAGCAAATGAATAGCTGCACAACCCTTTGTTTCAAAGACTTGGAGGTTTTTTTTTTTTTTTAATTTATATATAGGGAACAAATTTCAGGTATTTTGAATATAGAGTTCTAAGAATATAATGATACTTCCCACCTTACCCTCCCTCCTTCACTCACTCCCATCCTTCCTCCCTCTTTTTTTTTCTTTTAATTTTTACAATGCCATACTTTCAACTTTATAATCACAAGCTTAACTCTCCACTAAATAAAGCATTCACCAATGAGTAAGTAGAAAAACTGCTGTGCCTCCATACTCACTCAGACCTACCTCCAATGGTGGAACTGGAAATGTGTCAGGGGATTTCAACTCAATCTTACCAAGGAGGCAGGTACCAATGCCAGCACACTTGGTAAAGAGACAAATATAAATACACAACTGATCCAAAAGATAGGGTAAGTGTCGAAGAGATTACACAAATAAGATCAGTGTAAGCAAATAATGAAAGATAGAATCAAAAGGGTTGAGAATGATCATGCGGGGGAAGCAGGTCACACAGCAGACTCATAGAATGGCAAATGCCCAAAACAGCACTCCTGTCTCAGAATCAACCCTTGGGACATTCGGATCTGACTAAAAGGTCCATGAGAGTCTCTCAGGCATGGAAAGCCATGACATGGTGGCAAAAAACAATCTAAATGAAGGATCCTGGTGAACAACACTCCAGCAGAAGGATCAGGCCTTCAAGGAGAGAGGCGCCTTTCTCTGAAGGGAGGAAGCAACCTCCACTGTGATATGGCCTTGACTAAACAAATTCAGAGTTGGTGAACTCAAGGGGCTTCCATAGCCTAGACAGCTCATAGCAAGAGTCTCGGGTGATTGCTGACGTCATAAATAAGAGTGCCAATTGTTAAATCAACAACGGGAGTCACTGGGTTCATGCTCCCCTCGCAGGATCTCTGTCCTTAATATGTTTATCTATGAAACTCAAAAACAACACTACTAGTCGAACAATACCCTATACCTGGTTCGGTTGTGTGAGTGCAGCCTGTTGAAATCCCTGCTTAGTATATACTAAATTGATCTTCGGTATATGAAGGTAATTGAAAATGAAACGTGATGAAGGGGGGGGAGGGGAGAGGAAGTGGGTGAGGGGAGGGCCACGGGAGGGAGGGAGCTCGGGGGGAAGCCACAACAATGCAAAAGATGCATTTTATATTCTACTTAAAACTATTGGTTGAGCTCTGTAATTAATACACAATTACTCTTAGGTGTTTAATTAATGCTATAACTAGTACTCAAATAGTATTTTACACTTTATGTTTCTGTATGGGAGCAAAATGTGGTAATCTTTACTTAACATACGCTAAATTGATCTTCTGTATATAAAGATAATTGAAAATTAATTGTGATGTGAAGGGGAAGGGGAGAGGGAGTGGGAGAGGGGAGCGTTGTGGATGGGAGGGAAGACATGGGGGGGGGGGGAGGAGGCTATTGTGGTCCAGAAGCTGTACTTTGGAAATTTATGCTCATTAAATAAATTAAAAAAAATTTTAACAAAAAAAAAAAAAGAAAAAAAAACTGCTGTGCCTCAAGAATATAGACAATGGCTGTAAAAAATCATTATATGTCAAAATGTCAATTCACTCATGTACTTTACATTTTGTTTTGTACTTGGAGTTTTTATGCATAGCCCAGGCTCTTTGCCACCAGGTGGGCTTGCAGTACCCAATCATCTCTGATTTTCTCTTTGGGCTTTCTTCTCACTATCAGGTCAATAAAATATGTAAACTAGGAGCACAAAAGGGTACTAAAGTAAAGGTAAAAAATACTGAACTTTGGTTCTTGCTAGTAGTCCTTTTCTTTCTGTTATTTTACCTTAAATGTTCTAGGGTTTGGTGAGCTTTAACTTTATGTCTCAGTTACAAAAATTCCATACATTAAACCTGTTTGATTAAATACTATGTATTTTTGGTTGCCACTCTTTTTCAAAAAATGTAAAAGAAAACTTAGTGTTCCCACTATAGCAGTTATAAGCCATCCTTCTTGATTATTATTTTTTATATTTTAAACATAGACTAGCTAAAACCTTGTCTTCCTAAGTTTTACAGCTCCAAATAAGGGAGCAGAAATGTAGTTTACCTGTACAAGCATATTTTTATACTTCTTAAAATAGCCACCTTCACTGTGGTAGTAACCTTTGGATATTCCAATTATATTCTTTGCTGTGCTTTACAGAAACAGGAGGAAATAATCAAGGCTGAGACTAGCACTTGGATTTTCCTTTCACAGGAAGCCTAATCGTGTGGGCGTATTACCTAATCAACAGCAAGCCACTCTCTTCTGGGTCCATCTCACTAGATCCAGGATGCAATGTGTGAAAGTATGAATTTGGCCTGCTAACTTTTACTAATAAATTATATGCATCCTTTCCTATGTGGGACAATTGATGTCATTTTCTGATTCTTTTCATGACAGGGCTGGAGAAGGCTGGGAGTGAGGTTTATATTGACTCTAGAAATAGAATTATCTTATGGTTTTTTGAAGGACTTTTAGAAGTGGTGTGTCTGTATGTATGAATGTGACAGGGTTGGGGGTGTAAGTGGTGTGGGCAGTAGGTAGAGGACAGGGGATGGGGTGGAAATTTGGTAAATTGGCTTCTTGGGAAATATTTTAAATAACTCTGTTAACTTCTGAAGTCAGTTATAATCTTAGATAGTTTCCATATGTATAGTAGTAGCAAAATTATATCTAGGATACAGGCCAAGTTCACATAGAATTCTACTCCTATGTCATATTCTTACTGAGGAATCAAATGTAATGTATGTAAAGAAATCCCAGTCATTCCAGTGTAACTTGTGTTTTTATGGACTTTATCAGTTTCTATATTTATCTGGATGTTAGTAAGAGGAAGGCTATGTAAAAGATTTAAAATGACTTTTCTAAGAAAGTTTAAATGAATGACTAATATAAAACAAATTCATTTACAAAAATCACATTGCTCTTTGGTCCACTGGATTCTTGTTTTTAAAAACAATCCATTTTCTATGTACCACAAATAGAACTCTTAAACACTACATTTTAAAAATATAGCTACAATTAGATTCAGATATCTGATGTTAGTATAGCTGTAGTTCTGACCTAATCGAAGTACTTTTTTAGAAAGTTCATATCAAGAAAATGTTCTATTGTACCTGCTTCTGTAAGTAACACAACAAAATCTGTTCTTGTTCTTTATTTGCTTGTTCAACCTTATATCTTGACCTGAATACACTCCTGTGTTGGACTGTGAGGTTCAGAACATCTGTCTACAACTTTTTTGCAGTATTCCTCTGGAGGCCCAGTTTTGCTCTTCATTGTATATTACTAACCACAGTTGAAGCCATGAACACATTTAGTTTCTCTACAGGTCCCATGTTGCCTAATTGTTAACTGACAGCAATTTATGCATAAATTTTTATAGACTCATTGCTATATACATTTAGATTTTGTGATATCAACCTATTTATCCAGTGATGTTTATGTAATTCAATTCATTTTTAAATATTTATTTATTTATTTGAAAGGCAGAACTAGAGAGAGGCAGAGAGAGAGAGAGAGAATCTTCCATCCTCTGGTTCACTCCCCAGATGGCTGCAATGGCTGGAGCTGAGCAGATCTGAAGCCAGGAACCAGGAGCTTCTTCATGTTGCCCATGTGGGTGCAGGTACCCAAGAACTTGGGCCATCTTTTACTGTTTTCCTAAGGGCTATAGCAGAGAGCTGGATGTGAAGCGGGGCAGCCAGGATTTGAACCGATGCCCATATGGGATGGGCACTGCAGGTGGCAGATTTACCTGCTATGCCACAGTTCTGGGTCCTTCAATTCTATCTTTTAAAATCTTGTCTTTGAAAATCTATTTCTCTTTAAATTTTTCAGTTCCAGATTCCTGGAACTCATATAGCTCATTATACTTATTCCTATGAATTAGACTTGCAATGCCAGAAACTTAGCAGATATGGTGTCAAGAACTGTAAGTGTATCCTGTACAACATTTTATATCTCCCAGGACATGTCAAGTCAATAGCAATATGAATAGATTAGTATCCTTTATTTGTTGTAGTTTTCACCTTGCCATACTAAAATGTAAGAAACATAGCTGAATTCACTTTTATGTAGGTGGCTATCAACACACCATATTATTATGATTCTCCTTGAAAATTATTTAAATAGAGTCAGTTCAGATCTAAGACACAATTATCTTGCCTTATTAGCTCTTTCTTTTTTGACAGATTATCCATTATTCTGATTTTAAAATAGAAAATAAACTTTGGAGATATAAAATATTCCAATGTGAATCATAGAAATAGGCATGATTTCATTTGTACAGGAAGGTGAAAATCAACACCCATTAGATTGGAAAAGTAGTTGTTTATGGGGCTGGTATTGTGGCATAGTGGGTTAAGTCATTGCTTATGACTCCAGCACCTCATATGGGTGCCAGTTTGTGTCCCTGCTGCTTTACTTCCAATCCAGCTCCCTGCTAATGGCCTGGGAATTGAGGCAGAAGACAGCCAAGTATTTGGACCCCTGCCACCCAAGGGGGAGATCTGGATGAAGTTTCTGGCTCTTGGCTTCAGCCTGACCTGGTGCTGGCTGTTAGGGCCACCTGGGGAGTGAATCAGTGGATGGAAGAGCTCTCTCTCTCTCTGTCTCTCCCTCTCTCTCTGTTACTCTGCCTTTCAAAATAAATAAATAAATCTTAAAAAAAAAATTAGTCCATAAGGCTGTTGTCACCTGAGAGAGACTTAATCAATCTTAGGTGATTACAGACTCCCTAAAAATGAGAATTCCAAAGAGCTTATGCACTTATGAAGTGGCTTTTTGAAGGAGGGCTCATATATTTATGGTAAATAATGGTCTATTTCGAAAGTAAAAGAGGAGGTATGTAAAACTGTGTGGTGCCATAGTTAAATGCTTTAAGGCAAAGACAAAGGTGTAGAAAAGCTGAATATGATGATGCTAACAGAGAAGCAGAATGTAATGACTTTTGTGATGACAATAAATTAGGGTATTAATAGGTTAAAGAGATAAAATGAACTATGTAAGTAGGTTTGCGGAATTAATGATGGTTCTGCAAAGGCTGGCTTGTTGAACTCAGAAATGAAGTAATAGCTAGTGTACAGATAACTGTATAGACACTAAGATAAGATGGATTCTTTTATTCCATTATCTATACTTACCTTGTGACATAAGACAGGCCATCTAATTATGCATTAGTCTGTATAACTTGAATTTAGTCTTCATCTATTTATTTAAGGAAGCTTTATGTTCCCTGAAATACTGACAATTAAGTTTTTAACTCTTTGAAAGTTCACAATTGAGTCCACACTCATTCAATTGAGAAATCATTCCTTGATTAAATAAAACAAACAAACAAAAAGCCTGAGTAACAAAAGTAAAAAGGAAATTTAAAGTTCAAAACTAAGAGCCCCTTGAAGTTAGACTGTCTCTTTTTGTCCTGTTAGCACTGAGCCTAGAGCTTGACATATATTAGGGACTTGCTGTTGTTTAGAGGCATGATGCAAAACAGTTTTGAAAATGAATAAATTACATTGTTTTAGAAAAAAATGGATTCATGAAAGGTACTTTATTAATGTAATCATAGTGATCATGTTCATTTTATTTCATTCTTATCACAAATTCATTTGTCATCATTTTGTATTTCTGAGGTGACCTAAACCTGATATATAATGCTATTGTGGTAGGAAGGCTCTAAAAGGGGCTGTAATAATTTCTGCCTTCTGGTACTCGTGCTCTGTGTAATCGTCTCCCTTTGAGAAGATAAGGGGTATTGGATCTTGTGACTTGCTTGTAATTAATGGAATACAGCAATTGTTATGGCATGTAGTTTCTGAGACTAGGTTATAAAAAGGCTGTGATTTCCTTAGTGGTGCTCTTGCACTCTCTCCTCGAGTACCTGCCCCAGGGGAGGCAGACTGTCATATTATGAGCAGTTTTGTAGAGAGACACATGTGGCATGGTGGGGAACTGAGTTGAGACCCTCATTCCAACAGCTCATGAAGATCTCCAGCCTAACAGCAATGTGAATGAATTTGCAGACTGATTCTTCAGCCCAGTTGTCTTGAGATGACCATAATCCCAGCTGACAGCTTGATTCTTCAAGAAACCTTGAATCAGAGAAACTCAGCTAACCCATACCTAGATTCCTGAAGCTATGAGATAATAACTTGATTCTTTCTTTTCTTTTACTCCATCAGTGATTCTCACTTTGTGTCTTCCCTGCTTTCTAAGATAGCAATCTTAGAGAGCTGACTTGAGTGTACATTTACTTCCAAACTTATCTTCAAATATATGAAGTCTGGTCATATAGAATAATATAAAAATTAATCTACGTTTTCTCCATGTAGAGAATAAAAGAATGTAGACTTTTAAAACAAAACTTTTAGTATTTTAAAACAGAAGTGTTTAGAAAAATGTGAAGGCAAATATTTTTAAGGAGAGTATAAAAAAATGAAGACTATACATTATCATAAAATTTATTATTATTAAGATATTTTAATCTTTTATATTAGTTTTTTGTACTAATAACTGCTAACAGTTGTAACTAGATATTTGCTAAATTTGTAAGCTTGTTTTGTGACTCTTTTGGAAACCCATATTCCATTTCACCTGCTTAGGCACTCATTTATTATATTTTGTCATGTATCTACTCATAATAAATGGCAGTATACCGTAAGCCTAGGTAATATCAGAGAGTTAAATTATCTTGAAAATGATATTCTATTCATGACTATAAACTGAAAGCATATTAAACTTTATCAATTAGCTATGACTCTGAAACCTTTGACATTCTTGGAATGGAGAGGAATATTTTATGCTTTTCTTTATTATTGCCACTTATGGTAACTTTCTGAATTGATTATTTTTTATCACATGCCACTTAAATATGACTATTTTAGAGATTATTGCAAAAATTATAAATGTGATAGCTAAAGCCAGTTATACCTTTTAAATCAAATACAATGTGAAGAAAACATCTTCTCATGTTTCTCCTTATAATAATCAAGTTATTGGCCGGCGCCATGGCTCAATAGGCTAATCCTCCACCTAGCGGTGCCGGCACACCAGGTTCTAGTCCCGGTCGGGGCGCCGGATTCTTTCCCGGTTGCCCCTCTTCCAGGCCAGCTCTCTGCTGTGGCCCGGGAAGGCAGTGGAGGATGGCCCAAGTGCTTGGGCCCTGCACCCCATTGGAGACCAGGATAAGTACCTGGCTCCTGCCATCGGATCAGCGTAGGGCACTGGCTGCAGCGTGCCGGCCACAGCGTGCCTGCCGCGGCGGCCATTGGAGGGTGACCCAACGGCAAAGGAAGACCTTTCTCTCTGTCTCTCTCTCTCACTGTCCACTCTGCCTGTTAAAAAAAAAAAAAATCAATTTATTGCTACCCGCAGGCACTGTACTAATATCTATCCAGCTTTTTTATTCATTCAAATACACCCACTTATTTTATGAAGATTTAATGGAAGTAATCAACTTCACCACCCCTTGAGTTTGTAGAGTGCTTTATAGTTCACAAAATGCTTTTCCATGCATCATCCCTTGAATGGCACACTATGTCCCTAGGTGTAGGAAGAGAACTTACTATTCATCTCACTTTAAAGGGGAGGACATTCAAGCTAAGAGAATTTAAGTGACTCTCTGGTCCCAGGTTTTGAATATGGTATGCTTGGTCCTGATTTCATCTCCTATTTCTTAATACAGAATTCATTCTGTATTTTACTTTTGTTTTACAAATTCATAACAGGTGCAGTCGTACCAAATTTATGTTTAACAGTAAGTGCTGAAGTGTTGAATGACTCAGATAAGTAGGTATATTAACTTCTGAGTGACTCAGATTAACCGTGAAAGAAAACACAACCATTTTAAGAGTCTATGTTTTACTCTACCTGAAATTATTAACTAAGTTTAGTAAAAAATATGCCAGATCCTCTAGTGGAGTATTTTCTTAATACTTATTTCTATTTACCTTTATGATCCAAATGATATCATTTACTCAACAAATGATAAGGGAAACATCTCTGGTTTCACCTCTATGTGTAGTGTTAATATTAAAGGAATTCACTTGCTTATTATTGTAACCTAAGGAGTGTCCAGTTAAAATTAATCCAGAGCTTGATTGCTTTATCTGAGTTTGAGTAATTTTTACAAAGGTATGTTTGACACTAACTGTTTTGAGAGAGATGAAGGCCAGACAAAGTCAGGCACAGAGTAAGGTCTCATGTGCTTGAGTTTGTGCATCCCCATCCTTGCCCCAACCTGATCCTTGCTATTAGGTACATCTGAAACATGAATACCTGGCTTTGAGACAGAGCTAACCCTCTAGCAATACCCATATTGCTAAAGGATTCCAAGCAGTGAAGAATTTCATTCTAATGTGCACATTTCAGGTGCTTAGAAAATATTTGTCAGAAAATTAATAAATACATACCTCTATAACTGAAAACTTTTGCACTCAGAGAAATGTGGTGCCTAGATCACTGGAGATTGGCCTGTTCTTTGGTTTCCCAGAATTTCCTTGTGGTTTAGGTGTCTGTCAAGTAGGAGCTTGAATGCCCATCACATTTGGCATTTCCTGTTTGGTAATTAGTAGTTGAAATGCAGCAATGGTATTGCTCCTGAGCATGAAAGGGCTCCAGGTGGGTATCTGGGGGAGCTTTGTTTGTGTAAGGGGTGAGTTTTTGGCTCTGAATTGCCCAGGTCAATGATCCTTTCTATCATTTTGTCAGGAGGGAGTGATTGAGTTGGAAGCACCAAGGTTGATTTGTTGATTAAAATGATAATTCAGCATTTACATTTTCAAAGTACTTTATAATTGCTAATGAACTGTTCATCAAAGTGGGCCTTTGGGGCCATCAGTGTGGTCCCCACTGTACACATGAAGAAATTGAGACATGAGTCTGCTAAATGTCTGTGTGGCAGCTCCCACAGCAGTTTCACTGAAAAGGTGACTTTGATTGAACTTTAGAACATGGCTCTCTGCAGCTGGACTTAGGGTCCTGGAGTGGAGTTTATCAATCTTGAAGCACTGTTGCCTGTATGAGGCTTAGTCTTTTTTTTCTTATATATATATATATATATATAAATTTGAGAGAGCAAGCTTGCATTTTTACTGGATTACTCTCAAAAAGCTTACAATAGGGCCTGGCATAGTGGGCTAAAGCTGCTTTCTGTGACACCAGCATTCTGTGATCTAACTCCCTGAAAAATGTCCTGGGAAAGCAGCAGAAAATGACCCAAGTGCTTGGGCCACTGCCACCCATATGGGAGAATCGGAAGAAGCTTATGGCTCCTGATTTCAGCTTGACCTATCCCTGGCTGTTGCAACCATTTGGGGAGTGAAACAGTGAAAGGAAGACCTTTCTCTCTCAGTCTCTCTGAATTTCACATAAATTAAATAAATCTTTTAAAAAATTGCCCACAGTAACCATGAGGAGGTCAAGATCTAAGACAGGAGCTAGGAACTCAATCTGGGTCTCCCACATGGGTGACAGTTACCCAATTGCTTTCTCATCACTGTTTCCTAGGGTCTGTATCAGCAGGAAGCTGAAGCCAGGAGCTGTACCTGAGTATGGGACTCAGGTACTTCAATGTGGGACACTGGTACCTTTTTGTAGTTGTTATTAAAGATTTATTTATTTATTTGAAAGGTAGAGTTACATAGAGGCAGAGGAAGAGAGAGAGAGAAATGTCTTCCATCTGCTGGTTCACTCACCAGTTGGCTGCAATGGCCAGAGCTGCGCTGATCTGAAGCCAGGAGCCTGAAGCTTCTTCTGGGCCTCCCACATGGGTATAGGGATCCAAGCACTTGACCATCTTCTACTGCTTTCCCAGGCCATAGCAGAGAGCTGGATTAGAAGTGGAGCAGCCGGGACTCGAAATAGTATCCATATGGGATGCCAGCACTGCAGTGGCGATTTTACCTGCTGTGTCACTACACCCACTGGTATCTTAACTGGCATCTGAACCACTAAGCTAATTTCTTGCCTGGTATGACATCATCAAATGACAAGTTCATACATACCTACTCCTGAAGGATGCCTGGTAAATGAGGCTAGAAGAATAATTCCAAGAAAGTACTACTAGGGCCCATGCAGGGCTATTTTACAAATTCTGCCCAGTAAGATTATTCCCAGGGTCCCAGGTCTTTGTTCTCAATCTCCAACAAATCTCTTGGGAAACTTTTTTCCTAAAGACTTACTCTTTGAGATTAGGTTATGTTTATAAAAATCTCCACCTTAGATTCTTATTTCTTTAAAATAGACAGACTACTACAAATATTTTTTTCTTGCTATAAGGAAATGATGCAACTTTTCATCCCTGATCAGTGCTTATGGTGGCAGATGTTGACATTCAACAGCTCTTTGAGTCGTGTTGCTAAGGCTATTTCTTCCTATGAGCTCTCTAAGTTGCTGGGCATACCTTTATTTTTGCATTTACAGCATAATCTGTAAGATCTTGAGTCATATCTGTCTAACCATAAGCATATTGAATTTAATACTTATTAATAAAAGAATAAAATTAGGCCTTTTTATTCACAAATGACCACATTTTTTTTTTCTTTCTAGGAGGGAATAGTGTAAATTGAGTGAGAAAGAGGAAAATAGGGAGAAAAGAAAAGAGGAATTAAAGTAAACAGCAGTAGAGTTAGCATACTATCTGGAAGCTATTCTTTTACTGCCTTCCGTAACTCCATATACTCTTATCTGGATCTGTTTCACAGATGAAGAAATAAGAAGTAGAAACAAGGATGGGGGAGAAAAAAATAGCTAGAAACTATACAGGTTGCCTAGGTGGAAACATTTCCAAATGGTAGGTTTAATTATGAGAACAAAATTAATTTTCTGTTAAAAAATCACTTTCCCGCAAACACTGAGCAGGCCAATAAAGAGAATTACCTGGATATTGTATAATTACTGCTTTCAAGTATGTGGGACCTTGAACTGGATGAGGTAATATACCTTGCCCCCTCTAAGAGCTTCCAGTTTCCTGATAGTGTACCTGGGAAGGCAGTGGAAAATAGCCTTAGTTCTTGGGCTCCTGTCACTCAGGTGGGAGACCCAAATGAAGTTTCTAACCCCTGGTTTTGGCCTGACCCATCCCTAACTGTTGCAGCCATTTGGGGAGTGAACCAGTAGAGGGAAGCTCTCTCTCTGTCTCTCTCCCTGTCTTTGATGCTCCACATTTTAAATAAATAAGTAAATAAATGCATACATCTTAGAGTAAGTAACTATAATAAACAGCAACTATATCAATGGGAAATGAGCTCTAAGACTTTTTTTTTGGTCAAGGACTATTAGGAAAACGTGAATATAAGATGAATATTAGATGATATTTATAAAATTTCTTACATAAAAGCTTATGATTTAAAATTTTTTAGTAAGCAAATGATATTGTGGTGTATTAAGACTGGGCTTAAATGAAAGCTCTCTGTGAGTGAGATCCCAGTGGAAAGAATGAGCCACCAAAGGAGGTACCTTTCTCTGAGGGGAGGAGAGAACTTCCACTTTGACTATGGCCTTGTCTAAATAAGATCGAAACTGGCAAACTCAAGAGGCTTCCATATCTTTGGCAAGTCATGACAAGAGCCTTGGGTGATTACTGACACCATAAACAAGAGTGTCAATTTGTTAAGTCAACAACAGGAGTCACTGTGCACTTACTCCTCATGTAGAATCTCTGTCCTTAATGTGTTGTACAATGTGAATAAATGCTATAACTAGTACTCAAACAGTATTTTACACTTTGTGTTTCTATGTGGGTGCACACTGTTGAAATCTTGACTTAATATATGCTAAATTGATCTTCTGTATATAAAGAGAATTGAAAATGAATCTTGATGTGAATGGAAGGGGGGAGGGAGGGGAAAAGGGGAGGGTTGCAGGTGGGAGGGAAGTTATGGGGGGGAAAAAGCCATTGTAATCCATAAACTGTACTTTGAAAATTTATATTTATTAAATAAAAGTTAAAAATAATAAATAAATAATTTTTAGAAAAGACTGGACTTATACACACATGGAAAGTGCTGGTGATTTTTAAATGTAAATGATGGCATATGAGTGTCCATTGTATTATTTTTTCAAGTTTTTTTTTGAATTTTTATAATTTAGAAAATATTTTTTAAAGTATTTACTTATTTGAAATGCAGACAATCAGAGACAGAGGGATAGATGGGGGTAGGAAGAGATCTTCTATCTGCTATTTCACTCTGCAAATGGCTGCAACAGCTGGGTCTGGGCCAGGCAGAAGCCAGGAGCCAGGAATTCCATCCAAGCCTTCCACATGGTTTTTAGGGACCCAAATGTTTGGAACATCTTTGGCTGCCCTTCCCAGGTGCATTATTAGAAAGCTGGATTGGAAGCAGAGCAGCTAGGACTCAAACTGGTACTTAGATATGGGATGCCAGCATCACAAGTAGAAGTTTAACTCATGGTACCACAATATCAGTCCCAAAGAAAATATTTAAGAAAGGAAATATACATGGGATACTCAAGTGATAAATTCACAAAAATATAGTTTCTATTTGTATATATGAGAATAGTAGCTCTATCTACAATGGCATAGGTAATAGTTCATTAATTTGTTACATTTAGAAGTGAAGAATCAAAGCTTATCTGAAAAGGAAATAAGATTCACATAGAAAAAAACAATTCAAAGATTGTCAACACTTAGAAAAATTTCTTGAATGCAAGTTTTATGAGATTTGGGAAATGATTTGTCATTCTTTTTGTCTTTTTTGGAGTAAACTCTGGAACATTGTATTAATGGTATATTGCATTTGTAAAGTATTTTTATTCATAAAATCTGAATTCATCCATAGTTAATAAATATTCTCATCAAATATATCTACTCTTCTGACTATATTCACACACTAATTACAGGAGGCAAAGAGGCCAGGGATTTCTATCTCCATTTATCAATGAAGCAGTTTAGTTTATGATGGCACATGGATCATAAATGTGGAACTAAGATCAATTATTACTACCCATTCAATTACACAGAATGGGGGAAATTTTATTTCAGATTTACTTGACAAAAATATACTGGAAACAGTAATCCAAACTTATATTATCACTAATAGATTTTGAGATTGTTTGTTTGTAATAAACATAGCTGTGGGGAGCAACTCGGACTTGGATTTTTTATTTTTTTGGAGGTTTTTATTTAATGGATACAAATTTTCATATGTACAGCTTTTAGGGATATAGTGTTTGTTCCCCCCATTCCTGCCCTCCCAACCCCACTCCCATTCCCAACTACCACTCCCTCTCCTGTTCCATTTTCCATTAAGATTTGTTTTTAGTTGACTTTATATACAGAAGACCAACTCTTTACTAAGGAGAGATTTCAAACATTTGTACTCACACAATATAAAGTACAGTCTGAATACAAGTTTTACCATTAATTCTCATAGTAAAACTCATTAAGGACAGAGGTCCAGCATAGGGAGCAAGTGCACAGTGATTCCTGTTGTTGATTTAACAACTGACACTCTTATTTATGACATCAGTGATCACCTGAGGCTCTTGACATGAGCTGCCAAGGTTATGCAAGGTTATGGAAGCCTTTTTTTTAAAAGATTTTATTTATTTGAGAGGTAGAGTTACAGATAGTGAGAGGTAGAGACAGAGAGAAAGGTCTTCCTTCTGTTGGTTCACTCCCCAGATGAACGCAACAGCTGGATCTGTGCCGATTCAAAACCAGGAACCAGGAGCTTCCTCCAGTCTCCTATGTGGGTGCAGAGGCCTAAGGACTTGGGCCATCTTCTACTGCTTTCCCAGGCCATAGCAAACAGCTGGATTGGAAGTACAGCAGCCAGGACTTGAACCGGCATCCATAAGGAATGCTGACGCCACAGGCAGAGGATTAACCTGTGCTACGGTGCCGGCCCGGAAGCCTTTTGAGTTCATAAACTCTGTTGGTTTTTAGACAAGGCCATATGAAAATTGCAAGTTCTCTCCTCCCTTCAGAAAAAAGTACATCCTTCTTTGATGGTTACTTCTTTCCACTGGGGTCTCACTCACAGAGATCCTTCATGCAGAACTGTGTTTGCCACTATGTCTTGGTTTTCCATAACTGAAATGCTCTCATGCTGTTTTCAGTCAGGCCTTAGGGGCTGATTCCGAGGTCAGAGTGCTGTTTAGGGTGTTTGTCATTTCATGAGTCTGCTGTGTGGACTGCTTCCCATGTTGGAACTTTCTCTCCTTTGTAATTCTATTGTTATTACCAGGCACTTTGTATTTTTTTTTTAACTTTTATTGAATATAAATTTCCAAAGTACAGCTTCTGGATTACAATGGCTCCCCCCCATAACTTCCCTCCCACCTGCAACCCTCCCCTTTCCCACTCCCTCTCCCCATCCATTCACATCAAGATTCATTTTCAATTCTCTTTATATACAGAAGATCAATTTAGCATATATTAAGTAAATATTTCAACAGTTTGCACCCACATAGAAACACAAAGTGTAAAATACTGTTTGAGTACTAGTTATACCATTAAATCACAATGTACGGCACATTAAGGACAGAGATCCTACATGAGGAGTAAGTGCACAGTGACTCCTGTTGTTGACTTAACCAATTGACACTCTTGTTTATGGCATCAGTAATCACCCTAGGCTCTTGTCATGAGTTGCCAACAGGCACTTTGTCTTATGTGATCCCTTTGACTGATGGTCCTATGCATATGATCAATTCCATACTTAATATGATCACTTTATCACATAAGATGATACGATGGGATTAGTCACAGCTTGGATTTTAAAGTGTTAGCTATGATTTCCTAATGGACCATGTGTTGAGATATTGCTTCTATAAGAACAAATGCAATAGCTCATGTTTGTATAACGCGAAGCTAGGTATTTTCTCTGCTGAATGTAAAGAACAGGAAATTGAGAAGATATGTTTTGCATATATTAGAAATCCATACACTTATTTATTTTTACTACCATTTATTAAAATGTTAAAGAGTTGCCAATATTTTTGACAATTTAATTAGATTATACCTCAGAATTTTGCTAAATATTGAGTTTATTTTCTGCATTTTGCCCTTTCTTTTCTCCTCACTCTTGCTTTTTGTTTTTCCTTCTTTTAGTTATGTGTAATTAAGGGCAAAATGGATATGTCTATGAAAGAAATTTTTATGCTTTCTATATTAAATTTTTGGAAACGACATATATTAAAATAAATAAGACAAAATAAACTCTGTTGTGATTTGCACAGTTGTCACTCATTGTAAGTCATTCAGTTTTTCACTTCAACATGCTCTTTGGTACTACTATAATAATTTTAGAAAGTCATAAATCTAAGAGTCAGACTTGATCAAAGAATAAAGTTTTAAGTAATTACCTTCAGGGTTGGAAAAAGATATATCAGGCAATTGGAAACCAAAAACCAGCAGGTGTAGTAGCCATCCTGGTATCAGATAAAATAGACTTTAAATAAAAAAGCAAAAAAATATGTAAAGAAGGACACTATATTTTGAGAAAAGGTGCAATTCAGCAAGAAGATATAACAATCATAAATATATATGCACTCAACACAAGATTGCCTAGATATACTGAAAATATTATTAGACATAAAGGGAGAGATAGATTTCAGTATAACAATACTGGGTGATTTCAATATCCCAAGATTTCAGTATAACAATAGTGGGTGATTTCAACACCCCACTCTCATCAATGGACAGGGAATCCAGACCAAAAAAAAAAATCAATAAACATACATTGGAGTTGGAGCATAGTATCTAGCAAATGGGCCTACCAGACATATACAGAACATTTCACCCAACAACTGCAGAATACACATTCTTCTCATCAACACCCAGAACATTTACTAGGATAGATCACAGATTAGGCCACAAATCAAGTCTCTGCAAATTTAAAGATTCAAATCATACCATGTATCTTTTCACACCATAAAGGAATAAAACTAGATTTCAACAACAAGAACAAAAATAGAACAATTGTAAATACTTGGGAATTAAACAACATGATACAGAATGATAAATGGGTCATTGAAGAAGTTAAAAAGGAAATTAAAAACTTTTGTGAAATAAATGAAAATGAAAATACAACATATCAAAACCTGTGGGATACAGCAAAAGCAGTATTAAGAGAGATGTTTATAGCATTAAGTACTTACATTAAAAAAAGAGAAATGTCTCAAATTAAAGATCTCATGATCATCTTGAAGACTTTGAAAAAGAAGAACAAACCAAATGCCAAATCAGCAGGAGATGAGAAATAATAAGGTTCACAGCAGAAAGAAATGAAATTGAAACTAAAAAAAATACAAAAGATCAACAGAGCAAAAAGTTGACTTTTTTTGAGAAAATAAAATTGATAAACCTTTAGCCAGACTAACAGAGAAAAAACTCAAATAAATAAAATTAAAGATGAAAAAGGAGACATTACAACTGACATCACCAAACAAAGGATCATAAGAAACTATTAAGATATACTAATAAACTGGAAAACCCAGAACAAATGGATTAATTCCTGGGTTCATATAACCTACCAACATTATATCAAGAAGATATAGACAACCAAAACAGACCCATAACAAGCAATGAGATAGAAGCAGTAATCAAGTCTTCCATCAAGGAAAAGTCTAGGACCTGACAGCTTTACTACTGAATTCTTCAAACCATTCAAAGAAGAAGTAACTCCAATACTCTTCAAACTATTCCAAAACATAGAACAGGATAGAATTCCACTAGACTTTTTATGAGGCCAGTAATACTTTGATACCAAAACCGAAGACACAACACGAAAATTAAACTACAGACCTATATCCTTACTGAACATAGGTACAGAGTCTCAACAAAATACGAGTAAATTGAATCGAAAACCACATTTCAAAGATCCTACATCATGATCAAGTGGGATTTATCCAGAAATGCAGGGGTGATTCTACATTTGCAAATCAATCAATATCATATATCATATCAATAGAATGAAGTACAAAAACCATATGGTCATCACAATAGATGCAGAGGGAACATTTAAGATTTGACACCCTTCATGATAAAAACCCTCTACAAATTAGATATAGAAGGAAAATTCCTCAAATTATAAAGGTTATATATGACAAACAGCCAATATCCTACTGTAAGGGGAAAAACTGAAAGCACCTCCCCTCAGATCTGAAACAAGACAAGGATGTCCACTTTCACCACTCTTACTGTGGCATAGTGGGTAAAGCCAGGTTCAAGACCTGGCTGCTCCACTTCTGATCCAGCTCTCTGCTATGGCTTGGGAAATCATTAGATGGCTCAAGTCCTTGGTCCCCTGTACCCACGTGGGAGAACTGGAAGAAGCTCCTGGCTCCTGGCTTTGGATAGGCACAGCTCCAGCTGTTGTGGCCAATTGGGGAGTGAACCAGCAGATGGAAGACCTCTCTCTCGCTTTCTGTCTCTCCTCTTTCTGTGTAACTCTGACTTTCAAATAAATAAATAAATCTTTAAAAAGAAACCTAAATATAGTACTGAAAGTTTTAGGAAGAGCAATTAAGGAGTAGAAAGAAAGGGCATTAAAATTGGAAAAGAGGAAGTCAAATTATTTATGTTTGTAGATGACATGATTTTGTACATAGGAAAAACCTAAACACTCCACCAGAAAGCTGTTAGAATTGATAAACCAATTCAGTAACGTTGCAGGTTGCAAAATAAACATAAAAAAGTAGCTTTTTTGGATGCTGATGATGAACTCACAGAAAAGGGAAACCAAGAAAGAAATTCCATTCACAATAGCCACAAAAATCAAATATTTAGGAGTAAATGTAACCAAAGAAGTGAAAGATATCTACAATGAAAATTAGCAAACATTGATGAAAGAAATGATCAAGGACATGAACAAAATAGAAAGATATTCCTTGCTCATGGATCAGAAGTCAATATCATTAAAATGTCTGTAATACCTAAGTCAATCTACAGATTCAGTGCAATTCCTATCAAAATACCAATTACGTTCTTTATGGAGTTAGAAAAAAAAATCCTGAAATTCATATAGAATTACAAAAGACCCTGATAGCCAAAGCAATCCTGAGCAAGAAAAACCAAGCTTGGAGGCCTCACAATACTTGACTTCAAAGCATACTACAAAATTACAGTAATTAAAACAGCTTGGGACTGGCATAAAAATCAATTCATAGATGGAACGGAATGGAGAGCCCTGAAATTAATCCATGTATATACAGCCATTACAGGACATGCATTAGCAGGGAGCTGGAATTGGAAGCTGAGCTAGAACTGAAACCTAGGTACTCTGATAAGGGATGCAAGGGTCCCATGTGACATCTTAGCCACTGTGATATGACACCTGCTCCTAGGAAAACTTTTTCTTGGACTGAACTTTCAAAGCAGATTATTTGTTTAAATGAAATGCTTTAAAAATCTCTTATGGATGTTTTTTTCATGTGAAAGCTTCATGTGCAGAATATAAATTCATATTTACTTACTGATTCAAGATTACTATTATATGGGCAGGCCTTGTAGCATAGCAGATAAAGCCACCTCCTGGCTCTTGGCTTCGGCCTGGCACAGTCCTGACCATTCACTCCCTGTTTGGGGAGTGAATCAGCAGATAGAAAATTCTCTCTGTCTCTGTAAACTCTGCCTTTCAAATTAATAAATATTTTTTTAAAAGGATTACCATTATGAGCTTCTCACATGATTATTTTTTTTAAAAGATTTATTTATTTGAAAGTCAGAGTTACACAGAGAGAGGAGAGACAGAGTGAGAGAGAGGTCTTCCATCTGTTGGTTCACTCCCCAACTGGCCACAACAGCCAGAGCTGCACTGATCTGAAGCCAGGAGCCAAGAGCCAGGAGTCAGGAGCCAGGAGCTTCTTCCAGGTCTTCAGGCAGGAGCAGGGGCCGAAGGCCTTGGGCCATTTTCTACTGGTTTCCCAGGCCATAGCAGAGAGCTGGATCAGAAGTGGAGCAGCTGGGACTAGAACTGGCGCCCATATGGGATGCTGGCACAGCAGCCGGTGTCTTTACTCACTACGCTGTAGCGCCAGCCCCCTCACTTGATCTTCACTGTAGCTTTATGCCGTAGTAGGATCTATATCAATATTACTGTTTGTGGAAAGAGAGACTAAAGTCGATAGTGACTAAATTACTTTTTTTAGGGACTTCGGGAAAGTGGCAGAAGGAGAGAACGATCTTTTAAGCTAAACCTGTTAGTCTTTCCCATATATAGCAATGCCTTTCTGGACCAGTGATTATTTACTGGGTTTACAAAAGTTATAAGGGGTAACATGAATCTTTTTTTTACTTTAAAAACTCTCAAGAAGCCTAAAGTATTTATGCATTTGATTCTTATAGTGTTACTTCACATTTCCTGGCGTATAACAAGCAGTTAGCCATTGTTCATGTGGATTTGTCAGCTGTTTGTTGTAGGTTATCTAGCAGTACAAACTTAGCTCTGAATAATATGCATGCATGCACGCATCTATTCATTCACTTATATCCTCACATATTAATACATTCAACACATACTTTCTGAGAGTGTATTGTGTGGCAGGCCACTGTACTAGATGTGGGGATGAATGTAAAGCACATAAAAAGGCTTAAAGTCTAGGAGAGTACATCCACTAAATGGTCAATCAACTGCCAGACGGCAGTCCTCTCTCAAACAATGCTCTTCAAAGAAGATGGTCATGAATGTCTGTGTTCGTTTTCTGGGGCTACCATAAAAACACACCACTAATGTGGTCAGCCTAACCAACAGAGATGTATTTTCTCACAGTTCTGGATGTTGGAAGTCCATGATCAAGTTGTCACTAATTTGATTTCTATTGAGACCTCTCTCATTGACTTGCAGATGACCACCCCTTGCTGTCCCTTCATGTGGTCACTTCTCTGTATGCCTGTGTCTCTGCAATGTCTTCTTAGTATGATGACATCAGTCATATTGGGTTACCCTTTCCTCATATGGCTCATATTGTTTTAGTTACTTCTTTAAAGGCTCTCCAAGTATAGTCACCTTTTCAGGTGATGGGATGAGGACTTCAACATATGAATTTGGGGAAAACACAAGCCCATAATCAGTTTCCTGGGAGATCCTGTCACGAAGGTACTTCAAACAGTTTGTGGGGAATAGAAGTAAAAAATAAGTTAACTTTGGTGCATGAAATTTTGAAATCCATCCATGGGAGGGATCTTTAAAAAGTTTTGTGAAAAATGCATATTATGAAAAAAAAAACTGGAGCAGATGTATGGCCTAGTGTTCAGATGGTGGTTAAGATAGCTTTATTTCTGTCTTTTGCAAAAAAGATGGATACAACTGGAAATCATTATACTTAGTAAAACAGGTCAGTCCCAAAAACACAAATACCATATGTTTTCCCTGATCTGTGGTAACTAATAGAATACCTAAAATCTAATCTACAAGAATGAAATTAACATTTTAAGATTTGATGATTGTTTATAGCCCTTGTCTCTACCGTTGAGGAGCAGTGTTTTTTTCTTCTTACTGTTTGTTGAGCTCTTTACTTAGTATTGGGTTAACCTTAGAGTGTAAAGTAAACTGAAAATATACCATTATAAAAATTAAGAGAGGAATAAGAGAGGAAGGAGGAGGAAGGGTAGGAGCATGGGCAGGAGGGAGGGTAGGGTGGAAAGTATCACCATGTTCCAAAATCTGCACATATGCAATATATGAAATTTGTTTACCTTAAATAATAATAATAATAATAATAATAATATACCTGTACCCCATAATGTAGTATCTGGGTTCAATACCTGGGTCCAGCTGCTGATTCCAGCTTCCAACCAAGGAAGACCCTGGCAGGCAGCAGTGATAGCTCAAGTAATTGGGTTCTTGCCACTCATGTGGAAGACCTTGATTGCTTCTGTCTCCTGGCACAACCACAACCGTAGCTGTTGAGGGCATGTGGAGAATGAACCAGTGGGTAGGAGCGTGAGTGTGAGCGCTTGTGCTCGCTCTCTCTCTCTCTCCCCCTGCCTAGTGTGCTCTCTCTCTCTCTCTCACTTGCTCTCTCCCTCAGATAAAATAAAAATTTTAAAAAGTGTGGGGATTTCAATTTTTTATGCACCAAAATAAACTTATCTTTTAATCCCATTTTCCATGAACTTTTTGAAGTGTCTTCGTATGTGTTGGTGCTTTGAGGCACTTCTGTCAACACTAATCCTGACAACAGTCTTTTAGGGGACAGGTAAATACATGCTCAGGGAACTATATCAGAAGAGCAGTAGCTGGCACTTGAACCAGCACCTTGATATTGGATGTGTGTGTCCTAAGTGGCGGCTCAACCTGCTATTTTCCAAAACACCTGTCCCTTATTTCCTAGGTCTTACTTTTCTGTGTAGTTTAGCTGCTGGGATATAAGACTCCCAGGCAAGTGCTATGCTTTAAGATATTAGTAAACACTTGCTTAAACTGTCGTCTCACTTTTTTCTATTTTATTTCAGACAGAACATTTTTTTCTTTCTCTTATATAACACCAGACTTCATCTCAGTTATTAAATGCCACAAATCATTCACAAATCTCTCTCAATTTGATATTACTATCAGATATGCTCTCATTTAAAAATTATTTTGGACTCTGACCAGGAATAAATGCAGTATTTAACACACATAAATATTTGATGATTAACTTTGGTTGACTTGTAACACCTCAGTTCACTCCATAAATTCAGGCCAAGAAGAAATATCTTGTACAAAATACTCAATCTGAGATGTGAGCAGAAATAACTTAAAATGTTTATTTTATACTACATAATGCAAATGTAACCTAGTTAAATAAGCTAAGATTCAAAAAATCAATAGACATCTTAAATTCAGGGAGAATGTTAATACATCATTTTATGTTGGTGGATGATGTGAAATCTAATATATTTTGCCATTTCCTGGAATTCCTCCCTTGACTGTTTGGGAGGAACTCTGTTATTCTACTCTGATGGACAGACCCTTTTGGGAAACAGTGTTGTAGTTGGCTGGTGGCCAGTTGTATCTCCTCAAACTTCCTCCAATCCTCAAAGCGTTCTCCAATTAGCTACAACATACAAATTCATTGTCTATCATCCTGAGAGTAGCTGACTCCTCAAGGAGTAACACATTATTCTCCACTCTTTATCTTCCCTCTTTATCTTGATATTGACTTGTGTATTACTGGATTTTAATAATTAGAAGCTTGGGGATAAATGAGTTTCCCTGGTAAATAGATGCACATCTTCTAGTTGTTCTTAGTTATACCACCTATGTCAAAGCTGGAACGTGGAAAGGAGGACTGCCCAAGACACGCAGCTCTATCCATTACTGGGACTACTGGGTGGCTCCCTGGCAGTGAGAGAGAGAAAATATTTTTCTTATTTCCTATCCTCATACCTGTAATACTACCTAGAACATAGCGTGTCCCCTTGGGATTTTATTTATTCCAGTTTTCTGAAGTAATATCTTGATTTGTGTGAGGAATGCACATATTAAGCATAACAGCCACAAAAATGATTTTGGAACACATTAACTTCTATGTGTTAGTTTCCATTTCCTCATCTTTTTTCTTCCATCCTCAGTGTCATGTGGATGATGGTGGGAGAAGTGGGAAACAATGATGCAGGAATTTTCACCTCATAAGATTGTGTGAGTTAAGTGAACAATACCTGTGTACATTTAATCCATTTATCCATCCATTTCTTCTCTATTCAGTCATTTATTTGCAGACTTACTATATGCCAGGATATGCGTACAGTGTCTTAAAGTAGACAATGATATGTATTCAGCACTGTTTCTTTTCTCTTGGCCTTGCATTTTTGTGATTGAACTCCAAAGGTGCAGCCAGAGAAATAAAGCTTCTGATCCTGGCATAAGATACAAAGTTCCAGCCAGAATCTCTGTCCGTCTGCCATGCCCCATGTGTCTGGCAGCTCCAGGTGGGGTTGAAAGGCCTTCCTAGTGTAAGTCATAGAAATTGAATATTTCACATGTTACTAAAAAAGCCTTCTTGTCCCCAAGCCTTCATTCACATGAGACAAAGGATGGAAGTGAAGTTGAATGGCACAGCTGCGGCTCTTCTGACGTTTCCCAGGCAGTGAGACTGGCGGAAATAAGCAAGTGACCCCCCCAGTGAATTGATACTCCTGGGGGAGGAACTGTGCAAAAGTGTGAAACTTTTAGACACATCTGGGCCAGGGCAAAAATATGAGTTTGACTGAGATGGCCTTCTGCTTAGTGGCCTCTGCGCCTGGGATCCTTTCTCCCAAGCAGGGTCTGCTTTTCCTCCCAGCTCTTGTGTCATCTTCCAAGATGCCTGTTATTCTTTGTGTCACCCAGAAGAAACTAAAAATGCTATCCTCACATACACTGTGCACTTTTTGAACTAGATTTCATGCTTTAAAGAGTAATTTTGGATACACAGCAAAACTGAGAGGTAAGTACAGAGATTTCCAATATGTTTGTTGCACTATATGCTCAGCCTCTTCCATTGCCAACATCTCCCAACTAGAGTGGTACATTTAGTACAATGAATGAACTTATATAGATGCATCATCATCATTACACAAAGTCTGTTGTTTACATTAGGCTCACTCTTGGAGTTGCACTGTCTGTAGGTTTGGGGAATGTACAATGACCTATATTCAGTTTTTTAGTATTCAGGGTGGTTTCACAGCACTGGAAATCCTCTGTGGTCCACTTAATCATTCCTCTCTTCCCTTCAGTCCCTGGAAACCACTGGTCTTTTTACTGCCTTCATAGTTATGCAAATGTTCTGTAGCACCAGGAAGCCGCTACTCAGTCTTTCCAATGGGTATGCAGAGGGTAGGATAAATAGTCAAAGAAGTGGGAAAAGTAGGAGGAAGGGGAAGGCATGCTCTTTCTCCTTGCCTTCCCCTGCACACTCTCATCTCATATGGTACAGCACAGTTTAATCCTGAGGTAGATTTATATGCTGTTTCTCTCCCTTTGGGGAGATTTCCCAACAGAGATGACCCTCCTATGCCTACCTTTTGGAAGTGCGCAGAGCTAGAGTAGAATGAATGCTGTCTCTGGATGGCTCCCTGTGATGGAAACATCTTTAGATAAATCATTCTGGAGAGAACTGACTTTCCCTTCTGCATCTGAAGAAAACCATTTTGTGAAATACTATCAAACAAACATTTAACAAACAAGATCTGCCAGATCCCCACAGATCATTCAAGAACTTCCACTTCTACTTTCCAACCTCCTTTCTTCTATGTAGGGAAGAAGGGCCAGATAGTGTTTGACTCATTGCATCTGATGGAAAAGCAAACCAAAAGAGCAATGACTGTGGATTTTATATTCCCCTTACTGAGCCTGGTAATGTCAATGTGTTTTGGAGCCTTCCCCTTAAACAAATTAGATTAAAGAATATTATTAGTGAAAAAACAAGAGTCTGAGAAAAGGAAATCTTTTTATGACAACCCACTTGTGGTTTTGAAGTGTGCTTTAAATGGTGAGATCACAGTAAGTAATTTAGCTGAAGTGTAATAATTGGGCTCCAAGTGTTATGATTGATACATTTCATTGAAAATAGCACCCTGAGGTTTTTCCAAATTAAAGATGAAATCTAAATAAAACCTTAAATAACCCATGTGGAAATACTTTATTGTAGTTAATAACCAAGCAGAAATATGCTTATTTTATCTGTAGACTCATTCCAACACATTATACCTATTGTTACTTCCATTTGAAAAGCATCACACTTGGCTTATGTAAAAATAATAATGTTCCTAACTATTAATAGAAAATAAGAGAGACATTTATGGACAGTCATACATCATTTATAAATGACCCTTATGAATAAAGTGTTACAATGATTTCCATTAGCATAAGTTCCACAATTATGGCCTGCATAAGAGACACATTTTTCTGTCTTAAATGTACATATAAGATCTGTCATTTATTTTGTTGAAATATAATCCATTATGATTCAATATATCCTATGTTGCTGAATGTTTATAACCTGAAATATAATAGATATGAGTGTATGCTGTTGGGTATGTGGGGATCTATGGGACACTTCAGAAGGTACCTGGTCTGGACCCAATCACATGACATGGGGGCTATGTGTTCCTTAGACAGTATTGTTTAGAATAAACGTGGACTTCCATGATTAGCTTGGAAACACTGATAGGAAATTAAGGCACCTGCTGGGGACACTGATCTTACCTGTTCTTTTCTCTGGTGTTTCTCTCAATCCAGGGTTTTGAGATCCTGCTGCCTCCTCTGTAAGAAATGTTCAAACTTAGAGTAAGTTCTCAAGATTGTATCTTCTCTTGACAGTGGAGTGAGAGAAGCATCTCTTTGTCATGAGAAGTCAAAGCATAGGAACTGATCATTTTTGGGCTCCTGGTTTGGGACAGGTGCTGTATCCCCATTATTTTACTGATTCCACATAAATACTCTATGCTTTGTGAAACAGATTTTGTTATATTTTTTTAGAGGAGGAAACCAGACCTCAAAGAAGCTACATAAACTTTTGTAGAACTTATGTGGGAGTTACATAAACTTTCTGCAGAGCATGGCAGAAAGGGTTTGGTCAAAGTTATACTTGTTCTTTTATATATATATTCCCTGACCATACAACTATGCCTGAAATTGAGGTAGGTACTGGTTTCTTTGAACTCACCTCATTAACTCTGTGAAGACATGGAGCTTCTTTGAACAGAGGTGCGCTTTATATCAAACATTCCAATTAGTTCAGTTTCACAATACCGGAGACTCCCTGGGCTAAGAGTTAGAAATCTGGACAAAAGGTCATTGCCAAAAATGAGGCATGTTCTTTAGTTATTTATTTACCATATACTGCTATCCCTTGTTATAGTCATGCATTTCCTTTGCAAGGTGATTTAAAGTGGGTGGGATCATCTAGGTATGTTGGGGTCATTATCATAAGCTCCTGTTATGGCCTTCTTTTTTTCATTTGCCAAGATTCTTGAGGGGGTGGACAGTGAGCTGATTGTGATGCCCCTTCCTCATTTATTTCACTGACTTTCTTATGAAAGCTCTTTATCTCTTCTCTACCTAGAGTGACAGGAAGCATTTGGGAAATGAAAAAGGACCTCCTTCATAAAAAAAGTAAAGCAAAGCAAATAAAAAGTCAAGGGCATATAAAAATGAGTAAGGAAGGATTTTACCTCAGGAAAATTCTTTACCTCCATATGCCTTAAGTTCCTCATCTGCAAAATGGGAATAGCAATGGCTCTTACCTCATGGGGGTCTTGTGAAGATGAAATGAGATTATCTCTAACTGAAAGAAAATTTTCAGTAAATGGTAGCTCCCTTGGGGAGGGAATTTGACATGGTGGTTGAGACACTGCTTGGGTATCAATACCTGCTTCCCATACTGGAGCGCCTTGGTTTGAGACCTACCTCTACTCTTGGCTCTAGATTCCTGCTAAGGTGCATCCTGAGTGGCAACTGTTGATAGCTCAAGTATGTGGGTCCCTGTCATCCATGTAGGAGACTCAGAATGCATTTCTGACTCCCAAATTTGGCCTGGCCCCAGCCCCAACCATTGTAGGCATTTAAGGAGTGAACTAAGGAATGGAAGATCTCTGTTTCTCTCTACCATTCAAATAAAAATAAATTAATAAACATTAAAAAGAAGATAGTTCCTACTATTATTATTTTTATTTACTAGTCCAACTAAGATGGCACAACTAGTTCATAGCACTTTTTGTACTAGTGTTAGAACTCAAGTCTTATTTAGACCAATTCATTTTCCTTTTTATTTTAACCCATGACAGATAAATACTTTCAGTATCAACATTGGTATCAACTTTTAATATCAGCCTATAAGACATTGATAGCTGACTAGGAAAAGAAGGCTGAAAGAATTATTAATTTTGACTTAGTTAAATATCTTCAGTTTTTGGTTTAGAATAGGCTGTGTTGCAGGTTGTTACTGATTACATGTTTTAGATTGACATCTGAAATAAGTCAACTCTAGTAAATGTGGGTTGCTACATATATTACCGATCATTCACCAAAATGAATCCTTTCTTCTCTCATTTTATTCTCCATTTTTAGGCAACATCTCAGCTTCATCTACCACCTAATTCTCAGAGTCCGTCATCCCCATATTATGTTTTTCCCTTTGAGAAGAAGAACAAGCCAAATAATGACCTATCTCAAAGAAAGCAATTGGAGCACTGACTTTATAATTTGAGTACTGACACTGTAATTTAGGAGAGCCTTGTTCATATTTACAAAATAAATTCTAAATTTACAAATAACTTATTCTTTACTTTTTTGACATACTGGTCTTAATCCTAGAATTAATTTTAAAGGCACTGTCATTTCTAGGGAGAGTATTTTTTCTCCATGAAATGTATTAATGAATAAAATAAGATCATGAACAAGGAATCACTACTTCTTTTCTTTTCCCTGTAAAATATAATAACAAAATTCTTTAATATCTTCAAAATTCTTTAAGACTAATGACTTCTAAGTCCAAAATATTTTGTTTGTAAAGAAGCAGGAATCAGAATGAAATTTTAAGGTTAACTGTGTTTATATGCATGAGTGATTATTGTATAAGGATATTAATAATAAATCACAGAGATTTATAAATAAGTTATCTATGGTAAACTAGAACAGGACCTCTAATTTTCTCTTTTGGTTTGTATACATTGAACTATTATTTAAGCTATTTAGGAATTAATCGCAAATGGTTTTTTTGAAATTTTATGGATTTCTTAAGGAGATAAGCAAAACCTGATATCTGTTGTAGGAAATATTAATTCTATGGCCTTTATTTTATAACCAACAATTCTTTGGTGATTGCTTTGTTGGTGTTACATATTAGAAGATTAAAATTGAGAAATAGCTGTTTATGACAAGCAGACATAATTCCACTCAAATTCTCAAATCAAGTAATGTAAAGGTCTTTATCTTTATAGGTCAAGGCAAACTGCATGTAAATCACACCAGACCTTCTAATAATTTTCAAAAATCATCAGACCTGAAAAAGACCATTTACTCCATATAATTGAAATTGAACTGTGTGTATTAACCTAAGCCTCCTCTCCTCCCTTGGTTCTGATCTCCACATCCCTAAGAGAATGCAAAAAAAAAAAAAAAAAAATCCTGCCTGCCTCTAGCATATCTTGTTAAATCAGGATTTTTATAACAATATCCTAAGGAAGAAATGGAAGATATAAAATAATTATGGAAGCCTAACAGTTTGGTACTTACTAGGTTTACTCTGACTTGTATTAGTTATATTGTGCATAAAGACCCATATTTATTGTTACACTTGGATTCCTTCATGAGATAAATGGTTGTCAATTTTGCAGTAAATTGAATGTGTCAAAGACTTGGATGAGTGTCAAAACAGGCACAGAAAATTTGTTCTTACTGCAGGTGAGAGGAGAATAGATCAACTTGTATTGTCTGTCAGCTCTACAGTAATTAATTTCAACCATAGTATCTGAATTAAAAAGTGACAATTATTTATTCCCTGGGCTGATTCCCTGGAAGCTTTCCAATTTTCCTCCCCCTTTTTGGAAAAAAAGCTTGGCTAAAATATGAACAAATCATTAAGAGTTGAGACATCGAGGGTGTCCATATACATAAAGGAGATGGCACCTTGAAAACATGGTATTTAAACTCCATTAGTAGAAAGTAGAATATGAGAATGGACTGTAACGCCCCCTGGCACAGCTGGAGTGCTGTATGATGAGAATTAGAAAGAGTGAACTATTAGCAGGCCTTTTGGGTCTGCGGTATGACTCTTCATTCCTCTCATAAGCCCGTGTTGGCTCGTTTGCTGATAGCTGTGATTGACTGTCAGGTCGTATTATCCCCTGCTGTTCCCCCTCCCTCACTTCTGGGATATCAACAGCAGGAATCGTCAGTCAGGGCTCAATTGATTATCCTCAAAATTTGCTCCTGCTATTGACCATAATGGGAAAAAAATCGTGCCTCTGAATTATTCAGAATGAAAATATACACAGAAGAAATCGATAAGGCACATCTGATATTAAAGACAAATTAAAACAGGCAGTAGAAGGGGGCTTGAGGCAGCTGCTACATACAAAGGAGAAGGCCTTTTGGAGATAAAGGAAAAGTGCTTTCACTTTCTTAAAAAAGATGTTATAGCTGTCAAAGCTTTTCAAAATTAATAGCTTTATTAATGGAGGCATTAGGGCTTCCAGGCCAGCTAGTTCCTTACAACTGTTGGAATTGTACTTGAGATTCCAGTTCTGTAATTTCTTTCTAATAGTCCCACAGTCTTTTTAACTTAACTGCAACATGCCATGCTGGAGGGATAAAATTATAGAAAAATGCTCAGGTCAAAACCAGGACACTAACAAATATCTTGGGTCAGCCACTAGCCCTGATAGAATTTGATAGAAGTTTGAAATTAAACAACTTGGAAAAATGAGTCACTTCTCATGTTCATATTTTTGAGACACATGCAGACTTTGTGCCCTATCTGGGGGACAACCTAGGTTCCTGGGGGCTGTTTTGTGCCAGTGGAAGGGTGGGAGACACCCAGATTTCTCTGGGGTAGAAGCCAAGCACAATTTAATCTGGATTTCAGGGGACAGAGAGATCTGTTCTGAGTTACTTCAATGGAATTGAACTGGGTGACATGCAATTATCTGGAAATCTGATTCGCTTTGAGAGCTACACAGAACTTCAGTCCCTCCTTTTTTTTTTTTTTTTTTTAATTAACAGGTGTGTTTAATCCAAATTACCAAAAATAATTGCTTAGCTTTTCCATCTTATTGTGTCTGACATTTTATTCATGGTTATTCGTCTGTTCTCTTCTGCAGGAGAGGAATTTAGCCACTAGCTCAAGGAACTTTAAACAATCCCTCCCTCCCCCCAACCCCCACTTCCCATTTCCCCCTCTCTAAGGATAAGGAACCAGCTTGAAGCACTAGGAGCTTTATTAGGTAGGCGGTAACAATCTCCCTTGGCTCTTGGCTGAAATGTCACTCAATTAGGAGTCTTCCTCTGGACTGCTGAGTGGAGAGATACAATTCTTCCGGGATATTCCTCTTTTCCAACCCTGTTTCTGGGATGAAGCTTGGTAGTTGGGGAAACATATCTTCCTCTGAAATCAGCAGGGGCATTAATATCACAGGACAGCACTTCATCTGTTAAAGATAGAATATTTTTTTCAATTTCTTTTTAGGCTTTCCTTTTGGATTTTCTACTTATGAGAAAAATCACTGTTTTTAAAAAATTATAGATTTTGAAAGTACAGAATTAAATGCATGTATTTGTGAGGTGTCACTTAGTTTGTTCTAATGGGAACATGTAGCATAATCTGGCTTCTGCTGCATAGTAGTTGAGGCAGAGTTGTTCAACATTAGATATGTGAAGGTTCTTAGGTCTTTTTATGGCATCCTTGAGGCACTAGAGGTGAGCTTTGCCATTGCCTCAGAACTTTTCCTTGCTATGGCCTGTTTCTCAATTTAGGTTACTGCTATTGATAATGAGAAGGGAGAGAGCAGAACATCAACCAGTTCGCCTGGCATTCTCTGTTCCCAGTCTTTCTTCCTTGTATGCATGCAACTTACTGCTCAGCATCTCAGATGCTGTCACCAGTCCTCCTCCCTACTATCTATAGGTGAGTGTGTCATGCTTTTTTCACTCCCTTTAAAACCAACACTCCTGCACTTTTGTCTCCAGCCTCACTCTCATGTGTGACCTGCTGCCCTCTTTGGTGGGAAATATGGAGCAAATCTGAAAGGATTTGCATGTCTGCCTGCATGCAGGATCTAAAATCTGTGACCTGCCCTTTGTGGCTATGGCCAGTGCATCCACAGGGACCCTGGTTGCATCTTTCTTTGCTCTTCAAGAACATTGCTTCAATGATACTTATATTTTTTCTACATCATCAGTTTTTATCTTTCTGCCATTGACATGCGACATAGTGTTGTTTCTCCTAACTTAAAGCAAGCAAAAAACAAAACCAAACAAAAACCTTTCTTGACCCCATTTCCTCAAGGTACCATCCATTGTTTTTTCTCTCTCAAGAAAACTTTATGAAAGTGTTGCCTGTACTACTGTCTCCAGTTACTTCCTGTGTAGCTCTTTCAACATTTTATTATGAAACAATTTTATATTTACATAAAAGTTAAAAAAATAGTACAGAGAATTCACTTAGTATTCTCTCTATTGCAACATTAACGTTTTATATAATAGACCAGTGATCAAAATTAGGCACTCCCATTTACTTTTTTTCCCAAAAATCATTTATTTATTTGAAAAGCAAAACAACAGAAAGAGAGGGAGAGACACACACATAAAGAGATCTTCCATCTGCTGGTTCGCTCCCCAATATGCTCCAATAGTCAAGGGTGGGTCAACTGGAAGCCAGGAGCCAGGAGCTCCATCTGGGTCTTGGATTCAGGCATCCAAGCACTTGAGGCATCTTCCAGTGCCTTCCCACATATAGCAGAAAGCTAGATTGAAAGCAAAACAGCCTAGACTCCAGTGTTCCTATATGAGATGTTGGCTTTTCAAGCAGGAGTTTAATTGGGTGCACCACAATGTGGGCCTCTCCCCTCTACTCTTGAATCCCTTGCTTCTCTCTCCTGAAAGGTACTTTGTTTAGATACCTTCCTGGTTGTCTCCCTCACCTCCTTCAGCTCTTTTCTCAAATGTCTCTTCTCAGTGAGAACTTATTTTTTATCAAGTGGAGGCTGTGTTTAAAAAATTTGTTTTTCTTTAAAGATGTATTTATTTATTTGAAAGGCCAAGTGGCAGAAGAGAGGGGGGAGAGAGAGAGAGAGAGAGAGAGATGTTCCATCCTCTAGTTTACTCCCCAGATGCCTTCAACAGTTAGGACTGGGGAAGGCCAAAGACAGCAGCCAGGAATTCCACCAGAGAATTAGCAGGAAGCTGGATCAGAAGTGTGCAATAGGGACCTGCATTGTGGCATAGTGGGTAAAGCTGCTGCTTGCAATGCTGGCATCCCATATGAATGCCGATTTGTGTCCTAGTTGCTCTATTTCCCTTCCAGCTCCCTGCTAATGAAAAAAGCAATGGAGCATGGCAATATAGGCTGCAGGTGTCCCAAGCTGTAGCTTAACCTGGTGCACCACAATGCCTGCAGTGAGGCTTATTTGGATCTCCATATTTAAAATTATCCCTCACCAAGGATCCTTATCCTCATAACTACTTTTTGTAGTTTTAATAACCAAGTCCTGTATATTTTTTTTTTTTTGACAGGCAGAGTGGACAGTGAGAGAGAGAGACAGAGAGAGAAAGGTCTTCCTTTGCCGTTGGTTCACCCTCCAATGGCCGCCACTGCAGCCGGCGCACCGCGCTGATCCTGGCAGGAGCCAGGAGCCAGGTGCTTTTCCTGGTCTCCCATGGGGTGCAGGGCCCAAGCACCTGGGCCATCCTCCACTGCACTCCCTGGCCATAGCAGAGAGCTGGCCTGGAAGAGGGGCAACCGGGACAGAATCCGGCGCCCCAACCGGGACTAGAACCCGGTGTGCCGGCGCCGCAAGGTGGAGGATTAGCCTATTGAGCCACGGCGCCGGCTCATATTTTGTTTTTTTTTTTTTTAAAGATTTATTTATTTATTTGAAAGAGTTATAAAGAGGCAGAGGCAGAGAGAGAGAGAGAGAGAGAGAGAGAGATCATCCATCTACTGGTTCATTCCACAAGTGGCCACAGTGGTTGGAGCTGGGCTGATCCGAAGCCAGTAGCCAGGAGCTTCCTCCAGGTCTCCCATGTGGGTGCAGGGGCCCAAGGACTTGAGCTATCTTCCACTGCTTTCCAAGGCACATAAACAGGGAGCTGGATCAGAAATGGAGCAGCTGGGTCTCAAACTAATGCCCATATGGGATGCCAGCACTGTAGGCAGCATTTACCTGCTACAACACAGTGTCGGCCCCAGGTTTTAAGTTCTTTAAGATCAACAATTTTCTTTTTTTCTCCCTTAACTGTTGCAGTTCATTGTCTTCCACACTACCTGCACCATTGTGTGTACTCAAGAAATATTTGTTGACTTTATCTTTAAGCCAAGCGTCTGTGGCATCATGGAGTGTCTGCTTTTTCAGTGAATACCCAAAGACATGTGGTGAATGTGGCCAGGGAGCTCTGTTCAGTGCTCCAGGGAAAAACATCATATTTAGTGAAATAAGCCAGTCCCAAAAAGACAAACACCATATGTTCTCCCTGACCCGTAATAACTTATAGAGAACCTAGAAGGTCATCTATAGAAATGAAATTGACACTTTGAGAAGCAGTGACTTTGAACAGTCCTTGTCTTGACTGCTGAGGAACAGTTTTTTTTTTTTCCCCATAATATTTATTGAGCTCTTTATTTAACATAGAGTTAATGATATGGGTATAAAGTTAATTTGAAAATAGATTTTAGTGAAAAATAAGAATGGAGATAGGAGAGGGAGGAGAAAGAGGGAGAGTGCGTGAGTGGGTTGGTATGGTGGGAAGAATCACCATGTTCCTAAAGTTGTAATTATGAAATATATGAAGTTTTTAGTCCTTAAATAAAAGGTTTCTGGGAGAAAAATAAAAAATAGATAAAAAAGAAATATTTGTTGAATAAATGCATGATCCTTCCATATGTTTATAGCACAGGCCAGGCAATTATTGTTGTTCCCATTTAATGGAGAGAAAATAAAGGCTTTAGAAGTTAAGTAACTTCCAGAGTAAGTGAGAAATCTGAAATGAGTGAGTCCACTTGTCTCAATGCCAAGTGCTTGGACATTTTACCATAGGTGACACTTAATTCAGGAGAGGCACCATCTATCCCAAGATCTTGCTGAACTTTGGTAGGCAAGGGTTGTAAGAGCTGACCCAGGGACAGAGGAGTATGTTAAAGTCACTGGTAGTCAGCTGATTAAATTGTTTGGATTCAAAGTGCTTTCACAAGATTTCCAAATAAGCTTTCACTGCAGGGTGACAAGAAGGACCATTAATCTGCCAGAATAGTTGTTTGCTCTTATAAAAGACATCAGTCTTCATAATAATGGAAAATCCAAGATGTGGCTTTTCTGATTGAATTGAAAGTCAATGGGAATCAAGGAATTGTCCATGTTGAATTATTAAGGAACTCTTTCTAAATTAAGCCTTTTGAATTAGCAGCAAACTGGACTACAACTTGCACCATGTTTTTTCCTCTCTTCCCTGTTAGGAGAAATTATACTAAACATAGCCCAGCACATCAATCAAAGACTCCAAAAAACAGGTGTGTGAAATGTCCATCCATCAAATGGGATCTCTGGCCACTCTGAAGCAGAGTGATTTGGAATTTGTTCAATGGCTAATGCACAGGAAAAGGAAGAGGCTATGTAGAACCATTAGCTGAATTCAAAAGAGCATGGAAAATGCAAATTGATGCTGGAATGAAATCAGAAGATATACTCAGCAGTTTGCTTATTCTGATTTAGATGGCCATATTAAGAAATCAAATAAGTAATTCCAGTGAGTGTGGAAAAGGCCTCAATTTTTTAGAAAAATAAACCCCTTTTTAAAGAACATTTTTATATTTGTAGAAAAATTGCAAAAATAACACATAAAATTCCCTGTGTGCCACACTGACCTACCCTATTATTTATTTATTTACAAAGCAAAGATACAGATACACACACACATACAGAGATACATACATACACACACACACACACACACACACACACAGCTCCTGTTGGTTGATTCACTTTCCAAATGCCTGCAATGGCCTGGGTTGGGATGAGGCCAAAGCCATGGAAACTGAGAGCCCAGAACTCAATCCAGAACTCCCATGTTTGTGGCAGAAACTCCATTGTTTGAGCCATTACTGCTGTCTTCCAGGGTCTTCATTAGCAGGAAGCTGGACTTAAGAGTAAGAGGTAAACATTGAACCTAAGCACTCTGATGTGGGAAGCAGGTGTCTCATTTGGTGACTTATTACTAGGCCCTACATTCACTCCTTCCATATTACTAACCTCCTACATTAGAGTGGTACATTTGTCACAGTCAATCAGATAATATTGCTACATTATTATCAACCAAGAGCCATATTCTATTCATATTTCTTGGCTTTCAGCTACCATTCTTCTCTTCCTGGATCCTGTCTAGGATACCACACACATTTAGTTGTCACATCTCCTTAGGTTTCTTCTTGGATGTGATAGTTTCTTCAATTTTCCTTGAGTTTGATGACCCTGACAGTTTTGAGGACATTTTGTAGGCTACCCCTTAATTGGAATTAAGACTGAAGTACATTCTTGGAAGGAAGATCACAGAGGTGCTAGAGAGGGAGACTATAGAAATAAAGTGCTCTTATAATATGTCAAGGGTACATAAAATTTAATCAATGTAACTTACTACTGTTGATATCAAACTTGGTCACCTGGCTCAGGGAATGTCAGATATCCTTGCTCTGATATCCTTCCTTCCGCTATGTGAACCCTCACTTAAGGAGGGAGGAGTTATATTCCACTTCCCTGAGAGAGGAATAGCTGCATACATTATGAGAGATTTGCCATTTCTTGCACTTGTATTTGTTTATCTGTTCAGTAGGGACTAAAAGATAATCATTTAATTCTCTTTGTTATAATGCAAAAATACTACTTTAACCTTTTGCTCAAATTCTTTCAGCTTTAGTCATTGGGAACTCTTCCAACTGGCTCCTGTATCCCTTTGAGATACTCCTGCCATTATACTTTTGTTTAAAAAATATGCAATATAAATATGTACATTTTATGTAGAATATACCTGTCTATGCATAGAGCTATCTGTACCTATATTTAAACTGAAAATATCCTGATTTCTAACTCTAGTCTATTACTGTAAGGATCATTCTAGATTACTTTCCTTGATTATCTACAATATTCCATTCCAACAGTGAGAATGGGACTTTTGCCATCTATCATTTGCCTAATTATTTAATTCTAGTGTACATGCATAGTGGTTGCAGAATTCCGAACCTATACTGTTGTGGAAAACAACTTTATCAACTAGAGAGTGCAGTGTTTATATGTAGTATCCTTTGCTGTAGTCTTACAGACTATACTGATTTCTAAATTACTTAAGTTACAGTGTTTTTCCATCATACCCTTTAGTTACATTGCTAATGCACTTAGACTATTTAAAAATATTTATTTTCATTTTATTTTAAAGGAAGAGAGAGAGAGAATGCTAGAGGGAGAGATTTTCCATCCTTTGGTTCACTCTCAAAATGCCCAGCTGAGCCTTGACTAAACTGAAGTCAAGAACCCAGAACTTAATCCAGGTCTCCCAAGTGGGTGGCAGGCACCCAACCATTTGAACCACCACCTGTTGTCTCCCACATTAGCAGGCAGCTGGAACTGGAAGCAGATCCAGAACTGAAACTCAAGCACTCCTATATGGGGTATGAGAGTCCCAAGTATCGGCTTAACTGCTGTGCCAAATACCTGCCTCTACACTTAGATTCTTTTGTCACATTTGGCATTTCATCTTGGCATATTCCAGCCTCCTGAATGATTTTTTTAAAGTTGTCTAATTAAGGTTCATTCTCATTGCTGTAAATTCTAGGGTTTTAACACACAGAGTCATTAATTCATCATTATAGTGTTATACATGATAATTTCATTGCTCTAATAGCTGAATTCATCTATTTAATCCTCACCTCCCATTCCTCATTCCCTGGCAACTACTGGTCTCTTTAGGATCTCTATAGTTTTGCATTTCCCATGAAATACTATATAATTGGAATCATATGAGTTTGGTATGCAGCCTTTTCAGTTAGAAACATGCGTTTAACATTCATCCAAATTTTTATGAGGCTTGATAGCCCACTATGTTATTGTTGCCAAATAGTATTCCATTATGTCGACATACCATAATTTGTTTATCTATTCACTGACTGAAAGAAATCTTGGTTGTCTGTTTTTGATGATCATGAAAAAGTTGATATAAACATTTATGTGCAGGTTTTTATGTGGACATAAGTTTTCAGATTAGTTGAGTAAATATGTGTGATCATGTTAAGACTATATTTAATTTTGTAAGAAACTGCCAGATTCTCTTTCAAAGTGGTTATACAGTTTTACATCCCAATGAATAAGCATTCCTACTGCATCACATCCTGGCCAGAAATTGGTATTGTCAAGTTTTAAAAACATTTTGTCCACTCTGAAAGATATATAAAGGTATTTCACTTTTAATTCACATTCCCATGGTAACAAATGATGTTAATCATGTTTTTATATTCTTACTTAGAAAGGCCCTGTTTTGGAGGGTCCCAAACCCCTTTTTTTAATGTGAACTGAATTCCCTGTGCCTAGAATTTTCACAGTTCAGTCCAAATTTCCAGTAGAGAGAAGGAATTTTTAATAGAGAGTTTCTCCTTTGTAATTTTAAAATGGCTGAAAATAGTTCCACTATTATAAGATGGGTAACTAAAAGATGGTGTGTCCCCACTGACAATGAGCCTATTCCTTGTATAACCATTTGCAATGAAGTTGATTTGTGTTCCAGATAATATTAATTTAAAAATTTTAGATAAGTAGTATAATTTTTCAATGAATTGTTCCAAATGATTTCCCAAACTCTGCCTCATCTCTCACTACCCTTTTCTCTCAGATTAAGGGGCACTGGGCAATTGCAAGTGCCCCTCATAGACTTCCTATGCTTCTGGCTTTAATATTCTGTGCTGGATTCACAGAACTCTTTTATAGATGCTAAGCATTCAATCCTGAAGGCTCCACTTCATCATCAGGTAATTAGTATTTTCATTAACTTGCTTATTGTCAAGGAAAATGAGCCTTGATCATCTAATTTTTCCTCAATGAGTTGAATATTGTAATATATCTATAATTAATGTGCTTTATGCCACAAACGTGTAATGGAGTAGAAATCTGAGGCTGCTCCCAGCAGTCACTGTCAGTAAATGTTTGATGAATAAACAGAGACTTTCTAATGGGAAATGGTGGCGACTTTTATAAGCAGACACAATAAAGACTTTATTAACATACTTAAGAAGCATTCTGGGAAATAGAATTGAATGCATTATTACTGTAGGCTCCTTTTGTGAAAAGTAAATTTTACTGTCCCTATAACAAATGTTTACTTGTTTGATGCAAGTTGTAGTATCAGTATTTTATGGTGTATTCTAAAGTTTAAAACAATGAAGCTTAAATTATCTACATATTCCTTATGGATTTGAGATTATGAAAAGAAAAAATTACCAATGATTCTGTTAATTATTTGCATACCTGGTTCACATAAAAAGGAGACAGTGTACCTATTTCAGGATTTGTAAGAGCCCAAAGACAAATTTCAAAGTACTTATACTCACTAATAAGTAGAAATAAATGGGAGCACGCATTTAGCTAATTAGTCTAATTTTAAAAGGTGGGTTAAAAATACATTGCATTTTAGAGAATATATCCACATGCTCTACTATAGATATGAATTTCATTGTGTCAATGGTTTTCTTTGCCTATGGAAACATATAGGGTTTTGATTTAAGAATTGTGTGTGTGTGTTTTTTTTTTCATTTTCGTTAAACAGAATCAGAAGGGTGGAAAGGAGCCTGCTCATTGTTCTGCCTTAATTCTAAGATGCAGAATCTACAGTGGGAGGATTTTAAATGATTTTCTCATGGTTTTCTAGCCAGAAAGTGGCACTGTGGGAATTAGTGCCAGGGTGACCTTGCTTTTCCCATCACACACTCTGTACTGGACATGGATTTCTAAGTAGTCAACCCTTCCACTTTAAGAATTACAAAGCTGTCCACAGTACCAGGAGGATGGTAATGGAATCTTACACAAGACTCATTTCCAAGTCTGCCCTCGCTTGATCCAATCCCATTCTAAGCATTCTGCAAAGATGAAAGGAAGATAAAAAAAATCAACCTTGAAAAAGAGCAGTGTTGATTAACATTTTAACCAAGGCAAGCAGGGAGCCAGTCTGTCCTTTGCATTGTTAGGCAAAAATTTCCTCAGATGAACATTGGATCATGTCATCTCTCTGCATAAACCCTCCAGTTGTTCCACTGCTCTTGGTTTAAAGAATAATCTTTTTATAAGGCCTGCAAGCCCTGCCTGCATCTCTAACACTGGCTTACAGCATTCCTTTCCCTCTTCCTCACTGGGGTGCGTGGCCTCGAAGGTCTTACTCCTGCTTCCCAAGTTCATCATGCTCTCTCACCAGGGTCTTTCTCTCCTCACTTTCTTCAGCCATGCCGTATTCATCCTCCAGAATTTGTCTCAAGCATCATCTATCATCTTCATGAAGAGGTCTTCTCTAGGACAGTGACTTTTTCTTTTATATCTCACAGAACTGTGGACTCTGTTCCTCTTAGGGCCCTCAATTACACCTGTGTGATTATTTGAGTGAGATTTGTCTCTTTCCATTGACTGGAAAATCCTTTGAACTGGATTTATATATATTTCTGTTTCCTATTATATTCCTAGGACCTTGCACAGTGCCTGATGCATAATAGGCATATAGAAAAGTGTTTCTTAAATAAATAGGATCATTTTCAAGACAATATTGAAACATAGTCATTCCTCTCATAGATTATTTAATTTTTATTTATTTTGGAGAAAGGAAAATGGAGAAGAGAGAGAGAGAGTGAGAGAGAGAGCGAGAGAGAGAGCAAGAGCAAGAGAGAGAGAGAGAGTGCATCCATCAGCTGGTTTACTCCCCAAGTGCCCACAATAACTGTCCTGGGCAGAAGCCAGGAGTCAGGAACTCAGTCCAGGTCTTCCAGTCTGCCACATGGGTAGCAGCAACAACCCAAATGTCTGAGTCATCACTGTTGCCTCCCGAGGTCTGCATTAGCAGGAATTTGGAGTCAGGAGGTAGAGCCAAGTAATTGGACCCAGATACTCTAATGTCCTAGTCCATGTCTTAACCATTAGTCCAAATGCCTGCTCCAGGCAGAAGATTTCAATTATAAAGATGTTTATAACCCTTAGTCTTCTGCTACTGTGTAGTGTTGATGAAAAAAAAATTTAATTACACCAATTTTCTTCTAATATATGGATTAAGTCACTGCATGGAAGGGAATGGATATGAACACAGGGTGATGGAAGAGGGCAAGACTCCATCTTCTTTTTGAAAAGCCTTTCAACAGCCAGGACTTTTTCAGAGCAAGGTGGGTTCAGTTCATTATTCGACTTCATTTATGTTGAGCTCCAGATTTTTCCTTCCAGCTACCCACTGGACAATGTCTATACATCTATGGAGTCTTCAGCAAAGTCAAACACCACATGCTGAGTTTGTTGTCTTTCATCTGACACCCAGTCCTCCTCCTGAGACCCTTCTCTGTAACACATAATTATTCCATCTTCCTTTTGCCCTCTAAGTTCCCAACTCCAATCCATAAAAAAAAAATTCTCCTCATAAATGTCTCTCCAAACTGTTCTTGCCTTTCTGTCCTGCCCAGATTTGAGCAATCTTGAGCCCGAATTATTGCCTCAGCCTCCCAAGTGGTCTTTCTGCTGCCAAACACTGTCCACACCAATCTACCCTTTGCTACTACTGGGGCTTTACCTTCAAGATTAAATGCCATCATGCCACTCCTCTATTTAAAGACATTTTATTTTTAGTTTTGACTAGCAGTAGCCTTTCATTTTTGAACTATTTAGGACTGCAAATAAAGCCTTTTACAATACCATTGCAACTTGTCCTTTTGGCTTTCTTAATTATCCTTGATGCACACCCTAAACTCTAGTATTTTTGTTATAATTTTAATTTATTTTTAATACAAAAATGCTTTTATTTAAAGTGTACAATATGATACTTTGATAAATGTATTCATTATTATGACCATGATTAACATATCTATCACCTTATCCAGTGACTATTTGTGTTAGTATGCTAAAAACGTTTAATATTTACTCTCTTAGCACCATCAAGTATATAATACATTATTATTAGCTAGTTACCATGTTGAATTTTAAGTCTCTGGAACTTATTCATCTTATAAGTTAAATTTTATACACTTTGACCTGTACCCTGTCAGCTGCTGACAACCACCTTTCCACTGTTTCTGAGTCTGACTTCTTTAGATTCCACACATAAGTGGCAGCATGCAGTATTTGTCTTCCTGTGCCAGGTCCATCCACATTGTCTCAAATGGCAGGGTCTTCTTTTTAAAATGAGTTTATATCACACCCTTGTCAACATTTATTGTGTCTTACCTTTTTGGTGGTAGCCATCCTTACGGGAGTGACATGCTTTCTCCTGTGGTTTGCATTTCCCAGATGACCAGTAATGTTGACTATTTATTTACATGGGAGTTGACTATTTGCATGTCTTCTTTGGAAAAATGTCTACTCAGGTTTTTTTTTTTTTTGTCTTGTTTTGCTTTTTGGGGGTCAGTTTTTGATTATTTGGTTTTAGCTATGAAGTTGTCTAAATTCCTTATATATTTTATACTAGACTTGTACCAGATACAAGGCTTTCATCAGGTGTTTTCTGTAGGTGGCCTTTTAATTTTGTTGATTATTTCCTTTGCTGTGTATAAACTTTTTCTAAAAAATTTTATTTATTTATTACTTACATACTAACTTACTTGAAAGGCAGGATAACAAAAACAGGCAGATACACACACACATATACATACACACAGAGAGACAGACAGACAGAATGAGAGCATCTTTCATCCTCCAAGCAGCCAGGGCTAGACCAGGCCAAAGCAAGGAACCAGGAACTCCATCCCGGTCTTATACATGTTTGGCAGGGACCCAAGCACTTTGGCCATTTTCTGCTATCTTCCTTGATGCATTAGGAAGAAACTGGATCAGAAGTGGAGAAGCTGTGACTCAAACCAGTACTCCAATATAGCATACAGGTTTTGCAAGTGATTGCCCAATCTACTATGCCACAATACCAGTTCCTATAGAAAGTATTTAGTTTGATTTAGTTCCATTTGTCTGTTTTTAATTTAGTTGCCTGTGAAACTCTGGTCACTGTTATTTTTATTCTTAACATCCATGGCCTTTCAGTAATCATGATATATTTCTGCTTAAAATAATTCAATAACTTCTTTAAACTGTCAGAATCAAATCTAGAGACACCTTGATTTCAAAAAATATCATACTAATCTGTTATTAATAGTTTAAGTTTCAGAGCTTTTAAAATAAAAAGCTAAATGTGAAATAGGAGTAATTTTAGTATCTGATCACTTAAACCAGATTATACTTTTCAGAATATGTCACAAGCAGTAGAATAAGGAGATAGAGTTAATCAGAAATTTCAAATATAAAATGCTCTCAAAATTAATTTTCTTTGCCTTCGATGATCTTAAAATAGTGGAGCAACATTTTTTTAAGAACCTGGCATTATGTATATGAGATTTTGAGTCAGAGTCTAAAATCGATTGTCTTCATTCCTTTTACCTCTTATTTGTGATCCTGGGCAAGTTGCTTTTTCTTAATTTTGGATTTCTCTTTTGTGTAGTGTAGGTGCTACCATAAAATTGAGGTAGGAAGTAGCTTGTAAATGAACCCAGTCATACTTTATGCATGAATACCTAAGTTCCAGTGAAGCACCTCCTTGATTTTTCTGTTTTTCTGAATTCCAGACTGTCGCTCCCCGTCTTGTGGAGGAACGACACTAAACCCTGCCTAGGCTTCCTATCCGAGTCACGGCACCATTATGTCGCTCCCCCTCTTCATGGAGGAACGACACAGGACCCTGCGCTGTTCTTTTGTCTGCTCGGCCCTTCCCGGGTTTGCTGCTGGTTCTTCCCGGGTTGGCTACCGTCCCTTTTACCTCTGTGGAAGGGCGGTTCCCCCTGCCACTTTTCCCACTTCCGCGGGGGAGCGGCACACCGCCGGCCGGCTCTCTCGGGGGCTGCTCAGATGTTATGCGGATGTTCCCCTTAGATGTTCCTGGTGCATGTTGTCTCTCTCCTCCTTTATAGTCCTCTTCCACCAATCCCAACTCTGCTACCCACACACCGAGTACGCTGCTCTCCTCCAATCAGGAGCAGGTCCTGCTGTTTATTGGTTGAACTGGAGGCAGCTGTGTCGAAGCTGTTTCCTCCTCTCCCAGCGCCATATTGTGGGAAAGCAGATGCATAGAATAAGTCTTAATTCCAATAACTTAGTCTAGTCCGAGTTGCTCCCCACACAGACCATGATTCATCTTATTTTTTAGATGATTCAGTCTGGTTTTTGATAGAGATGGTATAGACTAAGTGAATCAAATCCTGAAAATTTCTGAATTACAGTGAAGAGAAATTTATAACATTAAAGTCAAAAAGTTAGAAGCTAAAGCTTCCTTATTTTGGGCTTGATTGGATCTTGTCTGGGTTTTATGGTATTATTTATTCTTCATCCTTACAATTGTGATCAACATGATCTTAATATTACTTGCACTCTTACTACATTTCCAATGTGTCTTACACATCTTTGCATCTTTCACAAAACTTTGAACACCAAACCTGGTGGGATACACAGAAAATATAATTTGAACTGGATCAAAACTTTTTAAAAATATTCATTAGTGGGATGGGACGAATGCTGAGTTAGAAGTATGGCATTTATATTTTATTATACTTTTCTATATTCAATAAATATGTTAAATCATATGTTCATAGCCAGAATTTGAGAGTAAATAGAGAAAATGAGAAGTTGAAAGTGTTTATCAGCTCAGGTAAAGTTTTACCTGTAGTGGTTTACTTCTAAGCCTTTCACTCTTCCTCCTCCAAGTGATCCATGCAAGTTATTACCAAGAATTATGGAAATATTAATTTTAATTATAATTATTAGTATTGTTCATCCTTCTTTCACTAAAGCCTTTCTAAACATATTCATTCACATCTTGAGCATATTATGGTGGAGGGAAATTTCAAGTGCACCAGTGTTGGAGTTGTGAGAATGAATGCCCTGCCCTTGGTGTATGATGGATCTACAGTGAAAATTAGTTTCTATTCTGCCCTATCAGAACATTTGGTTTTTGATACTTATCAAATCCTTAAGCTGGAGTAATTTAGCTCTAATATTAACTACTTAGTGAGTGACTAGCTGATACCTGTGTTTGGATTATAGGCTTGGGAAGCTGTTGTGAGGCTTTGAGTGACCTGACACTTGGCTATAGCAGAGATTCTAATATCCTCCAGGTGGTACTGCACTGGAACGTGGAGAGAGATCATTTCAACTCTGCCAGTTAGCAGCTGTGTGGCTTCTGACATATCAGTTAATACTTCTGAGTCATAATTTCCTTAAATGTAAAATGAGACAAGTGACAGGGTAGACAAGAACATTAGGAATAATTGATAGAAAGCATCTAGCTCGGGGCTGGCGCTGTGGTGCAGTAGGTTAATCCTCCACCTGAGGCACCAGCATCCCATATGGGTGCCAGTTCTGGTCCTGGCTGCTCCTCTTCCAAACCAGCTCTCTGCTATTGCCTGGGAAAGCAGTAGAAGATGGCCCAAGTCTTTGGGCCCCTGCACCTGTGTGGGAGACCAGGAAAAATCACCTGGCTCCTGGCTTTGGATTGGCGCAGCTCTGACCATTACAGCCATATGGGGAGTGAACCAATGGACGGAAGACCTTTTTCTCTCACTGTCTATAACTCTACTTCTCAAATAAATAAATAAAATCTTAAAAAAAAGTATCTAGCCCAACACCTACCATATAATCATGACTTAGAAAATGATGATGCACTGCTTATTCCTCTTTCTCCTTTTTTCTGTTTTTCATTTTTCTTGACCAAGAGAGCCACAAGCAAGCAGGAGCAACAATTAATGTGACAACTTTGAAAACTTGACTTTAAAACCAGTTTTAACTATTCTCAGAAGAAATTAGACATAACAACCAAAATAGAGGATGACACACATTTCTATAGATTCTAGCTCTTGTACACATTGGTGGCTGGAAATAAATTATTGAGGGGTAGTACCATAATGGAATTTCATGGTGCAAGATAAAAGTCAAAACCAAGGAGAATATTTTGTATATCTGCCTCTTGGATAGAGATGCAGTTTTTATCTTCCAGAACAAGAACTGATTTGGAAAATGTACTGAGTTTGTTCAAAACAAACAAAATCTCTTAATTTCTTAAAATGTCTACCTCTTTCTAAATATCCTAGAAAACATTTAATTTTCACGAAGTTATATGTGAAGAGATTATCAGTGGTCCTCTTCCTGTCAGGTAGAACTCAGCCATTAGTTCTGAAGTGTTGAGAAAAATACTGGAACCAAATAGGCAATAATTCTAGCCAATCATGCTATCTATAAAAATGGAAAAGTCATGTTACTGATTGAATTTTTCTAACTTATCTTTCTATGTTTCTACAAGCTTAGTGACACTAACATAGAATTCTTCAAGAAAATGATGCTGGACAGAAGCACTATTTAAACTGGGAAACTCATAAGGACTTTTAAAAATATCTGACACCAAAGTACAGGAAATGTGATTATTTTGTTAGATGAAGACAGAGGGTAGGACAAAGTAGGCAAAAGAATCCATGTGAAAGCATCTCCGTCCTAAGGCACACTGACACTTCCCTAATGGACTACAGTGCACATAAAAATAATTAATCATGTGGAGAGGCCGTTGCCAGGGTTAGAACTGAGGTCTCTGGTTTTTAATGGAAACAATCCTTGCCTGAACTAAAAGAACTACTTCCCTAGCTCAAGCATTAGGGCATCTGTCATACTTAATTCACAATAGTTCAGGAGTTCAGTAAAATATCAGATAGAGTTCAGCACTTTTCTTTCTCAGGGTATTAAAACTATATATAATAAGAAAAAAAGGAGTTGTGATGTACTATGCAACATCATGGGTGGAACATCAAAGAAGTTGAACTTAGAATTTCTGAGATCTCAGGGAAAAGAAAATCTCCCTAGTATAGCTATTGCTTTTCATAGGCTTTTTTGTTGTGGTTGTTTTACTTGTGCTCCTGAAGACACTGAAGTAATGGGTAAGCAAAAGCTTAAGGAAAAACATAGGCTAGACCAGAAGGGGGAAACTTGAATACATTTCATTGCTTAATTTAGTAAACCAGGTTAAGGTACTCATTTAATTTTGGCTCTTGGAGAAAGTATAGAAAGGTAAATGTCCCATCTTTGGGGGAGCAAATGCTTGTTAAACTGCATGTTTCCTTTCTCAGAGGTTGCTTATGGAAAAACACGTATTCTTATGACCTGGCAGCAGAGGAGTGACTTGGAAGGGAGGGAGTCCTGCGGAAAGAATGTCGAGTGCTTGGCGGGGGCGGGTGGGGGCAGTTGCAAGATTGAAGAACTGGGCAGGCACCCAGCTCACTAGGCTATTCCTCCGCCTGTGGTGCCAGCACTGCAGGTTCTAGTCCTGGTTGGGGCGCCGGTTCCCAGTTGCTCCTCTTCCAGTCCAGCTCTCTGCTGTGGCCCAGGAAGGCAGTGGAGGATGGCCCAAGTGCTTGGGCCCTGCACCCGCATGGGAGACCAGGAGGAAGCACCTGGTTTCTGGCTTCGGATTGGCGCAGTGCACCGGCCATAGTGGCCATATGGGGGGTGAACCAACGGAAGGAAGACCTTTCTCTCTGTCTTTCTCTCACTGTCTAACTCTGGCTGTCAAAAAAAAAAAAAAAAAAATTGAAGGACTAGATTCCTGTGGTTCATTGAGACTGGTAGGCACACTATCATCAACCTATATAAGTTTAATTCCTCTAGTCTAACAATGCACTAATTCCTGGGAGTAATTACTACACTTGGACTTAGAGAATTGTACTCAATAAGCAGGATTCTTTGCAGAAGAGGTTGAAGTTTGGATGGAAGTTTTATATTAATGAAGAGCTAATGACAGTTTAAGACCTCAGTTAAGAAACTGGGAAAGGAGTGTCAGCAAAATGTTTAGCAAAGATGTTATAGCATATAATGATTACTATGCTATTTGTTTTAAAACCTACAAACTGGATTTCCCACTTCTGCCTAATTACTCTCCTTTTTTTTAAAAAAAAGATTTATTTATTTATTTGAAAGGAAAAGTTAGAGAGAGTGAGAGGGAGAGACAGAGAAAGAGAGATTTTACATCTGCTGTTTGACTCCCCAGCTGACCCTAATGTCAGCATTGGGACAAGCCAAAGCCAGGAGTCAGGAGCTCCATCCTAGTTTCCCACATGGGTGTCAGGGGCCCAAACACTTAGGATATCCTCCGATGTATTTCCCTAGCCATTAGCAGGGAGCTGGATCAGAAGTGGAGCAGCTGGGGCATGAACAGTTGCCCATATGGGATGCCAGCACCACCACTATGCCAAACACAGGCCCCTCATTGCACTCATGAGCGCCTCACAGTTGAATGGCAATATTAAAACTTGCAGGATGGATCTGCCCAGGGTGACTTGCTAACTTTATGACGTCTTTCATTACCAGACAGGATTGGAGTGACTCTGCTGTTAACCACCCATCCCAATCCCCTGCAAGAGGAAGAGGGGAGAGTGGTAGGTCTGGGTCTATCTGAGGCCACACTGAACTTCCTGCCAGAATGTTCTGGATGGCTGGGGCTACAGCTTTTTTCTTTTCTTTGCAGATGTCTGTCTGCTGAGGATCCTACTCTGCGGTTTGAGATTATTGATGATTATCAGGGGAGGAGAGAGTGTTTCTTCTCAGAATCAGATGCACACAGAGAAGAGCACATGATTCACACACACTTTTCTTTGATTTGTAGAAATAGCAAGTCCCTAAGCGTAATGTTGGGGAAGGTGGGAGGAGGGTGATCAATCCCTCCATCCACTCATCAGTGATGTTACTATGGTGCTGCCACTCACTGCGTGACCAGATCCTTGGCTCGGTGGAGATTACATATTAATGTCTTGCGAGAGCTGGAGAGATGTGGTTGAGCGATCTGGGAAGAAACATGAGAGCGTTTGCCTGGACTTAAAAAAGGCTGGTGCTTTGAAATACTCTGAGTTTTCCAAAGCATCAATTAGCTCAGATGAAAATGCAAATCAAAGAAAACTTTCTCAATCTTTTAAAATATAAATTCATAACTCGGTTTCCCGGCCCATCTTTTAGGTGCCCCCACCTTCCTCTCTCCTTCCCCCTTAAGTTTTCAGTTTACCTGTTATTTAAGGAGGATAACGTTTGGAAAAAAACATTCTTTTAAATATATACATATCTAAAGAGATTTTGAGGAGAAGTTTGACATACGTGATACAGTTATTACAATTTTAAATAAATTTTAATTCAAACATTGAAGTCAAGGAGTTATTGGATTCAAATATTGTCTCTGTCAGGTGATAACTGCATCTTTCAACACGTTTATCTTCTTGACTATCCTTTTCCTTGCATGTGAAATGGGGTGATGATGGAACCTATTTCTACCTGTTATTGTGAGGAATGAACAAGATAATAAATTGAAGATGCTGTCAGGAATCTGAGCGCATTTTAGAAAATGTTTTCTCTTCTTACAATTTTATATTTATCCTCCAGCTCGCTTTCACTTTCCTGAGTCCTGGACTTCTCTGCTTTTGATTCATCAAGGAGTACATTGAATTGACTCGCACACAGATACATCACCTCTTGTCCAGTTGCTATGTGCAGTTTCTTCTATGACCCCCACACTATCTCCCTTCACAAATGTCTCCTCTGCCACTTTCAAATCATCTAAATAAATGGAAAGCCTAGGCCACACACACAATGATATCCAATTTGAGTAACTTGTTCCTTTTTTTTTTTGTTTCCACCAAATTCTTACTTTTAAAAGTTTTTGTTTCTCCAATGCATCTTTTGATTGAGAGTTTGTTTTCTATCATAGTTTTATGGGATCTATAATGAATATTTAATTGCTTTACCCTTCTTTCATCTGAATTCTATTAATTAAGCTTGTATATGTCTTCCTTTTCCCTTGTGTTCCTGAAGCACTCTTTTAACTTGTAGCTACTTTCCATTAAAGAAAAAAAAAAGAAACCTATCTTCAGTTTTCTGTCCTTCCTCTTTCCTCTCTGTTATGCCAGATTTTTCTCTGGATCCAAAGTGAAGCAGTGGAAGCCTTTTGTCTCCTGGCTGTAACCCACTGGCCGGGCTGGGGCACCCTCCTCATGTTGGAATAAATTGCCAGTGACTTGTTCTAACACAGCAATCTTCCTTGTAATCCCTTCATATTCTGTAAGTACAGCAAGTACATTCTGTGCCTTCCTTGGGCACATAATTACTTCGCTTGGTGTGGCAGAGCTTACTATAGGACAATCAGAGAACTGAAGTGTTCAAAAGCCAGATGATGAAGAATGCCTGCTAGCATCCTCCTTCTATGAGGCTATTATGCTGGAGGAAAGGATTCGAGGCCCAAGCATCAACTTTCACATGCCAGGGTCAAGTTCTGATGTGGCCATTTGTTCTGGCATAATATTTGAGTAATGCTTGTGTAGCTGTACATCTGGGGAGGGGTGTGTTGCTAAGCAGGAGCAATGCAGCAGCTCCATTTCCAATTATATCAGGGCCTGGGGAAGCATTTACAGCATCTGTGCATCGTGGACATAATAGCTGGTTTTGTTTTTATTTCCTGAAATAATATTCTAGGCATCTCAGAACATTATGTTTTGGGAGAATCCCTTTGACTTCTCTCCTGCATTTTCTCCTGGTCAAAATGAGGGAAATGTCATTTTTGCCAATTCCTAAATGGGGCTGGGGGGATTCCTTAGATATTTCTGAAGTAGCAAAAAGTAGACTCTAGAAAAATGCTTGTGACCACCAATTGCTACCGATTGATGTTGCTTTTGTGAGGTACCTTTTAAATTTCATGTACAAATAAATAACTTGTATAAAGTCATGTAAGATATAACTTGGATATGAACTTAGCCTTTCCATCACCTCATGCACATTCTGTCATGCTGCTCTGGGGATGTAACCCCAGTTTCTTGAGTGGCATTGTCTAAATCTTGTTACAGCCCAGTGTTGGTCTTAGCAGGGAGCTAGCACCGAGAATCAGGCAGCAGCTCACTCAAGCATGGAAAAGATCCTGAGTCAGGGATTCTTTTCCTACTCTGAGCCCTGCCCTTTCTAAAGACTGCAACTACTTTTATTTGCATTTTAGCCTTTATGTTAATTAATGGGAATTAATACGTGTATAAGAACTTCAGAAATTTCCCAAAGGCTCGTTATAAATTTAGTGTAAAAGGAGCAGTGGATATTTTTTTAAAAGATAGGGCTCTCATTAAATTTTTAGGTTATTAATAAAAACATTTCTACCAGGGCAAGTTTAGTGTGAGTGTTGGGATGAAGATATCTGTTAATGCGCTTTAGCTATGTTTTCAATTGACTCCTACCAGAGGGCTCACGTGTGTGTGTGTGTGTGTGTGTGTGTGTGTTTAGGTTGGAAGGGGGAGAGGAGTTGGTAATGAGATATACTAAAGCTGCCAAAAAAGTTCATAACTGTAATTTCCTTTCATTAGGAGAATGATTCCCAATTTAATCATTTCTATTATTTAATTATCAAAACCTTCCTCTGCTACCACAGGATATAACAGAAAAAATTGCATTTAGTGTACACAAAGACAGAACCGAGTGCTTATTTGGGAATTTATATCTGTTTATTCATTTATGATCACCAGCCAGGTGGCCTGATCAATGATAATAGGAAAGCTTTATGAGGAATGTTGCACTCACCAGCTCCACAGTTTCCACAGAGAATAAGTGCACAAAAGTAAATCTCAGTACAAACATGAACATGGCTTAACTTATGCTCTTTTACCGACTTCACACACAAGCCTATCCTGGTTGGGCCTCTGTGGGCCCTCCACTGGCTCAGAACCACTATACTTAGAGTTGAAAGGGACCTTAGAGGCACGGACCTCCCATTACACATGTGTTCTTGGTCTGTACTTCAAAAAGAACAAGCTGCATGAGCTTACATACCCCAGTGACAGTGGTTCATCTCTCTGCTTGGGAGTCAGTCCTCTTAATAGACTACAGAGAAACTGTAGATCCATGTTGTAATATCTCTCTGTGTCTCTCTCTCTTTTAAAGATTTTATTTATTTGAGAGAAGAGAGACAGAGAGAGAGAGAGAGAGGTCTTCCATCTGTTGGTTCATTCCCCACATGGCTGCAGTGGTGGGGGCTGGACCAGGCTCAAGCCAGGAGCCAGGAGCTTCATCGGGGTCTCCAGTGTGGGTGCAAGGACCCAAGAACTTGGGCCAATTTCCATTGCTATCTCAGGCACATTAGCAGGGAGCCGGATAGAAGTAGAGCAGCCGGGACCTGAACTGCTGCCCATATGGGATGCCAGGTGGAGGGTTAAACTTCTATGCCACAGCAGCAACCCTGGAACCCATCTGTCTTTGAAGTGCAAATCTCCCTTTCTCAGCTTTCACTTGGGCATCCCATCCTTGGCATTAAGAACAGATCCAGGCCGGCGCTGCGGCTCAATAGGCTAATCCTCCACCTAGCGGCGCCGGCACACCAGGTTCTAGTCCCAGTTGGGGCGCCGGATTCTGTCCCGGTTGCCCCTCTACCAGGCCAGCTCCCTACTATGGCCCAGGAGTGCAGTAGAGGATGGCCCAAGTCCTTGGGTCCTGCACCCCATGGGAGACCAGGATAAACACCTGGCTCCTGCCTTCGGATCAGCGTGGTGCGCTGGCCGCAGCGCGCCAGCCGCGGCGGCCATTGGAGGGTGAACCAACAGAAAAAGGAAGACCTTTCTCTGTCTCTCTCACTGTCTAACTTTGCCTATAAAAAAAAGAAAAAGAAATGTGTGCTGATCTGTATAGCTCCTCCCTCTCTCATCCCCACTCTTATTTTTAAGTGGAATCTATTTTCAATTGACCTAATACATCTATGATTAATTCTATGTTAATTAAGGAGTTCAACCAATGGTATTAAGTAGAGAAGAAAAAAAAGAAGCACCTGGCTCCTGGCTTTGGATTGGCGCAGAGCGCCGTCTGCAGCACACTGGCCATAGCGGCCATTTGGGGATGAACCAACAGAAGTAAGACCTTTCTCTCTGTCTCTCTCTCTCTCTCTCGCTGTCCACTCTGCCTGTAAAAAAAAAATCCAACATGACTGTCACAGTTATTATATAGCACTTTCAAAATGAAGTTGACGAGTGGTACTTTCAAATAATTTATCTTCTTGTGTTAAATAGTTCCACTTCCTTTTATCCTATGTCCTACTTTTAGAATTCTGGACATCTATCTTGTTTCATTCCTGAAAATCGTTCAGACTAACAGCATGGTTCCCACAGTGTAACTCCCAGAAGTTTGCACTGATGTCCACATGAAGTCTATGGGATAACAGGGTTCTGTGGGATCAGTATAAGTCTGTATCTGAAGCCTGCACTCCAACTATCAAAGCTAAAATAAAACTGAATTCCTTATAGACAGAAACTGGGTGTGGTCACAGTAGGCAGAGAGATAATGGTTTGTCTGAGTCCTGCCTAGCCATGATGATCACATTCACAGCTCATTGCAAGTGAGCACTTTTTTTTTTTATATTTTTTTTTAACTTTTATTTAATGAATATACGTTTCCAAAGTACGAATAATGGATTACTATGGCTTCCCCCCCATACCGTCCCTCCCACCCACAACCCTCCCCTTTCCCACTCCCTCTCCCCTTCCATTCACATCAAGATTCATTTTCGATTATCTTAATATACAGAAGATCAGCTTAGTATACATTAAGTAAGGATTTCAACAGTTTGCTCCCACACAGAAACATAAAGTGAAAAATAATAGATGATTTTTTTTAATGATGATGAAATCAGATCAGACCTATTGTCATGTTTAATCCCAGTGAGAGTCAAGTTGGGAGTTGATAGTTTCTTTTCTTTTCTTTTCTTTTTTTTTTTTTTTTTTTTTTACAAAGGATCAGTTTAGTATGCATTAAGTAAAGATTTCAACGGTTTGCACCCCCATAGAAACACAAAGTGAAATATATTATTTGAGTACTCGTTATAGCATTAAATCTCAATGCACAGCACATTAAGGACAGAGATCCTACATGAGGAGTAAGTGCACAGTGACTCCTGTTGTTGACTTTACCAATTGACACTCCTGTCTATGGCATCAGTAATCTCCCTATGCTCCAGTCATGAGTTTCCAAGGCTATGGAAGCCCCTTGAGTTCTCCGACTCTTATCTTGTTTAGACAAGGTCATAGTCAAAGTGGAGGTTCTCTCCTCCCTTCAGAGAAAGGTACCTCCTTCTTTGAAGACCTGTTCTTTCCACTGAGATCTCACTCACAGAGATCTTTTGCCAGAGTGTCTTGCTTTCCATGCCTGAAATACTCTCATGGGCTTTTCAGCCAGATCTGAATGCCTTTAGGGCTGATTCTGAGGCCAGAGTGCTATTTAGGGCATCTGCCATTCTATGAGTCTGCTGAGTATCTCACTTCCCATGTTGGATCACTCTACCCTTTATTTATTCTATCGGTTAGTGTTAGCAGGTACTAGACTTGCTTATGTGCTCCCTTTGACTCTTAGTCCTTTCATTATGATCAATTGCGAACTGAAATTGATCACTTGGACTAGTGAGATGGCATTGGTACATGCCACCTTGATGGGATTAAATTGGAGTCCCCTGGTATGTTTCTAACTCTACCATTTGGGGCAAGTCAGCTTGAGCATGTCCCAAATTATATATCTCTTCCCTCTCTTATTCCTACTCTTATGTTTAACAGGGATCACATTTCAGTTAAATTTCAACACTTAAGAATAACTGTGTATTAATTACAGAATTAAATCAGTCATATTAAGTAGAACAGACAAAAAAAAATACTAAGAGGGATAATGTATTAAGTTGTCCATTAACATTCAGGCAACAAACACAGCTTTTTTGAAGATTTTTATTTAACGAACACACATTTTCATATGTACAGCTTTTAGAGATATAGTGTTTGTTCCCCACATTACTGCCCTCCAACCCCCACTCCCATCCCACCTCCCACTCCCACTCCCATTCCATTTTCCATTAAGATTCATTTTAATTGACTTTATATACTGGAGAGTAACTCTTTACTAAGGAGAGATTTCAACTATTTGTACTCACACAGACACACAAAGTATAAAGTACAGTTTGAAGACAAGTTTTACCATTAATTTTCATAGTACAACACATTAAGGACAGAGGTCCAACTTGGGAGAAAGTGCACAGTGATTCCTGTTGTTGATTTAACAACTGACACTCTTTTTTTAATTCTTTTTTTTAACTTTTATTTATTTAATGAATATAAATTTCCAAAGTACAGCTTATGGATTACAATGGCTCCCCCCACCCCATAACCACCCTCCCACCCTCAACCCTCCCCTCTCCTGCTCCTTCTCACATTCCATTCACATCAAGATTCATTTTCAATTCTCTTTGTATACATAAGATAAGTTTAGTATATATTAAGTAAAGATTTCAACAGTTTGCACCCACACAGAAACACAAAGTGAAAAATACTGTTTGAGTACTAGTTATGGCATTAAATCTCAAAGTACAGCACATTAAGGACAGAGATCCTACATGAGGAGTAAGTGCACAGTGACTCCTGTTGTTGACTTAACAAATTGACACTCTTAACAACTGACACTCTTATTCATGATGTCAGTGTTCAACAGAGGCTCTTGAAATGAGCTGCCAAGGCTATGGAAACCTTTTGAGTTCACAAACTCTGTCAGTTTTTAGAAAGGGCCATATGTAAAGTAGAAGTTCTCTCCTCCCTTCAGAAAAAAGTACATCCTTCTTTGATGGCTCCTTGTTTCCACTGGGGTTTTACTCACAGAGATCCTTCATGCAGAACTGTGTTTGCCACTATGTCTTGGCTTTCCATTCCTGAAATGCTCTCATGGTATTTTCAGTCAAGCCTTAGGGGTTGATTCTGAGGTCAGAGTGCTGTTCAGGGTGTTTGTCATTCCAAGAGTCTGCTGTGTGGACTGCTTCCCATGTTGAAACTTTCTCTCCTTTGTAATTCTATCTATTGTTATTACTAGGCACTTGGTCTTATTTATGGGATCCCTTTGACTTATGATCCTATCTGTATGATTAATTCCATATTTAATGTGTTCACATAATATGGGATTAGTTCCACCCAGCTAAATGGGATTCAAAGTCCCACAGCAAATTTTTAGCTTTACCTTTAGGGGTAAGTATATGAAAATGTGTGCTGGGCCAGAGCCAGGGCTCACTAGGCTAATCCTTCACCTGTGGCGCTGGCACCCTGGGTTCTAGTCTCGGATTCTGTCCTAGTTGCTCCTCTTCCAGTCCAGCTCTCTGCTATGGCCCAGGAAAGCAGTAGAGGATGGCCCAGGTCCTTGGGCCCTGCACCCACATGGGAGTCCAGCAAGAAGCACCTGGCTCCTGGCTTCGAATTGGCACAGTGCGCTGGCCGCAGTGCACCAGCCATAGTGGCCACTTGGGGTGTGAACCAACGGAAAAAGGAAGACCTTTCTCTCTGTCTCTCTCTCTCTCACTGTCTAACTCTGCCTATAAAAAAAAGAAAAAGAAATGTGTGCTGATCTGTATAGCTCCTCCCTCTCTCATCCCCACTCTTATTTTTAAGTGGAATCTATTTTCAATTAACCTAATACATCTATGATTAATTCTATGTTAATTAAGGAGTTCAACCAATGGTATTAAGTAGAGAAGAAAAAAAAAGAATAAAAAATAAATAAATAAAAGGAAATAATAAACTCTTCTCACAGTGTCAGTTTTACTTCTACAGGTTTCCTTTTAGGTGCTTTGTTAGTTGTCATGAATTAGGGAGAGCATATGATATTTGTCCCTTTGGGACTGGCTTATTTACTAAGTATGATATTTTCCAGATTCATCCATTTAGCTGTAAATGACCAGATTTCATTTTTTTTAACCACCGTGTAGTATCCCATAGAGTACATATCCTGTAATTTCTTTATCCAGTCTTCTGTTGATGGGCATTTAGGCTGAGTTCATGTCTTGGTTATTGTGAATTGAGCTGCAATAAACATAGAGGTACAGATGATTCTTTTATTTGCTGATTTAATTTCCTTGGGTAAATTCTGAGGAGTGGGATGGCTGGGTTGTATGGTAGGGCTATATTCAGATTTCTAAGGTATCTCCAAACTGTCTTCCATAGTGGCTTTTTTTTTTTTTTGACAGGCAGAGTGGACAGTGAGAGAGAGAGAGAGAAAGGTCTTCCTTTACCATTGGTTCACCCCCAGTGGCCACTGTGATAGGCACGCTACAGCTGTCGCACCACGCTGATCCGAAGCTGGGAGCCAGGTGCCTCTTCTGGTCTCCCATGCATGTGCAGGGCCCAAGGACTTGGGTCATCCTCCACTGTACTCCCAGGCCACAGCAGAGAGCTAGACTGGAAGAGGGGCAACCGGGACAGAATCCGGCACCCCAACTGGGACTAGAACCCGGTGTGCTGGCACCGCAAGGCAGAGGATTAGCCTATGGAGCCGCGGCGCCGGCTTCCATAGTGGCTTTACCAGTTTGCATTCCCACCAAGAGTGGATTAGGGTACCTTTCCCCCACATCCTCGCCAATATTTCTTGTTTGTTGATTTTTTTATGAGAGCCATTCTAACTGGGGTGAGGTGAAACACTGTGGTTTTCATTTGCATCTCCTGATGGCTGGTGATCCTAAGCATTTTTTCATGTGTCTTTAGGCCATTTGGTTTTCCTTTTTTGAGAAATGTCTATTTAAGTCCTTTGCCCACTTATTGACTGGGTTGTCTCATTGCTAATGTTGAGTTTTTTCATCACTTTATAGATTCTGGTTATTAATCCTTTATCAGCTCCAAGGTTTGCAAATAATTTCTCCCATTCTATTGGTTGCCTCTTCACTTTCCTGTTTCTTTTCCTGTATAGAGGCTTCTCAATTTGATGTAATCCCACTTTTTAATCTTGTGGGTTTTTTTTTTTTTTGACAGGCAGAGTTAGAGAGAGAGAGAGAGAGAGAGAAAGATCTTCCTTCCATTGGTTCACACCCCAAGTGGCTGCTATGGCTGGTGTGTTGAGGCTGGCGTGCTGTGCTGATCTGAAGCCAGGAGCCAGGTGCTTCCTTCTGGTCTCCCATGTGGGTGCAGGGCCTGAGGACCTGGGCCATCCTCCACTGCTTTCCCGGGCAACAGCAGAGAGCTGGACTGGAAGAGGAGCAACCAGGACAGAATCCGGCGCCCCAACCGGGACTAGAACCCAGGGTGCCAGCGCCGCAGGTGGAGGATTAGACTAGTGAGCCTCAGCGCCAGCTAATCTTGGTTTTTATTGCATGTGCCTCTGGGGTCTTTTCCAGGAACTCTGTGCCTAGGATAATGTCTTGCAGGGTTTCTCCGATGCTCTCTAATAATTTGATGGTACTAGGTCATAGGTTTAGGTCTTTAATACATTTTGAATGGATTTTTGTGTAAAGTGTAAGGTAGGGTTCTTTATATTCTGCATGTGGAAATCCAGTTTTCGAGCACCATTTGTTGAAGAGATTCCTAGCTCCAGGGAATGGTTTTAGCTTCTTGGTTGAATATAAGTTGGTTGTAGATGGTTGGATTGATTTCTGGCAGTTCTATTCTGTTCCATTGGTCTATCCATCTGTTTTTGTCCTAGTACCAAGCTGTTTAAGTTATAACTGCCTTGTAGTAGGTCTTGAAATCTGGTATTGTTATGCCTACAGCTTTATTTTTGTTGTATAAGATTGCTTTATCTATCCTAGGCCTCTTGTGTTTCCAAATGAATTTCAGCATCATTTTTTCTAGATCTGAGAAGAATGTCTTTGGTATTTTGATTGGTATTGCATTGAATCTGTGAATTATTTTTGAAAGAATAGACATTTTGATGATATTGATTCTTCTGATCCATGAACATGAAATTTTTTCCTTTTTTAAAATGTCTTCTTCAATTTCTTTCTTTGGAGTTTTGTAATTTTTGTCGTAGAGATCTTTGACATCCTTGGTTAAATTTATTCCAAGGTATTCAACTTTTTTTGTAGCTATTGTGAATGAGATTGGTCTTAGAAATTTTTTCTCAGCCATGGCATTGTCTGTGTATACAAAAGCTGTTGTTAAGAGATACGGTTTTTACATGAAATACAATGGGAAGCCACTAAGGCATCTCATGCAATAGAACAAAATCTTTTACTTTGCATTGAAAATTATTTATTTTATTTGTGAGACAGGGAGAGAGAGAGGAAAAAGGAAGAGTGAGTTCCAATCCACTGGTTCACCTCCAAATAACCCGAATGAATTGGGACTGGTCCAAACAGAAGTTGGGAGCCAGTTCTGGTCTCCCACCCAGGGGGCAGGCACCCAACTCTTTGAGATATTAAGAAGCTAGAGTCAGAAATGTATCCAGGACTTGAACTCAGGCACTCTGACATGAAATGCAGGGATCTCAAGTATTGTCTTAAGCATTAAAACAAATGCCTTCCCTTAGTCTGTATTTTTTGAAGGACTCTTTTCTGGACAAAGGAGTTGGAGATGGGAGAGAGAGGAAGAGGGAGGACGAGTTAGAGAACTATAGAGTTATAGAACTCTATGGAAAAACCTAAGTGAGACAAGAAAGGGCTGAGCCAGTTGGTGGCCATGAAAATGGGAAGATTGATTTAAGATCAATCTTGCATGTTTCCTGATTAACAGCTAGATGTTTTCAATGGAAAAAAGGAGGAGAAAAGGTAGCTTTAGCAACCATAATAAGGCCAAGGATGTGAAAGCAGGTCATTATGGTTAGGGATACTCACACAATTTTTACTTTACATAGTCTATGCTCTCTGTTCTCTTTGCTTCACCCTTCATTCTTTTTTAAAACTTTTATTTAATAAATATAAATTTCCAAAGTACAACTTTTGGATTATAGCAGCTTCCCCCACCCATAACCTTCCTCCCACCCGCAACCATCCCATCTCCCTCTCCCTCTCCCATCCCATTCTTTATCAAGATTCATTTTCAATTATCTTTATATACAGAAGATCAATTTAGTATATACTAAGTAAAGATTTCAACAGTTTGCACCCACACAGAAACACAAAGTATAAAGTACTGTTTGAGTACTAGTTTTACCGTTAATTCACATAGTACAACACATTAAGGACAGAGATCCTATGTGGGGAGTAAGTGCACAGTGACTCCTGTTGTTGATTTAACAATTGACACTCTTGTTTTTGGCATCAGTAATCACCCTAGGCTCTTGTCATGAATTGCCAAGGCTATGGAAGCCTCTTGAGTTCACCAACTCCGATCTTATTTAGACAACATCATAGTCAAAGTGGAAGTTCTCTCCTCCCTTCAGAGAAAGGTACCTCCTTCTCTGAAGACCTGTTCTTTCCACTGGTATCTCACTCACAGAGATCTTACATTTAGGCTTTTTTTTTTTTTTTTTTGCCAGAGTGTCTTGGCTTTCCATGCCTGAAATACTCTCATGGGCTCTTCAGCCAGATCCAAATGCCTTCAGGGCTGATTCTGAGGCCAGAGTGCTGTTTAGGACATCTGCCCTTCTATGCATCTGCTGCTTCACCCTTCATTCTAAAGATGTATTAAACAGCTGAACAGTCTGATGTAGACCCTATTTAATCTTATCAGTCTTTAGTTTCTGAAATTAACCTTTACTCTTATTTTGATATTGTTTCTCCAGAGATCCCCTATTTTCAAAGATGATTATATATATGAAAAAATATATATGTAAATATATATCTAACCATATCTATATAGAGATATATAGCAAATCAGCAGCAGCCTTGCATGCAATTATACTGAGCTTAAGGAATTAAGCTTATTAATGTTCAAATAAGTTCCTCAAGCATTAACTCACTATGTCTTCTCATTCTTTGGTCTCCAGTCATTTTTCAGCAATATTTATTCTACCCTTTTCAGTCAAGAAATTATTTTCCTTGATGGAGAAAACAAAAACTTGAAGGCTAGCTTGGCTCTTGCTTTGATATCTGTTAACATCACAGTGGTCTTTGCACTGCAGACACATAGCTTGCCTTTCTACATTCTTTCTAGCCTTTTCTAGTGAACTGAAATGCTAATAACGTTTTATCTTGTTTTGGTTTGCAAACTTTGTGACTCAATATTACTTACTTGTGCCTCTTTTATGTGCTTTTTTTTTTTTTTTTTGGTCCTGAGCTTTTTTTTTCTGGCCCATTTGGTATATTAAAAATCTGAATTCATGAGGGAGATAATTTCGTAACTATTTTGGGTACTCTGACCTTCAATCTCATTTCCTTCTCACTTAAATTAGTCTCACTTGCATAGTCAGAATTATGTATTTTTAAAGGCTCTCCTTCCTTCTAGAATCATATTTTTTAAACAGTCTGCAGAAGATCTCTTTAGTTTTGGGAATCTGTATTTGTGGGAGATAGAATGGAAGAGTCAACAAAATCACTGTACCAATTCTGGTTTGGCTCTGCAGAAGAGATGATCCAGATATGTCTGTTGAGTAACTGAATGAGTGAATGAATTGTGACTGGAAGCAATCATTTCATCTCATCGAGTATCAGTTTTCTCATCTGCAAAGTGATGACACAAATATCTATCCTTCAAGAACTCTTGTCAGAAGTAAGTGGGCCACAGTATCTGTGATAGCCTTCCTGATGACTACATACTTCGTTTTAACTTTGTTCCAGTCCTGGATACAGCCTGGGATTTGAGTGTACTCATAGGGTTGCCTATGATGATGACTGGCTCACTGAAAAATTTTGAGCTTTTATTTTTATTAAACTTATGCTCATATATGCCCAATGCTTTAAAGTCATCCAGATTTATTAGTTGTGTTAATAGTCAGCTGTCATTACCATTTTCCCTCCAATCCCCAACGTCCCTTTCATCAGAGGTAACCATTTCTCACATTTAAAGCTGATTATGTTGCTATTTACTACAATATGTCTAAATAACACACTTATTGCTGCTTCTTGATTTTTTTCAGTCTCAGGGGGTTGTCTGGTGATTCCCCACATAGAATATTTAACACCTTACACTCATTCTTCCCTTGTTTCCAACACACACACAGAAGACCATTTCTTATGCCCTGTCCTCCCATATAGTTATTAAAATTTTTTATTAGATCAGCATTTATGTTGGACATGATTTTAATTCTGTGAACTATTTTAGGTCTAAGTCATGGTACAGTGATAACCTTTCAACACATTAAACAACTAGTACTTGAACTTAGAATTGTTTTTGTAGTTTTCTGTTATTCACACTGATTCACTCCATGTTGTTTAAATCTCTCATCAACACCTTCATTCACCTCAGCTAGTTAACAAATTTTTTTTTGACAGGCAGAGTGGACAGCAAGAGAGAGAGAGAGAGACAGAGAGAAAGGTCTTACTTCTGTTGGTTCATCCCCAAATGGCCGCTATGGCCGGTGTGCTGCAGACGGCGCTCTGCGCCAATCCAAAGCCAGGAGCCAGGTGCTTCTTTTTTTTCTTCTCTACTTAATACCATTGGTTGAACTCCTTAATTAACATAGAATTAATCATAGATGTATTAGGTCAATTGAAAATAGATTCCACTTAAAAATAAGAGTGGGGATGAGAGAGGGAGGAGCTATACAGATCAGCACACATTTCTTTTTCTTTTTTTTATAGGCAGAGTTAGACAGTGAGAGAGAGAGAGACAGAGAGAAAGGTCTTCCTTTTTCCGTTGGTTCACACCCCAAGTGGCCGCTATGGCTGGTGCGCTGCGGCCAGTGCACTGTGCCAATCCGAAGCCAGGAGCCAGGTGCTTCTTGCTGGACTCCCATGTGGGTGCAGGGCCCAAGGACCTGGGCCATCCTCTACTGCTTTCCTGGGCCATAGCAGAGAGCTGGACTGGAAGAGGAGCAAGTAGGACAGAATCTGGTGCCCCAACCGGGACTAGAACCCTGGGTGCCAGTGCTTCAGGCGGAAGATTAGCCAAGTGAGCTGCGGTGCCCACCAACAACTTCATTTTCTTGAAGATGTCTCTCCCAGAACCTCCAGCCTCTGGCTCACACTGGACAGGCTGCTCGATACTCCTGTGAAGATTTCTTCATTTTGCAGGTCCCCTGCACCTGTAAAGGTTAGGTCTTCTGTTCTTGTTTCTCATCGTTTTTTTCTTTTCTTTTTTTTTTTTTTTCATTATTGCCTTTGTTTGTTGTAACAAATGTTCTAATAGTTTCTGGAGAAAGCATCTGAAGGCATAAACTTTTTTTTTTTTAACTTTTATTTAATGAATATAGATTTCCAAAGTACAGCTTATGGACTACATTGGCATCCCCCACCCCCCTGATGACTTCCCTCCCACCCGCAACCATCCCCTTTCCCGCTCTCTCTCCCCTTCCATTCATATCAAGATTCATTTTAAATTTTCTATATACACAGAAGATCAGTTTAGTATACATTAAGTAAAGATTTCAACAGTTTGCACCCACATAGAAACACAAAGTGAAATATACTGTTTGAGTACTCATTATAGCATTAAATCTCAAAGTACAGCACATTAAGGACAGAGATCCTACATGAGGAGTAAGTGCACAGTGACTCCTGTTGTTGACTTTACCAATTGACACTCCTGTTTATGGCATCAGTAATCTCCCTATGCTCCAGTCATGAGTTTCCAAGGCTATGGAAGCCTTTTGAGTTCTCCGACTCTTATCTTGTTTAGACAAGGTCATATTCAAAGTGGAGGTTCTCTCCTCCCTTCAGAGAAAGGTACCTCCTTCTTTGAAGACCTGTTCTTTCCACTGGGATCTCACTCACAGAGATCTTTCATTTAGGTTTGTTGTTGTTGTTGTTGTTGTTGTTCTTTTTTTTTTTTTTTTTTTTTTGCCAGAGTGTCTTGGCTTTCCATGCCTGAAATACTCTCATGGGCTTTTCAGCCGGATCCGAATGCCTTTAGGGCTGATTCTGAGGCCAGAGTGCTGTTTAGGACATCTGCCATTCTATGAGTCTGCTGTGTATCTCGCTTCCCATGTTGGATCACTCTCCCCTTTATTTATTCTATCGGTTAGTATTAGCAGGTACTAGACTTGTTTATGTGATCCCTTTGACTCTTAGTTCTTTCATTATGATCAATTGTGAACTGAATTTGATCACTTGGACTAGTGAGATGGCATTGGTACATGCCACCTTGATGGGATTGAATTGGAATCCCCTGGTATGTTTCTAACTCTACCATTTGGGGCAAGTCAGCTTGAGCATGTCCCAAATTGTACATCTCTTCCCTCTCTTATTCCCACTCTTATGTTTAACAGGGATCACATTTCAGTTAAATTTTAACACTTAAGAATAACTGTGTATTAATTACAGAATTAAAGCAGTCATATTAAGTAGAACAGACAAAAAAAATACTAAGAGGGATAATGTATTAAGTTGTCCATTAACATTCAGGGCTATGCTGATCAAGTCACCGTTTCTCATAGTGTCCATTTCACTTCAACAGGTTTCCTTTTTGGTGTTCAGTCAGTTGTCACCGATCAGGGAGAACATATGATATTTGTCCCTTTGGGACTGGCTTATTTCACTCAGCATGATGTGTTCCAGATTCCTCCATTTTGTTGCAAATGACTGGATTTCATTGTTTCTTACTGCGGTATAGTATTCTAAAGAGTACATATCCCATAATTTCTTTATCCAGTCTACTGTTGATGGGCATTTAGTTGGTTCCAGGTCTTGGCTATTGTGAATTGTGCTGCAATAAACATTAGGGTGAGACCGCTTTTTTGTTTCTGAGGGCATAAACTTTTTGAGACACTTTTGGGTTTAAAAGTACCTTTCATCAATCTCACACTTAAGTGGTAGCTTGGCTCTATCCAGACTTAAAATTTTTCTTTCAGAGAGGACAAAACCCAAACCAAATAGTCACATACAAGGGATCAAAATTAGAAATAGGTCTGATTTCTTAACAGAAACACTGGAAGCCAGAAAGCAATGTAGTTTTGAGAAATTATAACTTCATTAATTTCAGTGGATTTTTAGGACAAAATATAATTTAAAGTATATGTTCAATCCACTATTTTTACCGGAAAGTCTCTCTATTGTCTCTTAATTTGGGAGTCCAAGGTATTTCCCTGATGGAAAGGACCAAGTGCCATGTGTTCCCACTTGACTCCACTAAATATGTCCTTGTGATTCAATCCCAAGGATTCAAGCCAGTCTTAGGACATAAGGTTTGTAAGAAAACAGTAAGCAAATTTGTAAAATCATGGTACGTTAGGGCTAAAACACAAAAGGTACAGTGACAGTCTAGAACTTTACGTGGAGGGAAGGTGGCATCCAAAGGAAATCCATGCATTCCTTCAGCATCTAACTTCAGCAGCCACAGCACTGAAGCTATCGGCAGTTGATGGTCCAGTTGCCCCTTTGGTGTTTGGTAGCTACAAGATGACCAAAGAGGTAGATGCACCCTGGTAATGAGGAGAAGTTTTTAGAATGCAGATGAAACCCCCCTTTCAGAATTCTCAGGGCTACTCTGAACGAATTTGAATGGAATAGGGGCTCTTAAGAAGCTGGTGGGAAGAGTCATAGACATTGTATTTTAACACTATTGTTACAAGTCTTCAGTCACATCCACTCTTCTTGGCTTTCCAGAGATATTCTTGATCCTTTTTGTCTATGATGTTGATAGTTGATCTATATTAATATTCCGAATAATGACTACATTCCAACACAACATTCCTATGGGATGTTTTGGATCAAAGAGATACATTTAAAAATTTTTTAATTTCAAGAATACCTTTATATTTACAGAACAAAACTTGTAGGGTTGTACAGAGTTCCCATATACCCCTCACCCTGCTTCCCCTATAATTAACATCTTATTAGTATACTTATCAATAATCCATAAGCCACAATTTCCTGTTTTCTAATCTAAATTTTCACTTCCCCACCCTCTAGTAATCACCATTCTATGTTTGTATTGTATTTTTTAAAAAAAGATTTATTTATTTATTTGAAAGAGTTTCACAAAGAGAGGAGAGGCAGAGGGAGAAAGAGAGAGAGAGAGAGAGAGAGAGAGAGAGAGAGGTCTTCCATCTGGCTGGCTAACTCCCCAGTTGGCCGCAATGGCTAGAGCCAGGAGCCAGGAGCCAGGAGCCTCTTCTGGGTCTCCCACATGGGTACAGGGACCCAAGGACTTGGGCCATCTTCCACTCCTCTCCCAGGGCACAGCAGAGAATTGGATTGGAAGTGGAGCAGCTGGGTCTCAAACTGGCATCCATATGGGATGCTGGCGCTTCAGGCCAGGGTATTAACCCGTTGTGCCACAGCACCAGCCCTTCTATTTTTTTAGCTCCCATATGTGATGGAGAACATGCAGTATTTGTGTTTCTATGACTGACATTTTACTTAGCATGCTAGAGAACAAGATATAAATTCTAACTGGTAAAAGCTTAGCTCCTAGAAGGGTGTGCCTTAGCAGAGCATCATTCATTTCTCATAACTGGAATTCCATCTCTGCTTGCCATATATTTTCATAATGTCTCTTTGGATCATACAAATCCCTAACTTTATTGAAATCTAAATTACTTTCTGACCTCCACAGTGGTACATGCCAAATGTACAAGGATTTCACAGATGAACATTTAAGGTGTACTCATTCTTTCATAGTGTTTAAAGAAGTACAAAGAATACACGCTAACTGAATTGACTTCACATTTCAGATGTTAACAAATGTTATGAGCCAGAGTATGTATCTCAAATGTATATTTATATAGTTGAGCACAGTTGAATGTGTCTTCAGGGTACTATTGTAAACAGGCTGTCAAGCTAACTGAGTTATCTTGGGGGAAAAAACAACCCTTGTTGTACATGTCATTTACAAACCTTGTAAGAAACATTCACTAATCAAATTGATTAGGCGATTTCAGAAATGCAGAGTACCATGCTATCAGCTCAGAAATCCAAAGGTTATACCTTTTTTGTTTAGCACTGGAAACACTATTTTAAAAATAAAAATTCAGTCAATTAATAAATTGCCTCAAAAATTTTACAGCTGTGATGGTAATTTTTTTCTTTGTTCTTTTTCTTTAGTCTACCAAATTGAATTGATTTTTAGTCATTGTATAAGGTTGAGAGTAAATATCAGAGCTTTGGGTAAACTTGACATATTCACTCTTTCATGCTCCTGATTTTGTTAGATACTATGCAGCTTTTTTTCCAAATATTCCAAAATGTTCATGATTAAATTTCAAGAAATTTCATCTTGAAGGCTCCCATGTAGGGCATAGATATCTCAACCAGGAGGCTAAGAGCCTGCTCTCTATTTTTTATACACTGCTTATTTCCAAAAATCAGCTGAGATGCTTACAAGTTACTCATGTTTCCCTTCAGCACTTTCCTAGACCCTGCTTAACCTTGTCCCTCTGGATCGAAATGGGGTGGAGAACAGGTGAGGACATTCCTGCAACTCTAGTCTTCATCACAGCAAAGGGCACTACCATACCCTGTAGGTGCTACTGTTCACATGGGCTAGATTGCACATTTGCATGGGGTCATTGCATCTCAAAGTGTCAGTTTCACTTCTATACATTGATTACATTTTGGGTACTGTATTAGTTACAACAGATTAGGGAGAAGATATTTGTCGTTTTGGGACTGACTTATTTCACTAAGTATAATGGTTTCCAATTGCATCCATTTTGTTGCAAGTGACAAGATTTCATTTCATTTTTTTTTTACCGCTGTGTAGTATTCTATCGTGTACGTTTATCATAATTTCTTTACCAGTCTTCAGTTGACAGACATCTGAGTTGATTCCATATCTTAGCTATTGTGAATTGAATTGTAATAAACATGGGGATACAGATGCTGATTTCATTTCCTTTGGGTAAATTCCCAGGAGTGGGATGGCTGGGTCTATATTCAGATTTCTGAGATATCTCCATTCTGACTTCCACAGTGGCTGTGCCAATTTACATTCCTGTCAATAGTGGATTAGGGTACCTTTTTCTTCACATCCTCACCAGCATTTGTTTGTTGATTTTTGTATGAAAGCCATTCTAACTGGAGTGAGTAAACTTCATTGTGGTTTTGATTTGCAGTTCCATGATGGCTAGTGTTCCTGAGCATTTTTCCATGTGTCTGTTGGCCATTTGAATTTCCTCTTTTGAAAAATGCCTGTTCAAGTCAGAAAAGGAGATTTGAACTAGGCCTTTGAGAATTAAAAAATGCACATTGACAGGCTCAAGCATGGAGGACATGCAGAAAGGAGGAACCGATAGAGGAAAATCTGGGAATGTCTGAGAAGCAGTTACTAGCAATTGAGAATAGAGCATATGTCTGTAAGTACTGAGTTCAATGAAGGATCTCTCCCAACATCTTAGGAAAGAGATTCTGGTCGAAGCAGTGTACTGAGCTCTGACTACATGGCAGACCCTAATGGAAGCTCTTAGAATATGAGGGAACAGTGAGAAAGAAATGCTGAGGAGCCTTTGGACAGAGTACAGAGATTCATTAGTATAATATGTTTGGGAAAGGGTGAGGATCATGATCAGTATGAGGAAAGTCACCAACATGCATTACATGAAAGTGCTTGATACCTAGCCCAAAGAGTTAAGACAAGCATGGGGGAACAATTATAGTATTCATTTCCATTCGTTAATTGAACAAGTACTTATGGAGTCTCCTACACTGGCTATAGTGCCACATTGCCATGAGAAAGAATTCTGAGCTGCTAGAATAAATTCTAGGAAAGACCTAAGGCCTCCTAGGATGTGCTGCAGAGTATGAAAACCTGCCTGGAATGATAGGAACTCAGGTGCAAAGGGCATGTTCTCCTGATGGGGCAGGAAGCGCCGGCTGCCCTCAGGTCATCATTAGGGACATTGGCTATCTTTGAACTACAGACTTGCAGAAATGCCAGCTATTAATAGACAGTAGAAAGCAGAGTTTACAGTAAGAGCCTGACAAATATAGATCTGAAGTATCATTGCACTGCTAATTTCTCATCAGCCCGCAAAAGCTTCGTTGAGCTTTGTGCATCCTCCTTCTGCTTGCTCTCATTAGAATGACAGAACACAGTTGGCACAGAGTGTTCTGTGCCAAACTAAGAAAAAAACCCTGTTATCTGGGCCTCATCTCCTTTGTTTATCATCTGAAGGATGTTATTTTTTGAAAGACCAGACATTTCTTCTCCAACCCTTGCTCCTCTTCCCACTCCATACAGCCCAAAGCAAGTGGACTCACATTTATTTTCATGAATGATTTACAAGATTTTTCTCCCTGGAACTTTTAAAGTTAGGACCTTCACTAATCGAGAATCCTGAAATCATTTAAAAAAATGATACACCTTTATTTAATGGAGCAAAAAGCTGGTTATGGAGTTAGAACTTTTTAAAATGACTCTTTTAGGCAATAATTTGAATTCCAAGTGTGTCCTTTTTAGTCTTTAATAATTGTAGCACTGGTACCTTCTTGTAATTATCCTGATGATAGTCTCACACAAAAAGAAAGCAAACTATTCTAAAATATTGTCCATTCTGTTGTATTTTATATTCACAAAGCTTAAAGCAGAATAGTTCACACAACAGGGAGCTTCAGCTACAAGCTGAAAAAATATTCCAGTGATCTTGTGCCTCCACTTGTGAAAATTTTAAAATAAATTGCAGTAATATTTTTTAAGGGTGAAATGAGTAGTTTGGATTTTACATTACCAATGATGCAGAGACATAGCATTGTGGACTTTTAAGTGAATGGTAAGAATTAGTTTATAGTTTTACTGTATGTTGAATTGCTTATCTAGATGGATAATTGTGGAATTACATCTTGGGACTTTAAACACCACTCCCCTCCACTGCACCTATTTTCAATTACCACAACTTTGCCCTCTATGGTTTTTTTTTTTTTTTTTTTTTTTTTTTTTTTTTTTTACAAAATATTTAGTTGTTTTCTCCTCATGGACTTTCTTGCTTGTAAGGATTTTAAAAGATTCTACTAATATAACATTTCCATGTTTTCACTTTCTTTATTTTTTAAGTGTTTTGATTTATAAAGAAGGAGCAAATCTCATATATTTCATATATACAGTTCTAAGACCATAATGATACTTTTCACCCCACTCTCCTTCCCTTCCTCAATCCTATCCTCCCTTTCTCTTTTCTTATTTTTCTTTTAATATTTATAGCAGCATACTTTCAATTTTCTTTATAATCACAAGATTAACCCTTCACTAAATAAAGAATTCAATAAGTAGTAAGTAGAAAAACCACTGTTCCTCAAGAATATAAAAAATGGTATAAACAATATTCAAATCTGAAAATGTCACCTTCACTCATTTACGTTACATCTTTTTGTACTCTGTATATTAGTTACCACAATCAGGGACAATATATGATATTTGCCATTTTGAAACTGACTTATTTCACTGAGCATAATGGTTTCCAGTTGCATCCATTTTGTTGAGAATTTTAGGACTATTTTTCAGTCTTTAATATAGGTTATTTTTATTTATACATTTATATAATCTCATAGAACTCAATAATGCATTGTAAAACTGTAAGACACAATTCACATCCCAACTGTGGGAGTATTTCTATCAGAAAATAGTATGAAAACAAATGAATCAGAAATCTGCTGTTAGTAGTGATGTGAAGAATATATATTGAGTTGTCATAAATGTCTGTGAAAATATTGGCTCAATATGAACACTGGGAAAAAATCCAAAAAGATAACCTGACATTTAAGCCTTACTTATCAATAAACGCTAGTATTTTATATGTTTGTATAATCATTGTTCCCATTCTCTCATGCTGTTTGTATGGCTGTTTGTATAATCATTGTCCCCATTCTCTCATGCTGAAAAAAGTGACAGGAAATGGGAAGGATGCTAGAGATACTGTGGTGACTCCAAAGAGATCTCTGGCTGGAAGGACTTAATATTAGTGGGTAAAAAGCACAAAGGATGCTGTGGGGGTTAAATTCTGTGATGGCTAAGTGCAGGAAAGTAGATTGGACTTGGGAGATATTCATTTGTAGGGGTGACCAAAGAACTCCTAAAGGAAGTGGTGCTTACTACTATATTCCTTTTAGTATTTTTTGTTCTACTTAATACCATTGGTTGAACTCTTTAATTAGCACACAATTATTCTTAGGTGCTTACATTTAACTGAAAAGTGATCCCCATTAAATATAAGAGTGGGAATAAGAGAGGGAGGAGATATACAGTTTGGCACATGCTCACTCGGACTTACCCCTAAAGGTAGAGTTAGAAAGATGCCAGGGGATTCCAATTCAATCCCATCAAGGTGGCATGTACCAATGCCATCTCACTAGTCAAAGTGATCATTTTCAGTTCATAATTGATCATAATGATAGGATTAAGAGTCAAAGGGATCACATAAACAAGACTAATGTCTGCTAATACTAACTAGTAGAATTAAAAAGGAGAGAACAATCCAACATGGGAAGCAGGATACACAGCAGACTCATAGAATGGTAGATATCCTAAACAGCCCTCTGGCCTCAGAATCAGCCCTGAAGGCATTTGGATCTGGCTGAAAAAGCCCATGAGAGTATTTCAGGCATGGAAAGCCAAGACACTCTGGCAAAAAAAAAAAAAAAAAAAAAATTGGCCTAAATGAAAGATCTCTGTGAGTGAGATCCCCATGGAAAGAATGGGGCCATCAAAGAAGGAGGTACCTTTCTCCGAAGGGAGGAGAGAACTTCCACTTTGACTAGGGCTTTGTCTAAATAAGATTGGAGTTGGTGAACTCAAGAGACTTCCATAGCCTTGGCAGCTCATGACAAGAGCCTCAGGTGATTGCTGATGTCTTAAAGAAGAGTGTCAATTGTTAAATCAACAACAGGAGTCACTGTGTACTTACTCCCCATATAGGATCTCTGTCTTTAATGTGTTGTACTATGTGAATTAACGGTATAACTAGTATTCAAACAGTACTTTATACTTTGTGTTCCTGTGTGGGTGCAAACTGTTGAAATCTTTACTTAGTATATACTAAATTGATCTTCTGTATATAAAGATAATTGAAAATGAATTTTGATGAAGAATGGGATGGGAGAGGGAGTGCGAGATGGGATGGTTGCAGGTGGGAGGTGGTTATGGGGGTGGGGAAGCTGCTATAATCCAAAAGTTGTACTTTGGAAATTTATATTTATTAAATAAAAGTTTAAAAAAATGAAAAAAAGGAAGCTGTGCTAAAGCTGATGTGGTAGGCAGGATTCTAAAATAATCCCCAGTGAGTAATGGCTTTGTGCAGGGTTATCTCAAAGTTCATAGAAAATGGAATTAAAAGACATTTATTTTAGTGCAGAAAATGGAAATCTATGCACAGTTTTCTCATAATATGCATTTTCAATGAACTTTTTTGAGATTCCTTCTATAGTTCCCTCCCCTTGAATATGGGTGGAACTGACAACTTCTATCTATAGAGTATGACAAGGATGATGTAATATCACTTCTGTGGTTATAGCACATTGCAGGACAAAGGCATAGGGGTTTTGCACATATAATTTAGGTTTCTCATCAGTGTCAGTGAAACAAAAAGGAGATTGCTTTGTGTATAAATGATGTAACCAGCTGAGTTCTTTGAAAAAGAAGTCAGAGAGCGATTGCTTCCAATCTTTGATGAAGTAAGCTAAACTGCGAGGCTGGACGAGGGTCTGTGAGTGGGCTACATGGCGAAGGATATGGGGGATCTCTAGAAGCTGAAGGAGGCCTCTGAGTAATAGCCCCAAGAGGGGAGCTACTTCAGATTTACAACCATAGGAAATTAAATTCTGCCAACATGTGAGCTTAGAAGAGGACACTGAACTCCTGAACAGGATGCATCCTTGTGAGACCATGGTCAAAGGATGCACCTAGGCTGTACTCAGACTTCTGATCTGTGGGTAGCAAGATAATAAATAGGTGTCTTAGACATATTAGTTTGTAGTACTCTGTTATGTACTAACAGGAAGCTAATGCAGCTGGAATATGAAAGATGGTGCTTAGATGGGGAAGCAATGTTCTAGGATTTTATTAGAATGGCTAGAATCACAGACTTTTTAGTTGGGTTAGTTTGGCTTCTAGTTTATTCAAGTGACCTAGAACAGGTTGCTTAACCTCTTACTTTTCTTCATCTACAAAATGGACATTGCCATTTTTGTCATTGATGTCTGCCTTTCCTCCTTATCATCATCATCATAATCATCATTGTCATCACTATAATCTGTCATCTTTGCCTTCTCCATCACTACCACCAATACCACCACCATGAGCATCAGTTTTCCTTCATAGTAAAGAATATTGATTTAAGCTGTTAAGTGATTTTAAATGGGAGAATATCATGCCCAGAGACAAAATTCTTTGCCTGGGCTTGAGTCCCTGTTATTTTCTAGAATCCTCTTCTAAACTATATCTTATATTTTATTCTGTACTGTTATAAGCTCAGGCTCACCAATTGGACACATTTGGATTTAAAATTCCAGCTTCACTTTAAGACAAAGTTTTAAAGGCTAAATTTCTCATGTGAGATATGAAATAATAGTAGTCATCTAAAAGGGCTGTGAGGATTCAAAGAGATAATGCATATGAAATGTGCATGCATTCAGGACTTTTCTCAATTACTGAGAAATGTTTGTATGAATTATTTGCTACCTTCCTCCCCTGTATGTATGACACACATAAACTTATATCTACATGTATGTCAAAAACTTCCCTGTATAATGAATTAATTATTGAGGAAAATGATAAAGTCTCTCTGAAGATAATTGAAGCTAACGAATATTTCAACTGACCTAGAATGTTGTGGGTCAGGTAAATTCTGAAAATTAGTTGTTATGTTACATGTTCTCCCAGTGATTGTGTGTTTTCATTTTAAAAATTCTTCACTGTAATTATTTCCTGTGCGTATAAATGTAGCTGAGCAGACTACTTTATATCCCTTAGGTCTTTCTTCATAACTGCATAATTATTTGTGCTTTAATTTTCAGGGGCTGATTCATTGCTTTCTATTTTATACTTCTTTTTTTTGGAAGGGTTTTCCTTGTCCCATGAATAGGCACTGATAATGTTCAGTTAGCTGAATGCAACCTTTTTCATGTCATGTGGCTTATTATTACTATAATTTTCCAAATGTGGCAGTTGCCACTGTGAGTCAAGAACAAGCTAAACACTGGAATTGCTGGAAGTTATGATGAGAAATGGGAAAGATTAATTTTATTTTCTCATTGTATAAATGCAGTCCTTCCTGTGGCTGCTGTACTTGCTTTATTGGAGCTTCTGCTTGCTCTTTCTTTCTGTCTCATTGGGTAGAGACTATGTTTATTGTTGCCTTACAAATATCCTTCCACTTGGCATTTGCTGTTGCTAATTGCCTACTAACTTTCTCCCCATTGGAGTAATGGGTGGCAATTTTGTATTTACTTCCACACAGATATTATGGTTTCTTATCATTATTATACTGTATCTCTTTCTCTGCATTCTCTATTTATCTTATCTGTATATAATGTCTTTCTTTTTTACATGAAGGAAGCAGACACCATTCATATGCATAATTATTCCATCTTTTCAAGAGCTTGGCAAAAAAGTAGATTCAATGTGTTCTGTATGGAGATTTAGATTAGTGAACTGAATTACAGTAACATTTTCAATAAAGTTTGAAAATTGTGCAGTTGTGTAAACATATCAGAGCCTCTTTATCACTTTTGTCAGGGGAGAGAGCTGAAACTAGCACTTGCTTCAGGAGAACTCCTTGGGATTTCTGAGTATTAGGGGTCATTGAGACATCTTTATTGTCCATCCAGTGACACATTTACAACTCTCCATAGTTGTGCACATGGACTGATTGTAACTCCTTTTCTGGTATGGTTTGGACCACTGGGAGACCCAAGACAGAAAGCAATAGAGAGCCGTGTTCTGCTAAAGCAAGACTACATGAGACATGGTAAAGTTATTATTCTGTGGCATATTAAAGAGGTATTTCTATCCATATTCACTTGATTTTGCACAGGAAACTATATGTACATCCTCTAGAAGGTAGGTAGCTGATTGCTAAATGATCACTACTGAGAACACCTTTAGTTTGAGGTCCTAATCCTCTCTCTCCTGAACTGAATTTTCTCCTATTTTGTTTATATCCAAGCTTATCCTTTTGCAATGTACTCTTGCACTGCTACCATAATTCTCTGTTTTCAACAGAAACCTGACTGTATCATTCCTGTGTTTGAAAATATTTGCTATTTCTTAACTGTGAATAGGAGATGATGATTTAGAGTGCAAGCTTTGGAGCAAGGGAGACTTGGCTGACAACCTTGGCTCAGTTGTTCTGAGTCTCAGCTTCCTTCCCTAAAAATGGGGGCAGTGGTATCTACTTCACAGGGTTACTGTGAGGATTAGAAATAACACGTGAAGTGCTTCATGGAGTTCCTTGCATTGTTGTTGGCTTTCAAGAAGTGATAGCTTTTAGTTATTTTTTTTAAAAATATGCATGATTTATTTAAAGTTGATTTTCCTTTCAGAAATAGGAAAAGCATCAGGAGAGACAATTCATGTAATCTGGCTTCTTCTTTCCACCCATCAAAGCTTATTGTAATTCAATTGTAAAGCAACTACAATTCACTGCTCTGTTTTTTTCATGGTGCCAGGTTATTTTATATTCAAGTGATCACGACTATTAGAAGAATATTCCATTTTTAGAATCTGATTTTAGGAGGTTGACAGGAATGCCAACATAACATGGCCAAAAAGAAATACATAAACAATCAGATCAAAGACTCTCAGTCAGAAGAGAATATATTCAGAGCAAGAGAGAAAAAAAATGTTCCGGGAAAATTAAAGAGGTTGACAACAAATTAAATATAGTCAGCAAGAAATTTTTACCCCGTGCAAGATGCTTTGTGGATTCTGATTTTTTTCTTTCTTTCTTTCCTTTTTTTTTTTTTTTTGAAAACATGCACTCATATGCATATCTTTGCATTTGATTGCTTTTTGCCTGGAATGCACCAGCATCTACCAAGCCCACTCTTTCCCTTTTCTCACAGCTTTGCTCATTTCACATCAGTTTACAGGGCCTCTGACTACCCCATCCTATGCAACTACCCTCAATTATAATGTCCTTCTTTACTACTTCATTCTACATTATTATTCTGCATAGTACTTTTCACTACTATCAATATCCATATTTAATCTGTCTTCCCTACTAAAATGTACACTGACCATGGGCAGGAGACTTGTGTTCCTTGTGTTATTCAGTTATATCTCTGGTTCCTAGAGCCTGGTACCAGGTCAGGTACTCAGTAAATTTTCATTGATGAATAAATGGATAGTAAATATAAAGTACAATCCTTAAGAAGAAGCATTCTTTTAAATTTTTATCTATTAATTTTCACTTTATTTGAAAGGGAGATAGAGAGAGATAGGGAGAGAGATTCCATCTTCTTATTGACTCCCCAAATGCCTGAAAGAGCTGCTGCTAGGCCAAACCCATGTCAGAGACCCAGAACTCATTTTGAGTCTCTTACATGGGTGGCAGGACTCAACAACTTGAAGCATCATCTGCGCCCTCCCAGCATGTTCATTAGCAGGAATCTGGATTGGAAGTGGGGCTGAGAGTTGAACCAAACTGTTCAGATGGTATGTGGATGCCCTAAGTGGTGTCTTAAACACTAAGCCAAATGCTCACCACAAGAAAAAAGTTTTAAAGGCAGAATCTCCTACTTTGCTAATTGTCAAAGAAGTTTATTTCCCATAGATTGAGAATCCTTCCTATATAACTCCTTGGTAAGGGAAAACTACTTGAATATCTATTACCTCGGCAGATGATGTATGTAATTTACCAAGTGCAGTAATTGGCATATAATAAGTTGTTACTAAGTGCCAATTATTATTATTATAAGTACTGTAGATTAAAAGAGATTTCCACTCAAGAGTACATCCTGAATTGTTAACAGTACAAATACGCTGCTTACCAAGATGTCTCCGACCATTGCTCCTCTGTAAGATTTGAATGACTACTGGAATTGTTAGTAGTGTGAAGAACAGGAGGAAAGGACGAGTAGCTGGAGCTTGTTGCTGATCAATAGATAGCAGATAAATAAATTCTGGAGGTCTGCTATAGATGTGTGCACAGATTATAATGCTGCATCATATGAGTAAAAATCAGTTAAGGAGGTAGATCTCATGTTAAATATTGTTCCCACAATACATTTTTTGAAGAGCTGCTCAGTATTGTCACGTATTCTGCTGTATAAAGTTCATTCTAAGAGTTTAGTCACCACCTGTTTTACCGTATTTTGGTCATGTGAAGACTTAAGTTATTTTCTAATAAGTAATTATCTTTATTTGTAATAATTTGGCTGGCTGATCAAAAGCCTTGTGTAATTTCTGAGAAATAGATGCAGCATTTATAAAGTAAATCCCAGTTTATCAATTAATGGCTTTGTATTCTCTGTTCCTGCTTGATTTAATTTTCCTTCTCTGGGTAGAATTGATGTGGGGTAGTGAATATATATAATGAGATTTGGTCCTATTTGTTAATAATGTTTTTGTTGGTTTTGTTGCTATATTCTATAAATTTTGGCATTTTTCTGTTGTAATTTTAGTGGATAAAATTTGTATTTGGATCTTTCATGGATGACCACCCTGTCATTAGATTCAAATCATTGTTTTATTTCCTGATTAGCCAAGTGTTGAAAGGGAAAAGGGGCAGGGGCGGGGGTGAGAGAAATGGCATAGGCTGTATATTCTTGCCATTAGAGAAAATAATAATAATAAAATTGTAAGGAATATTTGACAGACATGGTTCTTTTCAGCCAAATCTACTTTTAAAAAATAGTTATTTCTTTATTATGAAATAAGAATAATATCTGTCTTACTAGGTTATGAGAGTTTAAAGGAAAAATGTATATAACACCTGCTATAAATGCTATTCCCATCATAACACTGTTTTATCCTTTCCCTGAGTTTGCTTTGACCTAGAAATGTGGACTGAAACTTAGAAGAAATTCTTACATGATAACTGTCTTGGTGACTCTTCTCTTTTTTGGTGTTTCTCATAGTGAAGATATAAATTAAAATGAAACCTGCATTGCATAACACCAGCAAAGAAAGTCTCGGAGCCACCACTCCTGGCGTCCCTTCTTGCTCTGACATTTAGTGCAGTTCCATCTGGCAGAGTTTTCAGACTTCTTCCTATTTCTTCATCATCATATCAGCCTATTCACAGCTGTGCTCAGAAGTGACAGAAAGAGGAGCTGAGTCAGAAGACATAGGCTCCTGATTTAGTCCCATCACTGGACTTCTAATTAAATACTACTTAATCTTCTGACAACTCAATTTCCTATATATAAATGGGAATAATGCTATCTGACCTACTAGTACCCCAGTGGAATATAACTGGGAGGAAATGAATGATGACATGAAAATATATTGACCAATATAGACTTAAAACTCTTTAAAAAGCAATTTTCAGTGCCAGGGATTGGTCCTTTTCTTGCATCACCAATACAGACAAATGGAAGAACAACAACAACCCTGAAGTCATTTTGAAATGCTGTCCTAGGATAAAGACACTTAAGAGCTACAACCTATCTCCAACATTAGCTCTAATGGCATACTTCTCAAGCTGCTGTTTTATATCTACTTCAAAAGTATAAATATGAATGACAGATTCCAAAAAATAAGGAAGAAGACCTAAGGAAGAAACAAAAGAGAATATGCATGCTAACACATTTCAATTTTGGGGCATATTCGCTAAAAATCATCAAAATAGTGGTGTTTATACATCCATCATCCTCTTTTCTTTTTGGTCTCCCTTCTCCATTTCTATGTAGATTTCCTAAACATTGCAGAGGCTCTTACTGCATTTTAAACTGAAGTCAGCTTCAAATCAGAGCACAAACAACCCAGCTAAAACACTTTATTCAATGAAGAATAAAGTATTTCATTTACTACATTATTATTTTTGCAAAAAGCTGTTATGTAGATACAGCGGTGTATACGAGCTTAAATAGTCTGAGTCAAGGAGGCACAAAAAGGGAATTACATACATAGTTACCAAAGCAGTGCTTGCTCACAGAGGCCTGGCTTCAACAGACAATTGCATACCCTCACTTAAAGGGCAAAGAAGAAACCATATGTCTATTTTAGTGACTGCATCCTGAGATGTTGTACTTATTCCTTTTATTATATTTTCAAATAAATACATATGGGACCCGTCAGATGTCAACAGTGGTTCAGAAAAGAGTATGAATTAGTCACACTGGCACACAGGGCTCAGGAACAATGAACAGTGCTCTGGAAGACCCTTGAATACAAGCCTATTTGCCTCTTAATCCAAATGAATAATTAATGATAATTATCATGCTGCAGTTATTATCTGTGATAATAATATATCCGTAAGGTGAATAAATTCAATCTGCTACTATGCAGAAATGGCAACTCATAATATTCTTAAGAAATACAGATATAATTATCAGTATTAATGGTCAAGGTAAAAAAGAGATTTTTATTTAAGAGATTACAGCAAAAGGTCTAAAGGAAGGTGGAAATGAATCCTCCTAAATGATGTTTTTTCCCCCAGCTATCACCACCCTGGGCTTGCTACAGTGATGTTAGGATTCCCATGTTTGTGGGTAGAATCCATTGAAAATAAAAGCTTTACCATGTATATCATCATTATTGCTCTTTGGAAAATGACTCTGAAATCATGTTAAGGACATGTGTCACATGTTATGACAGGTGGTGGTAGTTGGGTCACCAACTAGATAATTTAATAATTGAAGAAAAAGAAAAACAAAAAGTCAAATAAAACATGAAATTTTAGTTATGTGACTGGAAATGGTAGTGTAACAGTGTTAATTCATGGAAGTTGTGGGTGGTGTTTGTTCTTTTTAAAATGCTTTGCTGGCATAGAGTTAACCAGTGAAATGGAATTCAGTTGTGGGTTTGACTTAATCCTTTCTACAGCTTGCATTGCCGTTGAAAGGCAAGCTGCTTTGTTGTCATCATTGTGTGGATATATGTATGCACATGTGCATGCAAATATTATACATATTCACACATATATATTTTTGTAAAAGTCAGATATATTTAAGTATAACTTACATAAACTGAAAATTATCTATTTTTAATGGAATTTTTTTTAATTTTTGAAAAAAGTGTGACCATGTAACTGCCATCACAATTTACATATAAAATATTTCCATCATCTCTAAAGACTTTTATATGTCTATATAATCAGTCCCTTTCTCCTAGTGTCTAATAATCACTTGTCTGTTTTCTGTTGGTATAATTTTGCCTTTTTTCCAGAATGTCATATGGATTGAATTACATGTGGCTTTTTTTTTCTGACTTCTTTCTCTTAGCGTGTTGCTTTTAAGATTCATTCATGTTGTTGCTTATATCAATAGTTTGTTCTTTTTATTTCTGGAATAATCTTTGTGTGATTGTATTACAATCTGACTATCCATTCACCAGTTGTTTATTGTGTTGATATATATTTTCATTTTTCTTGGGCAAATACCTATAAATGGGATTGACTGGTCAAATGGTAAATGTATGTTTAACTTTATAAGACTGCCAAGCTATGAGTGTTCTTCCAAGTGGTTGAAGCATCTTACATTCCAGCAGCAGTGTGTGAGGGCATCCTTGTCTATACTTGATACTGTCAGTTTAAAGCGTTTTGCTGTTCTGGTTGGTGTGTCATGGTAGCTCATTGTGGTTTTAATTTTCATTTATCTATTGACTAATGGTCGTGAGTATTTTTTCATATTTTTTTTACTATTCATAACTCTTTGGTAAGGGGATTTTTTCGAATCTTTGTCCATTAAAAAAATCTGAGCACTATGTATTCTTTTTTAGTAATGAATTTTTTTGTTTTGGATGCAAGTCATTATCAGATATATGTTTTGCAAATCTTTTTCCCAAATGTGGAGTTTATATCATTATTTTGTAAACATTCTTTCAAAAAACAAAAGTTTTTCATTTTTTGGGTTGTCTTAACTTAGCAAAAACAAAACAAAGAAATTGTGTAGACTAAGATACTTCTTTCTTCACAAATAAATCACTGATATTTATCAAGTGCTAACTACATATAGACTTTAGTTTAAACTTATAAAAGCCTATGAATCCACTTAAGACAAAAATAGTAGCAAAGGTAATTCAGCTTGTATAATTTAAATAAATGCCATCCTGCACTGTTATTTTCTTACTATAGACACAGCTACAGATAAATATTTTTATCTAGGAAAAATATCTACGAGCACAATCTAACCACAAAGTGGTTTTCCTTTGATGAAGCATTATAAATTTATTTGAATTCTGTGGATAGCTATCATAAATTGAAGTTCATAAGCAGAAAGTGTGAGCAGTTACTTGGTATGTTTAATATGTTAGCAGTGGGAAAAGTAAGCTTTACTTTGACATTGGTGGAATAAATCTGATGTATTAGAGGAATTAAGACAGCTAACTCTAGAGGGTACTAAACAGCCAGATTTTTTAGATGATTTTTTAAGAGTAACATTAAGGCATTCTACAAAAAATTCTGCAAAACTTACATGTGAAATACTAAATATCTTTCCTCATACTTAATTAGTTAAACAAATGAGAAACAGTGTTTAAAATTCCCCCCTTTTGTACTTTTTTGTGCCATTCCTAATTATCTTGCATTTATTTGATATTTCTTTGAATATTTTTGCACCTATTATAAAGGTACTTCCCATTTTCCAAGAATAAAAGGTTATCTTTTTAAAACTCTTTTCACATCATATTATTGGTAAAAAAAAAAAGTATAAGCATTAAAAAATTCGAAACCATCAATAGTTTGTCTTCACATTGCACAGAAAATTTAGTCTCTTTTTAGAGAATCCTGATGAACTATGTAAATGCTTTTACCTCTATTGAGGAACAAAATACCACAATAGGAGTGCTTGTTAGATGTTGGGATGGGGAGAATGAAAGAATAAAAGGGTTCATCTCCTTGAAGAAATTATCTGTCATGATAGACATGTATTTCTCATTTCTCCCTAGTTGTACCCTGTTTGTACCATTATGAGATTACTCCAGTGTTTTAAAACAACTTAGCAGGGGTTGGTAGAGTAGAACATATCATTAGAGTCAGAACACTTTGGCTTTGGCTGGTTTTAGTTAAGTAAGTACATATTTTTCTAGTTCAGAATAAACCATAAGTTCTTACTGAGCCTAACAAAATTAAAAATTTGTTTTAGATTTGTTGGTAATCTCAATCTTGTAATGCCTTTCAATTGAAGAGGTCCTGAAGCAAGCTAGACACATGGTATTGGGTATCTGCTGCTTAAATATCAGCTTTATGGAGAAAAATTGCTTTTCTCTAAATTGTTTGAATAATTGATAAATCAGCATAGAATCACAGATAATAATCGACTGAACTAGAGAAATTAGAGGAACTCTCCAACTCATTCCTTTCTTATAATGATGAAGAACTATCTAATTTTGAAAGACCTTTGAAAATGAATTTTAACCCAATTCATTGTTTGAATCAATTTTTCGTTAATACTCAAAAAGTCAGAAGATGTTTCCTTAGGTCTGCATGCAATGCTTTCTGCTAAGCTAAAACATGGCTTTGATTCTTTTCTTCCATGGCCGTGGTGCTCTGTGTGTAGCCCATCATACACCTGAAGACAGTAATTAAACCACCTCTGAGCTTTCCCTAGCATTTTAATCATGTTGGTGGCAATGTTCTGAATCTGCCCTGAATTATTCTTTTCTCTTTAATACACTCTAATGCAGAGCAGTGCATCTTGATAAAGGTCTGACTAGAACTGATTAATATGGAGAATGTGATTACTTTTGTGTGCCTATGAATTGTTTTAAAAAAATTACAGCATCCTGTTATTAACTTAGTGCTAGTTTATTACTTGTGAACCTCTGATCATTTCTGATTTGCATTTCTTTTGTGAAGATCCCTAGGTTTATCACCTGAGGGGACACACTGAAAAATAAACACACATTTACTTTCCAGTTTATATTTTTGTACTTTGAAACTCCTTATTGCTTTCTCTGCCCTTGTTTCCTCAATAGGGTCACTCATAAGTGGAATTCTAGCCTTTTGTGTGGTGGGAGGACCTGATGGGTAGGGCAGAATATTTATACTTTTGTTGTGTCATCTTTCTATTATTAAGAAATATCAACATGGGAACTAAAAAATGACAAAAACCAGAAGCCACCGAGAGGCACTGAAGAGTGGTAAGTTGGAACCAGCATTGCAGATAGCAGCCTGTGTCAGAAATCTAGACTAGTAGGCAGTCTGTACGTGTAATAAGAAGTGGTGCAGGAATTTGGGATTCTGAATGCTTAGGACAGAGCAATTTCAAGGAGATGAACCACTTGAGTGCCAGTGTTTTACTCAGTGTTGCAATCACTTCTTTATATTCTTGAATGCTTCCTAAATTGCCATTTCTATGGTTACAAAATAAATTATAATTTAAGTACCAGACATAGGTCTGTGTTGAATATATTTAAGGAGTAAATCTACTTGCACTAGTAAGGCTAAATGATATTAATGATTTTTCTTTAAATTGGGAAAATATACGCTACCATTTAAATATGAGGGACTTCAAGAAGTTGATGGGAAAATGGATTAAAAGATACCTTTAGTTTGATGCCAAATTTTTTGATATCCATGCATAGTTCTTTAATATACATATTTTCTGTACACTTTTTTAAACTTTTATTTAATAAATATAAATTTCCAAAGTACAACTTTTGGATTATAGCAGCTTTTTCTCCCCATAACCACCCCCTCACCCGCAACCATCCCATCTCCCACATCCTCTTTCATCCCATTCTTCATCAAGATTCATTTTCAATTATCTTTATATACAGAAGTTCAATTTAGTATATACTAAGTAAAGATTTCAACAGTTTGCACCCACACAGGAACACAAAGTATAAAGTACTGTTTGAATAATAGTTATACTGTTAATTCACGTAGTACAATACATTAAGGACAGAGATCCTATATGGGGAGTAAGTGCACAGTGACTCCTGTTGTTGATTTAACAATTGACACTCTTCTTTATGACGTCAGTAATCACCTGAGGCTCTTGTCATGAGCTGCCAAGGCTATGGAAGCCTCTTGAGTTCGCCAGTTCCAATCTTATTTAGACAAAGCCCTAGTCAAAGTGGAAGTTCTCTCCTCCCTTCGGAGAAAGGTACCTCCTTCTTTAATGGCCCTTTCTTTCTACTGGGATCTTATTCACAGAGATCTTTCATTTAGGCCAATTTTTTTTTTTTTTTTTTTTTTTTTGCCAGAGTGTCTTGGCTTTCCATGCCTGAAATACTCTCATGGGCTTTTTCAGCCAGATCCAAATGCCTTCAGGGCTGATTCTGAGGCCAGAGGGCTGTTTAGGATATCTACCATTCTATGAGTCTGCTGTGTATCCTGCTTCCCATGTTGGATTGTTCTCTCCTTTTTAATTCTACTAGTTAGTATTAGCAGACATTAGTCTTGTTTATGTGATCCCTTTGACTCTTAATCCTATCATTATGATCAATTATGAACTGAAAATGATCACTTTGACTAGTGAGATGGCATTGGTACATGCCACCTTGATGGGATTGAATTGGAATTCCCTGGTATGTTTCTAGCTCTACCATTAGGGGTAAGTCCGAGTGAGCATGTGCCAAACTGTATATCTCCTCCCTCTCTTATTCCCACTCTTAAAAATTATTTATTTGGGAAGCAAAGAGATAGAGAAAACCCCACCATTGATTTACTCCCCAAATACTCACATCATCCAAGGCTGGGCCAGGCAAAAGCCAGGAGTCAGAAACTCAATACTAAGTCCAATACGTGGGTGGCAGGGACCAAATCAGTTGAGACATCCCTACTGCTTCCCACAGTGCACATTAGCAAGAAGTTAGAATCAGGAGTGCATCCAAAACTCAAAGCCAGGATATCTGATATGAGAAGGCATCCCTAAGTGGCAAATTAACTGCTAAGCCAAAAGCCTGCTCCTCCATGAACTTTTTGAAGAACCCTTTGTAAGTCCTCTGTTGATCTGAGAAAAGGAATCTTTTTCAAAATTTGCAAAAATATTTTGTGTGAAGATAGATTAATAATTCTGTCACACCTAGGCAGTTTTATAAACTGGAATACATATCTGCTGCCTGACATATGCAGTGTGATATTGCTATAAAAATGATAATCCATGGGCCAGTGCTGTGGTAGCGGGTAAAGCCACCACCTCCAGTGCCGGCATCCCATTTGGGCGCCAGTTTGAGTCTTGGCTGCTCCACTTCCAATCCTGCTCTCTGCTATGGCCTGGGAAAGCAGTACAAGAAGGCCCAAGGCCTTGGGCCCCTGCAGCACTGTGGGAGACACAGAAGAAGCTCCTGGCTCCTGGCTTCGGATTGGTGCAGCTCCAGCCATTAAGGACATCTGGGCAGTGAACCAGCAGATGGAAGACCCCCCCCCCCTTTCTCTCTCTCTCTTTCTGCCTCTTCTTTTATCTCTGTGTAACTCTGACTTTCAAGTAAATAAATAAATCTTTAAAAAAGTGATAATCCAGGGTTTTAGCTTTGAGTTAATGGATTTACTGTAAGCTCTTCTGTTCTCTTTTTTGGGAAAGTGTACTTGTGATCAACTAAACTTCCAAAGTGTCTGGCCAAATTTAGTGGAGTGGTTGTAGAAGGGAAACAAATAATTCATGAAATGAAATTTAGAAATTTTTAGAATGTTTTTGTTTAAAATTCTATGGGAAGACATTGTGATTTGCATTTCTTTGTGAGAACCACTAGGTTTATTACTTGAGTGCAAACTAAAAATTTTGTGGATATGCACCCACCCACCCACACACACACCCATTTACAATTACATTATTGTCATCTATAGTATAAACAGGAACTAGTCTAATGTATGGCATGGTACCACCTATTCAAAGTGCAAGCCATGTTTTGTGTGTAGTGGCCTAGGGCAAGATGACCTAGTTTTGAATTTCATCAAAGATGTCTTGAGTTAAAACATGTGACATTGAATTTGTATTGTAGTCTTCCCATCTTTGTTTCTTGACTTCTTTTCATCCACTTGACCTTGTGGTCTTCAGTTACTTTGTATTCTCAAGGTGTTTGCTGGTTGCTTAGAATCTCTTATTAAAGCATCACCACTTGGGCCTTCCCTTTCTCTGGGATACGGTACTCTGAGGTGTTCCCTCTGCTTTATCCAAATGGACATGCTTTGGGTCCCTTAGTATTCTTTGATGGTGGTAGCTAACTATGTTTCTATGTGAGCCTTGGAGTTCTCCACCCATAATGACTGTTATTGTGGGAGTTTCAGATACTCTTGCAGTGTGGATGAGGAGATATTTTAGAGTAAGAGAGTGGTTAGGACCTAGGTGTCTCATGTCTGTAAATCCAAATACTTCCTTGATGTATTTGTTCAACTCTCAAGTGACACTAGGAGTAAAGCAGGAAGAGCAGTTGATTTTCCTAGAGCATGTGACACTCCTTCCCTCAACATGATTTTCACAAAACATTTTCAATGTGATCTACATTGAAAAGGCAATTTTTTTTTGACAGGCAGAGTGGACAGTGAGAGAGAGAGAGACAGAGAGAAAGGTCTTCCTTTTCCATTTTTTTACCCCCCAATGGCCGCTGCGGCCGGCCGCTGCAGCCGGCATGCTGCGCTGATCTGAAGCCAGGAGCCAGGTGCTTCCTCCTGGTCTCCCATGCAGGTGCAGGGCTCAAGGACTTGGGCCATCCTCCACTGCCTTCCCGGGCCACAGCAGAGAGCTGGACTGGAAGAGGAGCAACAGGACAGAATCCGGCGCCCTGACTGGGACTAGAAACCATGTGCAGGCGCCGCAGGTGGAGGATTAGCCTGTTGAGACATGGTGCTGGCCAGACAAGGCAATTTTAAAACCATGATTAAGAAAAAACTTTAGAGAAAACAGAGTGAGAGAGAATGAAGTGAATAGTCAGTGTTCTTGCTTTCTCACTCATCAGTCAGATGGGTTCCACCTTGCTGGGACCCACCCTATAGCTGATTCTACCCTTGAGCTTATTCCCCCTAGAATCTGGACTTGGTTCTGGTCTAACTAGGAGCCCATTCAACTGGTTAGAACCCAAGTTTTTTGTATCTCCTAGTACTTTCACTTTTGGCATTTATCAGCTCCAGAGGAAAATGAACTAAGAAAGTTTACTTTTTAATACATACATACTGGCAGAGTTTGATCTCTACTGACAGGAAGAGATAGTTTCAAGCATTATCATACGGCTGAGGAACTATTACTTTGGAAAGAAGCAATGTCCCTGAATAATTATCCACTGAGTAGAAGTACTGATGATAGAGATGCATCGACATTTAAGGAATTTACATTCAAGTGGCATGAAATCCCTTTGTAAAATTTACATCATTGTACAAAGTAGCTATTGGTTATAAATTACTATAGGGCAACAGGTGTTGTGGGACAGTGGGTTAAGCTGCCACTTGTGATGCCCACATCACATACTGGAGTGCTAATTGGGGGAAGAGCTCCTCTGCTTCCCATCCAGCTTCTTGCTAATGCATCCTCAGAGGCAGCAGATGATGGCTCAAGTATGTGGGCCCTTGCCACTGTGTAGATATGGCTGGAGTCTTTAGCTCCTGGCTTTGGCCTGGTCTAGTCCTGGCTATTATAGGCATTCGGGGGAATGAACCAGAGGAAGGAAGGGAGATTCTCTCTTTCTCTCTCTCTCTGCCTTTCAAATAGGTAAAAAATGTAAATTACTATAAATACTTATACAGAAGATATTTAACAAATACTTCTATTCATAGCACTATACTTGATACTGGGGATACTGGAGAATATTAAAGGACATGAACTACAATTCCTGTCCTGGGAGAGTTTACAGTCCAGAAAAGAAAGTTATTTGATCAAACAGTCAGAATGTCAGAAATTAAGCTCTGTAAGGGAGGCAGGTACAAATGTCTAGTGGGGTAAAGACAATATTTTTAGATAGAAAAGGAAAATCCAAGGTTGGGAGAATTTCCAAGGCCCTGGAGGTTGTGAGTTCATTCATCTGCATGGACAAATGGGAAGAACTTTGCATATGAGAAATCATCTAACTCCATTACTCTCATCAAACCAATACAATGGGCCAAATCTCTTCCTTCATATCTGGGCTACTTCTGATTATAATAGCATGCCCTTCACTAGTAGCTGGATTATCCTGCTTATATCCACAACATTTTTATGTTTTAATAAAATATCCCTTGCAAAATGTGTTAACTGCTCTATATAATACAGCAATAATGCATAATAAATATATAATATGTGAAAAACAAAATAGAAAGCATCTATATTAATGTGAAATTTTTTTTTAGAAGAGAAATGTTGTCAAGTTTCCAAAATCCCTTAGTTAAGTAAGTCCTCATGTTTAAGTAGAGCACTCTTCTCTCTATATTATCTTTTAAAAACAGCTCCCAAAATTGTCAGCTACAGTCCCTGTTCTATGCTGGTATTTCTTGGAGGACTGGATAGAAAAATCCAAGGGCATGTTTGGTTCAGAGAATTGGATGGGAATCTTATGCATTGCTGCATTGACATTCTACCCAGCATATGTAATGGGTTGGCTAATGTGAATTCAAGTTTTAGCAGAAAAATGTCTTCAGAGATTTACAATCTATTTTGATGATCCCAGATGTCATACCTCCTTCTTTGTAGAAAAAAAATAATTTTCAACATCTTTAAAATTCTAGTCTTTAACTTTGTGTGTATCTGTGAGTTTGTACTTGGTACAATTGGAATTTTCCATTTCTTCTCTCAAGCTACAGACTCAATGCTTCATTTCATCAAACTCATGGTCTGTGAGTGATGTTGCTATTCTCTCATCACAACCCTCTTCCACTTCTTCATTATAATCCTATCCTTCCAGGACATCTTTAGCTGTAATTTACCTACAGTCACAAGATGCTTTCCGTTTTCTTTGTCCATAATTTTCCATTCATTTCCCTTTCTTTATCATCGTTTTATAGACTGAATGCCTCTGCTCTCTCATCATTCGCTAATTAGCATGTCTCCATGGTAACAGACAGTTGCGGAGCAGGAATCATTCTCTGTACTGGCCACTGCTGAGCAACCTCTGGGCCTAGCAAGGCGGGGCCTTGACCCGATTAAGATAGGGAGACTTTTCTCTTCTTGGCAGGAGAGGATCCATACATTTCAGAGAAGGCTCTGTTTCCTAGGGGAAAGAATAAGTCAATTTGATTGAAAAGGAGTGTATACTTGGACTCAGGCATACAAAAATCAAAGTATGAAATAAACTAAGAAAATATTAAAGAAGATGCCAAAAATATCTAATGCTGATTCTCTGCTGCTGATTTGTAAAGATTATCGGTGCTTTGATTTCAAATATGCTATGAAGCAACTGGTAACAAATATATGGTAACATTTACCTTTAATTTTATGTATACAATTCAATAAGTACCTCAGTTGTTTGAATCTATGTTAGAGAACAACTCTACTTTTGGCTTTATGAGGCTTAGTTATTATTAGTTTTAAATTTTACTTTTACTATTTTTACAAAGAAAGGAGCCCATAATCATATACTTATTTATTTATTATTATTATTTTAATCATATAAAGTAGCTATCATGGCATTAATTATTGTGAGTTCACTGTTGCAGGTTTTATTTTTGATAAGTTTTATGGCATTTTATGGGACTTATAAAAACAAATCCACTGTACCTCTTCCTTTGGTTAAGTGGCTAGGAAGTATGATATTAGCTATAATTTATTTTTTTAAAAGTTTGTAATTTGAAAGTCAGGGTGATAGAGAGGAAGAGACAGACAGACAGACACACACACACACACACACACACACAGATCTTCTATCTACTGATTCACTTCCCAAATGGGCAAAATGGCTGGGGCTGGGCCAAGACAAAGCCAGAACCCTGGAACCCCATCCAGATCTCGCACATGAGGTAGCAGAGACCCAAGTACTTTGGTCGAATTCTGCTGCTTTCCCAGGAGCAATAGCTGAGAGCTATATTGAAAGAAGACCAGCTGGGACTTTGGAATGGGATGGCCACATTGCAAGCAATGATTTAACCCACTGTACCACAATGCTGACCTCTAGTTTTATTGACTACTTATTATGTATTAGGTAGGCTGTACAGTAGGTGTTTTGTGTACATTGTATCTAGGCATCATGACGACTTTTCAAGAGATGTTACTATTATTCCAATATTATGATAAAGAAATTGAGATTCACATAAGTTGAGTAATACTTCCAAGGTCAAACATGTAGTAAAAGACTGTTGCTAGAGTAAAAAAAATGAAATCCAGTCATTTAGAACAAAATGGAGGAATCTGGAAAACATCATGCTGAGTGAAATAAGCCAGTTCCAAAGGGACAAATATCATATTTTCTCTCTGATCTGTGGCAACGAACTGAGCACCTAAAAGGAAACCTGTAGACGTGAAACTGACACTTGATCAGCCCTTGTCCTGACTGTTGAGGAACAGCTTACTATTTTATTCTTTTTAGTATTTTCTTTTTCTACTTAATACCCTTGGTTGAACTCTTTAAGTAACACAGAATTATTCTTAGGTGTTTAAAGTTAACTGAAAGTTGATCCCTGTTAAAAATAAGAGTGGGAATAAGAGAGGGAGGAGATGTACAGTTCAGCACATGTTCCCTCAGACTTACCCCTAAGGGTATAGCTAAAAACTTGCCATGGGACTCCAAATCCCATTAAGTTGGTAGGTGCCAATGCCATCTTACAAGTTAAAGTGATCAGTTTAAGTTCATAACTGATCATAAAGATAGGATTAAATGTCAAAGGGATCACATAAATAAGACTAGTGTCTGATAATAATAATTGATAGAATGAAAAAGAGGTAATGATCCAATATGGGAAGCAGGATACACAGCTGACTCATAAAATGACAAATGCCCTAAATAGCACTCTGGCCTTAGAACCAGCCCTGAAGGCATTTGGATCTGGCTAAATGGCCCATGAGAGTATTTCAGGCATGGAAAGCCAAGACACTGTGGCAAAAAAAAAAAAAAAAAAAAAAAAAAATGACCGAAATGAAAGATCTCTGTGAGTGAGATCCCAGCGGAAAGAACGGGCCATCAAAGAAGGAGGTACCTTTCTCTGAAGGGAGGAGAGAACTTCTACTTTGACTAGGGCCTTGTCTAAATAAGATAGAAGTCAGCAAACTCAAGAGGCTTCCATAGCCTTGGCATCTCATGACAAGAGCCTCAGGTGATTACTGATACCATGAATAAGAGTGTCAATTGTTAAATCAACAACAGGAGTCTCTATATACTTACTCCACATGTAGGACCTCTGTTCTTAATGTGTTGTAGTATGAGAATTAACAGTAAAACTAATCTTCAAATAATACTTTATACTTTGTGTTCCTGTGTGGGTGCAAACTGTTGAAATCTTTACTCAGTATAGAGTTGACCTTCTGTATATAAAGATAATTAAAAATGAATCTTAATGAAAAATGGGCTGGGAAAGATAGTAGGAGATGGGATGGCTTGTGGGTGGGAGGGTTGTTAAGGGGGAAAGAGCCACTATAATCCAAAAGTTGTAATTTTGAAATTTATATTTATTAAATAAAAGTTTTCTATTAAAAAAGATTGGTGCTGGACCCCTGGATGCCTGGAACTAAGCCAGTATAAAATATGCATTATCTGCCACCTGTACATTGCTAGAAAAAGATGTTTGTGTAATGATTAGAAAGATATGGTGATACACAAGTGTAGACTCTTGTTTTTATAGGAAAACCTGCATCAACAAAAAAGGGAGGCTGAAATTTGAACTCTCTTGAGTTGTAGACTATAGTAGTTTAGACTATCAAAACTTCATGTAGCAGATGATTTCTGTGGATGTCAAAGAGTGAAATGTTTTAGGAACAGATGGAACCTACAGGAGTATGCCTTTATTTCTTGAAAACATTAAGGTCATGAGTTAAATTTGTGTAAACTGGCTAGAAATATTTTACCTCTAGACTTGTGAATCTGGGAAAACATTGCTATCCTGAGAACTTTACTCTTAATGGTGAGTGAAGATGGACAATGTGTGCTTGTTGGAAGAGTGCTAACCTTTTACCATCTTTTTCTCCAAAAATTTATGATGAAGGGTGTCTTTTTTTCCAAATTTGAATGAGATGCTATCAATTTGCATAATGCATTACAATAATCAAAAGTGTGAAAACTGCTGATACCAAGATGAAATTGTTCTTTTCAGATGCACATAAAATCAGAGCCAGGAAATCATGAAGGAGAAAAGTTCATGCTACTCATCACAAGTAAGTTTTGTCTCAAGGATTTTCTAGGAACTACACAAGAAATTCCTTCACAGGCTACATACACCCCTTGCTTCAATTCTTGCCTATCATGCATACACATATTTTTGTAACAAATTTGTCCTTAATATTCTTTTTAAAATGATTAGTTTTAATTATTTATCTATTTATTTATTTATTTATTTAAGAGAGGGAGAGAGTGAAAGAGTGAGAGAGGGAGGGTAGGAGGGAGGGAGGGAGGAAGGGATGGGGGGAGAGAGAGATAGAGAGAAGGAGAGACTGATTGATTGATTTCCCATTTACTGGTTCACTCTCTAAATGCCTGCAACACTGCAAAAACCAGGGCTGGACCAGACCAAACCCAGGAGCCAGGAACTCCAAACAGGTCTTCCATGTTGATGGCAGGGACCCAACTACTGAGCCATCACTTACTGTTTCCCAGCATACACGATAAGAAGCAGCTGGATCAGGAGTACAACTGCAATTAAACCAAGACACTAGAATCTTAACTGCTAGTCCAAATACCCACTCCTAACCTTAACTGTCCATAAGACTGCAGCAATTCAGATAAGATGCTGTCCATAGAACATAAACACCAATGAGACAGTGCCAACTTTTCTCTTTTGTCCCTAAGACCAATGAACTTGGCATCCAACCAACTTATATGAATTTCTCCCTTTTTGCTAATAAACCTCACTTACTCCAACCTCCTTGATTACACACTTAGTTTACTATGTGACGCATAATCTTATTCCAATACTATTCCCTAATGAGCTTAATCTTTTGAGACACTCTCTGTTGTTTAGGTTGACAAATGTTAACTTATATCTTAAAATTGATTTAAATTATGAAGACTATACTCATTATTCACCATCCCAACAAAATACCTGGTAATTGGGGGGAGTACATTTATTGAATGATTTCTATATGCCAATTATTGTGCAAGTGCTTTCTATATGCTATTGGGGGAGGCTATAAGATGAGTCTCTCAGAGCTCCTTCAGCAGGCAGCAAATTGTCTGGCTTCAGCTGTAAGGCTGTAACGTCCGCCACCAGCTTTGTATGGGCTGTTTCCAGCCAGTGGGTGGACATAACAGGGGTGCTGAGACAGATCTGTGTCTGGGAAATGTGAAGTTCTCTGAGTGACTTCAGACTGAGTACTCCCTACTGGCCTTGTTGAACTTTCCTAGAATCAGAATCAAAATACGTGCATCCAAATGCTGCATTGCCATCTGACTGCTTTCTCAGCCTCCCTCTCCATTTTCCCTAACAAGTGTTTCCCTAATGGACTGTCTTGATGCCTGCTTTCATAGAGAAAATAAATCAACACATTACCTAATTTAACCTCCACAATCTCATGAGGTATTTATGATTATAAAAAAAAATGAGCCTCAAGGAATTTGAAATATTCACTGAGGTCACATAGATAAGTAGTGGCAGGACTCAAACCTTGCTCTAATTACTCACATGGTTTGTTGACACTTCCTGTTGTACCACACTGCCCCAGAGGCTTTACTGTATTCTTCACTGCTTTATGACTGCTGTTTCTGTTGTCAAGTTCTATTGTTAAAACAAGGGAACACAGTAAAAGTCATTCTAAAACTCCCTGGGCCAAAAAAACACAAAAAACAAAAAACTTACAGCAGGAGGCAAGTTGTTGATATAAACTGTTCACCCATTTCCTAGAATAATATACGGTGTAATTTTTCCCCTGTGTGTCACTGGCAGGTAGCTGTCTGGCTACATGGATACATTTGTTTCCTTTTTTTCTCCCTCACACCTTTTTTTGGGTAAATCATAGCTGCAAGTGCTGTACCTGCTTTTCCAGAGATGGCATGTGCTGACTCGACATTCTTTGGGGAGTCTGAGGTCTAGGAACCATCAAGATCGCAATGAAACACAACCATAGAGTTTTTAAGGGCTACAGTGATTACTGTCTGAATGCCTTAACATTATTTACAAGACATCTCTTCTCCTTCAAACCAGGCAGAGGTGTGAATATTCCAATACTGAAGAGGGCTTCCTGGCATGGATAAAATCTGAGTACAGAGCAGGACTGTGGGCTACCTGTGTTACAGTGGAGGCTGTCAGTGAAAGCCACAATGCTGGCTCCAGGAAAGCTCCAACAACTGTATCCCATATGAATCAAGAACGCAGTGGGAAAGTGAAGAAAACAAAGGGAGACTTAGTTTTTTCACCTTGGGTAAAAGAGCAACTGACTCCAAAACCTGCTGAAGGTTCAAGAGGGCTAGGTGCCCGAGGGCCTCCACCTCAATGCTTTAGTGCCAGGAGAGCATTGACATGTTGCCCTCTTTACTTTACAGGGTGTCTATTGGTAAGATTTAGGGAACTGTATCCTTCTCATAGCTGTGCTACTGAAGATTGTGTGCTACAAGGTCATGTGTAGACCCTATGACTGATCCATTCTCTTTCAGATCAGGGCCCCCATCAAAGGTGGACATGTTGACTATTGTCTGATCCATCCCCTGGAATGAACTACTGAGGAATGGAAGCTCCTGCTGCTGGCCTTTTTCTCTCTCAACATTTCTTTAAAATGGTAGTCTTGCCTAATGCTCCAGCTTTGTCTCCTTTGTCTTCTTCCAATGAAACATATGATGAAGATGCTTTCCTTCTATAATCTTTATGTTCCTTAAGCCACAGGTCTTCGTCCAGGAAGTTTCTGTTGCTGAGCATCCTCTTACCCCTCAATGGTTTCTACACCTTTTTCTTTTCTTTTTTCTTTGACAGGCAGAGTGGACAGTGAGAGAGAGAGACAGGGAGAAAGGTCTTTCTTTACTGTTGGTTCACCCTCCAATGGTCGCTGCGGCCGGCGCACCGCGCTGATCCAAAGCCAGGAGCCAGGTGCTTCTCCTGGTCTCCCGTGTGGGTGCAGGGCCCAAGGACTTGGGCCATCCTCTACTGCACTCCCGGGCCGCAGCAGAGAGCTGGCCTGGTAGAGGGGCAACCGGGACAGAATCCGGCGCCCCAACCGAGACTAGAACCTTGTGTGCCAGCACCGCAGGTGGAGGATTAATCTATTGAGCTGTGGCGCCGGCCTCTACACCTTTTTCATCTAATTCTATTCAGACTGAGTTCACTGAGTTCAATGACCTCCACTGAGGTCAGTGGATTCTTCCCTGACCTCTCCAAAATAATTTATTACATGAGTCTCTGAACCTTTCAGTAATGCTTCTGAGATTGCCTTCTCTATGAAGATACAGAATCAAGTTCAACAATATTTTTCTGAATGATTACTCAGTGTTTCACTTTAGAATGATCACTTTCATGTTTAGTATTTCTTGAATCTTCACTTGACAAAAAAACTTACAGAAGATGATTCTTTTAGATTGAGTTGGACTCTCGCTGCCTTCAGACATTGCTGAGTCATTGACCCTTGGGGGAAGGAAAGATCTAAGAGACAAGGGATATTTTTGACCACTGCTCATGAAAAATAATAAAACAAAAATAACAAGAAAATTCCCTGCAACTTTAAGTCTCTGATTTCCTCAGAACCTTTCAGAAGATGTTCTAGACAATTTTTATAGCCCCCCTTACAGTGGCCCTTTGCTGCTCTAGGGCACATAGTAACCATCTGTGTCATAGGTCTCTTCGGAAATAATGTTGGTTTGTCACAGTTGTCAAGAGCCCTGGAAGCCTCCAGTGTCAGCAGGGCACAGGATCTGCATGGCCCTACTCTATATGGCCACTGCACCACAACTTCAGTCTGTCCTACCTTGTTCTTGTAAAATCATAAGTAATAAACCAGTGTACCCACATAATGCCACATAATGTTAAGAAGCACCGTTTCATGCTTATAGCAGTTTTGATCCACTTCTTATCCTCTGCTTCAAGCCATGAGGGGGCGGTGGTCAGTTCCATAAAGTCATTGTTGATCAAAAAACAGCTTTTATTTTTCACGAATTCAACTTCAAAACTCTTTTGAGGGGCCAGTGCTGTGGCTTAGCAGGTTAAGATGTTGCCTGTTATGCTGGCATCCCATATGGGCACCAGTCCAGGTCCTTGCTGCTACACATCCAATCCAGCTCCCTACTAATGGCCTGGGAAAGCATTTGAAGATGGCTCAAGTGCTTAGGCCTCTGCTACCCATGTAGGAGACCTGAATGAAACATCTGGCTACTGACTAACCTGGCCCAGCCCTGTCCATTGCAGCCAGTTGGGGAATAAACCAGGAGATGGAAGATCTCTGTAACTCTGCCTTTCAAATAAATAAATAAATAAATCTTAAAAAGATCTTTTGAAACAAACAACTTTGCATTAAACCAACAACATTAATCATGGGCCAGTAAATCATAACCTATTGGCCAAACCCATCTTGCTGCCTGTTTTCTGAAACTAAGTTTATTGCAGCACATTTGAGCCATTGGTTTACATGTTGTCCATGACCGCTTTCATGCTATAATAGCAGAGTTGAGTAGCTGCAAGAAAAATCACATGGCTCACAAAGACTAAAATATTTAGTATCTGGTCCTTCATAGAAAAATATTACTAGCTTCTGGGTTCAACCCAGAGTTTTGCCAGAAAGAATAGATGTAAACTTTAATATTCAGTTCTTATGAAAAGTCTGATGGTGAGAATATATTTCTCTCCAATGTTAGTTTCAAGAAAGCTATGTGAGTTTGTCACTTGATGGGCATGTGAGTCTAATGAGAGATTTTACCTCTCCTTTAGCTTTGGCCTCCAGAACACCATGAGCCAAAATTGCAACCTTTCTCAGCAGAGAGGCATGTGGTACTGATATTTACCAATTACAAGTTTTTCTACCCTTAAGTTTTCTTCACTTGATAACTTAACTATTAATTTTAGTCTGATGGCCTTGTATTATATACTTTTTGGGAAAAGGTTAAAAAAATGCATAGGTAATATGCTATTCTATGTCCCCTATAGTCAATTGTCTAGAATTGTCTGCCTCTACTTTTTAGATTAAAAACTCTTTGGGCACTGACTATATTTTAAGGTGTTTCCTAAAGAAAATGCAATGGGTCTTTTTTTGCTTATTTTTCATTTTTGTTGCAAGTTAGTTTTAGAAAGTATGTGTTTAAAAAATCAGCAAATTTTCAACTTAAATTGATTGACAGCTACGATATAAATAATATTTCTCAAGGTATCTAAAATTGACTCCTTGGCTGAAAGATATACTTAATTTTCCTGTTTTTTAAATTAACAGAATAACAATTCTTATTTTATTAAATGCCTTTTATTTGCTCACTCAGTACATTGCTGAATTTATCTCTTGTAGAAGTGTATAATAGGCCTTGATATTCCCATTTCATAATATGATAACAATGATACTCAGAGAGATGACATATGTTGCTTGCAGTGTTCAAAGATATGACCAGAGACACGTGCAGGAGTCAGGTAGGTGATGTTAGTGAATGAAGCAGGTGATGTAGTACAACATGCAGTTGTGGGGACCCATAATTGTGTGCTTTGTCTAAGGGGCAGCTGCTACTCAGCCCCAGCCAACTGATTCTGTGCTGAAATGTCAGTTTGCTATTGCTTGGGTTTCCAGGGTTTCAGAAACCAGAAATTTGTACTTTCAGTCAAATGTTTTAATTCTACAAACACTGTTCATGAAAAACAAAACATGCTGTGGGTTATATTTAACACCAGGGTCATCAGTCTTCAAACTCTGGGTTAAGATTATTGATGTTGGACTAACTGGTTATGTCTGCATCCTAATTCTACCACACTTTGTATTACTTTGAGCAAATTAACCTTTCTAGCTTCAATTTCATCAACTAAACAAGGAGACAAATAGTAGTACCGACTTAACGAGTTTTGGTGAATTGTTTAAGCCATGCCTGACACATAGAGCAATTTCTTAAATGACTACATAATCATTATAGGAATAGCTTAAGGACACAGACAGTAATTTCATATCTGGGATTTCCAATCATGTCATTATGACCTCAAAGCTTCACCTTTTTTCCCCTGTGGAAACTTGTCTCATACTTCAGTTTTTTACTTTGTTTTATTCTTAATTTTACTTTTCAACTTGTTGATCACAATAGAAATATACCAACAATTTTATAAACCATTTGAACATGTTTTTTTTTTTACTTAAAAAGTCTTAATGAATAAATTAATGTTTTCAGTTTTGTTCAAAAGGTCCTTTCTAAAATTCTCATGGTTACCTGTAAATTACAAAAAAAAAGTTAAATTTTTTGTAAATGCACATATAGCTTTCAATGGTTTCAGTGGAAGTCAAATTTGGGAATGGAATCTAGCCTGAAGAGTTTTAATTTTCTGTTTATTTACAGCAGGAGATAATAAAAAATTGTATGTTTGCTTAGAGCATATCAACATTAAATATTTGCTAGCTAGGTCAAGTACAATATTATGACTGAAGTTGAGAGCAAAGAGTTTTTGCATTCCACTAACATATGTGAGAATACTTCTTGTAAATGAGCAGTCATAGCTGTAGGCATCAAAGATAACAAGCAATATTGAATGGAAGGAAGGATTTCACTGGGGTGAAAGGGAAGGCAAATTTGCAGTTCATCTAATAAATAGCTCTATACCTGAGTTTTTCATCTGACATTTCTGTTGAAGGAAATGGTTAGTCTAGCAATGTTTTCTCTAAAAGATAGAAACTTTACCCAAACTACCAGCAAAATCATCCTGTCCCAAAACAGATAATACACTAATATTTTTAAGTAGAGTAGTAGTGTAGATCAGTGGATGAAGGGGTAGATTTGGAAACAGAGAACTTGAGTTTTATTTTTAGTTCTACACAGTGCTATTTTGTACAAATCAATCCTTGTCTGTTGATTGGAGATCCAGAATTTATCTTGCACATAGTGAGACTATTTGTGGAAGCTCTTCATTTTGAGATAAAAAGTTCAATATTATGGCTATAGTTATATATTTTTAAATATTTGAAAGTCAGAGTTACATAGAAAGAGATGGAGAGGCATACACAGAGGGAGGTCTTCCTTCCACAGGTTCATTCCCCAGTTGGCTGCATCGACCGGAGCTGTGCCGATCCAAAGCCAGGAGCCAGGAGCTTCTTCCAGGTTTCCCATGTGGGTGCAGGGACTCAAGCACTTGGGCCGTCTTCTACTGCTTTCCCAGGCTGTAGCAGAGATGGATGCTGGCACTGCAGGTGGTGACTTTAAAGACTTGCTATGCCACAGCACTGGTCTCAGCTATAGTTATTTTTATGTGATGATAGTGATGGTGTACAGCAAACATGAAATTATGGATATTTTCTATAAGAAATTAAGCCATTTCAATTAGTTTGATTACAGAGACACTCTAAAATTTCATTTGATTTTGATCTCATCGAAATAGGTAACTTGCCTGCACTGTGACACAGCGGGTTAAAGCCCAGGCCTGTGGCGCAGGCATCAGTTCTAGTACTGGCTGCTCCATTTCTGATCCAGCTTCCTGCTGATGTGCCTGGGAAAGCAGCAGAGGATGATCCAAGTCCTTGGCCCCTGTGCCCACTTGGGAGACCTGTAGGAAGCTCCTGGAATGGTTTAGGGCTGGGGCTGGTGATAGCACTTAGGCTATGGCTATGGTTAGGGTTAGATCTAGGGCTAGGGTAGAGTTAGGGTTAGGGTTAGTTTTAGGGGTTAAGGTTAGATTAAGGGTTAGGATTAGAGCTTGGGCTATGGCTAGGTTTAGGTGTAAGGTTAGGGTTAGGGTTATGTTTAGGTTTAGGGCTAAGGCTAGGGTTAGGTTTAGTGCTAGGGCTAGTGTTGGGGATAGGATTAGGATTAAGGGTTAGGGTTATGTTTAGGGCTTTGGATCCACTCAGCTCCAGCTATTGGGACATTTGGGGAGTGAGCCAGCAGATGGAAGACCTCTCTCTGTAACTCTTTCAAATAAATACAATAAATCTTTTAAAAAAAGAAATTGGTAACTTGAGGTTGTACATTTTTCCCCTTGAGAAATAAGAAGCATTTTGCTGACAATAAAGAGTAAAAACAAAAGGGTTGTAGATAGGAAAAGAAGTGCAGTATAAATAACATGAAGAATGTAAAGTGGAGATAATAAGGTATAAGTAAAAGCAGTATTAAGCAGATTGAAGCTCCCAGTTGTTGTGCATAATTTAGATAGCCAAGTTAGCTGATTTTTCTTTCCTCCTTTCCTTCCTTCCATCTTTCCTTCTCTCCCTTCAGCAATACTCAGCAATCTAGGAATAGGAGCAGAAAGACAAATTGTGTGAGTTCATATAGAACTGGTAATTAGGAGAATGTAGGAAAAAGAAACAAAGGTAAGCATTAAAGGTTTTCAAGAGAGAATTCTTTACTTGATAGACAATATATTACAGAATTTATATAAGGAAAGTGACAAATGAAGTCTAAAAGAGACCAGTTATAGTGGAAGAAATGTTATGTTAGTCTGGTATCTACAGTTTAATTATTTCCTTCTAGAAACATGAGAAATGTTATTGTATTCTGTTAAACACCATTGCTAACGAGAAATCTACTGTTTAATTATTGTTCTTTTGTTGGTATTCTTTTCTCCATGGCAGCTTTTCAGGTCTTCGATATTCTTCAGTTTCCCTACCATGTACTTCATATGGGATTTTTAAATTTACCACTAGACTCAGGTGTTTCTTCAATTTTAGAAAATTATTAGCTGTCTTTCTTTAAGTATTATTAGTCTATCATATTTTTTCCTTCTGAATACCTATCAGAAAAATGTTAAATACTCTCATACTATCTCCTCTAACTTTTTTTTTTAACTTTTATTTAATGAATATAAGTTTCCAAAGTACGAATAATGGATTACTATGGCTTCCCCCCCATACCGTCCCTCCCACCCACAACCCTCCCCTTTCCCACTCCTTCTCCCCTTCCATTCACATCAAGATTCATTTTCGATTATCTTAATATACAGAAGATCAGCTTAGTATACCTTAAGTAAGGATTTCAACAGTTTGCTTCCACACAGAAACATAAAGTGAAAAATAATAAATGATTTTTTTTAAATGATGATGAAATCAGATCAGACCTATTGTCATGTTTAATCCCAGTGAGAGTCAAGTTGGGAGTTGATAGTTTCTTTTCTTTTCTTTTTCTTTTTTTTTTTTTTTTTTTTTACAGAGGATCAGTTTAGTATGCATTAAGTAAAGATTTCAACAGTTTGCACCCACATAGAAACACAAAGTGAAATATATTGTTTGAGTACTCGTTATAGCATTAAATCTCAATGCACAGCACATTAAGGACAGAGATCCTACATGAGGAGTAAGTGCACAGTGACTCCTGTTGTTGACTTTACCAATTGACACTCCTGTCTATGGCATCAGCAATCCCCCTATGCTCCAGTCATGAGTTTCCAAGGCTATGGAAGCCCCTTGAGTTCTCCGACTCTTATCTTGTTTAGACAAGGTCATAGTCAAAGTGGAGGTTCTCTCCTCCCTTTCCTCTAACTTTTTTGAGATTTTTTTTCATCTGTCTATGTTAAAGTGATTTCCACAATATTATTGTTCAATGAATTATGCCGTGTCTGGATCTAATTTCATCTTCTGTGCTTAAAACAAATTTTAATGATAATTTAAAAAATAATCTAAGATATCTAAAAGGTTGTTTCTATCTCAATTTTTTATTTTTAAAATTTTGTCTTGATTTTGTTGTTTTCTTTTTCATTTTCCAAGATATTTTAAAATCTATAATACACAAATATATAACTCATATATCCCCAGACATTGCTTCTATAGTTACTGCACAGGTAAAGAAATAAAATGGGAGACAGCATTCCAGAATCCCTTTTCAGGCCTCTTTCAAGTCACTACCCTCTCTTCCTAAGAAAGATGAACAGTACCCTGAATTCTGGCACCAACTTGTAGATGTACCTGTTTTTTTTTTTTAAGTTTATATAATTAAAATCATATGGTATATATTTTTGTATCCTTTTATAAGAGAATCAGCAATGTAGAATTTATTTTAGGAGATAATGTACACTCAGACTGTGAGCAACCCCATGACAAAATGAGTGCTACAATTGACAAGATTCAGGGTTGTCCTTTACAGAATAGGCTGTTGCCTGGGGCAGGGGCTGGTTGAGTATTTAAAGGAGGGGGAGTTTGGGGCAGGGTTGCAATACATGTGATCTCTAGGAATTTGTGATGTCTAGTGTATGTGTGGCTGCAGAGCACATGTTGGAATATAGGAAATGTCATGGCATCTGGTGCATGATGGGAAATGTGGCTCAGGTGCATGATGAGTGTGGGTATGCTGAGCCTGCAACCATATTAGAGAGGCTTGGAGACTTTTTTCCTTAATCTTTAAGCAGGATTGACAGAGTAAGGTCAATCTTCTGTAGCTTCTTCATGTTCTCTCAGAGTGCTGTCCCTGCCTAGTCAGGGAAGAAAATCCTTCACCAGTTGATATAGAGATTTGGTTTGAGAAGCTAAAAGTGTGCTATCAGTCATTGGCAATGACTGGACTCCCTGTATGACCATCATTTTTGTGTGAAACTTGAATTCTGGAGGAAACAAATCTGACAATTAGGATAAGCAAAGTCGGGCAAAAAAGAGTAAGGAAAGAAACCATGTCAGGGAAGGGAGATCACTTTTTACTTTTTCCCATTTGGTGGAAGATGGGGGCTTCCCTTGCCAAAATCATGGGACTACTTGGCTTCATCATAAATCTTTTTGATATATTTTTTATGAATCTACTGTTAATGTAAGTGCAGCAGGTTTAATTAGTTATTGCACATACCCCACTTTGTCCTCCTAGTATGTAATATAGAGCTATTGGTTGTTCAGTACCCCTTAAGCTAGGGAATATAAAGAATCATGTCATTGCTGTAGGGTCTGCCCAGTGGTCCAGGCTAAGCAACACAAGACAATGGATATGTTTTTAAAAAGCTACTTATAGTATGTATTGATTTCTTTTACTCAGCATTATGCTCATGCAGTTTTTCTATCTTGTTGCTGAGAACCATAGTTCATTAATTTCCATTGTTATTTAGTATTCCATTGTTTTGATATGTTGCAATTTAATTATCTATTCTAATGTTTATAGACATTAGTCAGGATTTGTTATAAACAATGCTACTATAATCATTATTGTTCATGTCTCTTTGTATGCATGGCATACATTTCTGTTAGGTAAATATGTGGAAGCATATCTTCAACTGTAGTAGATTATTCTTCCTACAGTATATGAGAATTCTCATTGCATCAAATGCATACTTATATTTGCTATTAGTTGGTTTTATTTTTCACCTTTCTGGTGATTGTGCTGTGGTACCTCATTGTGAACTTGGTTCCTTTACATATACTTATTGATTCTTTGGATATCCTTTTTTTGCAAATTTTGGTTCAAATGTCCTACACCCTTTTCAATTTTTTATATGTCTTTGTAACACATTTTTATGAATTTTTAATTTTTAATGTGAATTCTTTGTTAAATTGTTGAGAGTATTTTTTACATTATAGCTTGCCTTTTTGTACTCCTGATGGTACCTTATTTTCAATCAACAGAAGTTGTTAATTTATTATAGCATAATATATTACCTTTTTATTTATTAACCTAAGTAAGAGATCTTTATTTAATGAGTACTAAGTTATGAATAGTTAGGAGTAACAATTTCTATTGCTCTAATACATAGATGGGTGAATAAAGATAATGAAGTTGTATTATATATTTTTCTAAAAATTTAGAAGAAAGATTTTAAATGTTTTTACCATAAATGCTTTATAAATATCTGAAGAGATAGATATACTCACCTTGATTTGCCATTACACAATGCATACACATATCAAAATATCACATCATACTCCATGAATATGTACTCCATGAATATGCACAATTATGTGTCATTTTTATGTATATTTTAAAATGAAAAAATTATGAAGTACATGTTTTTCTTTTTTTGTTTTTTTTTTAGACTTTTATTTAGTAAATATAAATTTCCAAAGTACAGTTTATGGATTACATTGGCTCCCCCCTCCCCATAACGTCCCTCCCGCCTGCAACCCTCCCATCTCCCACTCCCTCTCCCATTCCATTCACATCAAGATTCATTTTTGATTATCTTTATATACAGAAGATCCATTTAGTATATATTAAGTAAAGATTTCATCAGTTTGCACCCACACAGAACATAACGTGTAAAATGCTGTTTCGGTACTAGTTATAATATTACTGCACACTGGACAACGCATTAAGGACAGAGATCCCACATGAGGAGTAAGTACACAGTGACTCCTGTTGTTGACTTAACAATTTGACACTCTTGTTTATGGCGTCAGAAATCTCCCTAGCTCTAGTCATGGTTTCCAAGGCTATGGAAACCTCTTGAGTTCACCAACTTCGATCTTTTTTAAACAAAGCCCTAGTCGAAGTGGAAGTTCTCTCCTCCCTTCAGAGAAAGGTACCTCCTTCTTTGAAGACCTGTTCTTTCCACTGGGATCTCACTCACAGAGATTTTTTTTTTTTTTTTCCAGAGCGTCTTGGCTTTCCATGCCTAAAATACTCTCATGGGCTCTTCAGCCAGATCTGAATGCCTTAAGGGCTGATTCTGTTTTCTAATCCAGGATCTTAAAGATACTGTTGTATATTATTTTCCATTATTATTGTTGATGTTCTTATTATTCAGTATTCATATATATAGCTATAAAACACTTGTTTATTTCTTTGTTGTTATTTTTAACATTAATATCCTTTACATTTATTTAAAACTCAGAAAGAGACAGAGAGATATCTCCCATCCTCTAGTGTACCTTCCAAATGCCTGAAACAGCTGGAGTGGAGCCAGACTGAAGCCAGGAGCCAGAAACTCAATTCAGGTCTCCTGTATGGGTTTCAGATTCTCAAGTACTTGAGCCATCATTACTTGCCTTCTAAAGCATGCATTAGAAGGAAGCTGCATCAGAAGCAGAGCAACAGAGACACAAACCAGGCACTCTGAAATGGGGTGCAGGCATCCCAAGTGGTGTCTTAACCCCTATGCTAAACATCTATCCCTACAAATCACTTGGGATAGATTTTATCTATGATAGAGAGATCAGTTTTTCTCTTCATGCATATTCATTTGACCTATCCAATACCATTTACTGAAAAGATTATTTTTCCACCACTCTGAAGTGGCATTATTATTGTAAACCACTGTCTCTTTATGTAATGATCTGTTTCTGTGTTTTTTCTTCCATTGGTCTACTTGGCTATCATGTACCATCAGCACTTTCATCATATTATATCTTTATAATAATCATTGGTATCTGGTGGAGCAAGTTGTCTCATCTATTTTTTTTTTTTTTTTTTTTTGGACAGGCAGAGTGGACAGTGAGAGAGAGAGACAGAGAGAAAGGTCTTCCTTTGCCCTTGGTTCACCTTCTAATGGCCGCCGGGGCTGGTGCGCTGCGGCCAGCGCACCGCGCTGATCTGATGGCAGGAACCAGGTGCTTCTCCTGGTCTCCCACGGGGTGCAGGGCCCAAGCACCTGGGCCATCCTCCACTGCACTCCCGGGCCACAGCAGAGAGCTGGCCTGGAAGAGGGGCAACCGGGACAGAATCCGGCACCCCGACTGGGACTAGAACCCGGTGTGCCGGCGCCGCAAGTTGCAGGATTAGCCTAGTGAGCCGTGGCACCGGCTCATCTATTTTTTAAAAAATAGGTTTATTTATTTATTTGAAAGGCAGATTTACACACAGAGAGAAGCAGAAGCAGAGATAGAGGCCTTCCAACTGTTTATTCACTCCCTAAATTATTGCAGTGCCTGGAGCTGGGTCAGTTGGAAGCCAGGAGCTTTCTTCAGGTCTCCCACATTGGTGAGCAGCCCAAGCAGTTGGGTCATCTTCCACTGCTTTTCGAAGCACATCAGCAGGGAGCTGGATTGTAAGTGGAACAGCCGGAACTCGAAATGGCACTCATATGGAATGCTGGCACTGCAGGCAGTGGCTTTACCGGCTAAGCCACAGTGCTGGTCCCATATGTTGGTGTTTATTTAGGAATGTTGCTAAAGTCATTTTTACCCAAAATTTCATTGTGGGAATCTTCAAATATAAGAAATATATGCTCATCAGCTAGTTTCAATAATTTCAATAAATTTAGGAATCTCTTAAACCAATATTTAATTTTACTACATTTTAATAGATTTATTTGAATTATATATATATTTTTACACACACACAGGCATACTAATTGCAAATAACGATAATTTTATCTTGTTTTCTGATATTCTTTCTTTATTTCTTCATTTACTTTCCATGCTACTTAGGATGATCCAAGAAATATTGAAAAGAAACGGCAATAGCTTTCTTACCATTTTGTGAGCCTGATCATCCCTTCTTATTTTCATCAAATGACACTCATGAAGTCATTTCTTATGTATTTGAGAAATTAGTATCTTAACTAACTTATGTTTTATACTGAAATATTAATGTAACTTGAGCAATGCTGGGGATGGCTATCATAAATTAAAAACAAGTTTTTTTAGGAAGCTACTAAAATATCTCAAAGGTAGTTACAGTGTTTACATGCAATACTTGCGCATTAATACTTAATTCTCAGCATTTATGGTTAATGCTGTAATTTTAAAAGTCCCATCCAAATGATAGAGCATAACCACCTACAATTTTTTTTTCAGTTGTCAAAATGTCATTAACTTTTTTATGCAGAGAACAAATTTCAGCTCTGACAATAACCTATCTGCTTTTCAGTAAACTTTTATAATTCTTCATTTCATGTAGGCAACAGAAAATATGAGACAATTTCTCACTATGTGAATTAAATGCTTAAAAAATTTAGCACTTTATTTGACTTTATTTTATTTAACATTCTAGGAATTTCACAGCTACTAGCAATTCCAGTGTAATTTCAGGTGCAGTTGGGAATTTGACATTCTCAGTGGAGCAGTTAGTGTAGCAAACCTTAGAGATGAAATAAATATATTTAATATTAATATATGTGAAGGGATAATTCATTCTAAAATTTAATTCAGTGGCTTCATTTTTCCACAACGGAACTGGTTTATTCAACATGGCTGTTATCATTCCTGATATTAGGGCATATTCTCTTTTTACAATAAATTTATGACTGTCAGAATATATAAAATTGACATACATGGTATTATGGCCTTCACAACATTCATAGAATTTTTTCTCTCCATCTGTTTTGTTCTTACGAAATCCTACATCATTACCAAGGAACTTCAGTGGTTTTTTGTCTTCAATTTTATTTAATGAGTACAAATTTCGTAATACAACTTTAGAAGTATAGTGATTATTCCCACTATACCTGCCCTCCAAACCCACTTCCTCCTCCCTTTCCCATTTCCAGTCCCATTCTCCTTTAAGATTCATTTTCAATTAACTTTATACACAGAAGACCAACTCCACACACATATACACACGCACAACTGTTTGAGAACAAGTATTACAGTTAATTCTCATAATACAACTCATTGAGGACAAAGGCCCTGCAGGGTAAGTAAGTGCACAGTGAATTCTGTTGTTAATTTAACAATTAACATTGATCACTCCAGGCTCTTGACATGAGCTGCCAAATCTCTCGAAGCTTTTTGAATCCAAAGTCTCCATCTGTATTTAGACAAGGCCATAAGCAATGTGGAAGTTCTCTCCTCCCTTCAGAGAAAAGTACAGCCTTCTTTAATGGCCCCTTCTTTCCACTGGGGTCTCACTCACAGAGACCCTTCATGTAGGTCATTTTTTTTTTTTTTGCAACAGGTCTTGGATTTCCATGCCTGAAATGCTCTCATGGCCTATTCAGATAGACTAGAATGCCTTAAGGGCTGATTCTGAGTGAGGTCAGAGTGCTATTTAAAGTGATTGGCACTCTGAGTCTACAGTGTAGACTGTTCCTTCCCATTTTGGAATAATCTCTCCTTTTTAATTCTATTATTATTACTATATATTTGATCTTACTTATATGATCCCTTTAACACGGAATCCTATCTATATGATCATTTTAATGCTTAAGATTGCTTTTTTACCAGCAAGCTTAAGGGGATTTAGGGTTCCATGGCAAGTTTTTGAACTGTACCATTAGAAGTAAGTCTGTAGGAATGTATTATAGAACTATACAGCTTTACAGTTACAAACTTCCTCCTCTCTCTCTTATTCCCACTCTTATTTTTTACTGTGATCTATTTTCAATTGACTTTATGCACATGTGATTAACTCTATGTTAAGTAAAGTGTTCAACAAATAGCAGAAGAAAAGAAGAAAAAAAACTGTCCTTGGTAGTCAAGACAAGGGCTGTTCAAGTCATTGCTCCTCAAAGTGTCAATTTCACTTCTAGAGATTTCCTTTGAGATGTTATATTAGTTCTCACAGATCAGGGAGAACATATTGTATTTGTCCTTTTGGGGCTAGCTTATTTCACTAAGTATGTTTTCTATATTCATCCATTTTGTTGCAAATGACTGGATTTCATTGTTTTAACTTCTGTGTAGTACGCCATAAAATATATACATCCCAAAATTTCTTTATCCTATCTTCAGTTGACAGACATTTAGATTGATTCCATGTCTTAGCTATTATGAATTTAGCTGCAATAAACATGGGGGTGCAGATAACTCTTTCATATGCTCATTTGGGTAAATTCCCAGGAATGGGATGACTGTGCCATTTGGTAGGTCTATATTCAGATTTCTGACATATTTCCATATAGTCTTACACAGTGGCCTTACCAGTTTACATTCCTACCAACAGTGGACTAGGGTACCTTTTTTGCCATCCTTGCCAGCATTTGTTGTTTGATTTCTCTATGAAAGCCATTCTAACTGGGCTGAGATGAAACGTCACTGTGGCTTTGATTAACATTTTTGTGTCTGTGGGCCATTTGGATTTCCTCTTTTGAAAATATCTGTTTATGTCCTTTGCCCATTTCTTAACTGAGTTGTATGTTTTGTTGTGGAGTTTTTTGATCTCTTTGTAGATTCTGGTTATTATTCCTTTATCAGTTGTATAGTTTGCAAATAATATCCTCCAATCTGTTGGTTGCCCTTCACTTTCCTGAGAATTACTTTTTGAGTACAGAAGATTCTCAATTTGAGGAACCCCTGTTATTAATTTTGGCTTTGATTGTGCCTCTGGGATCTTTTCCAAGAACTCTTTTCCTATGCTGATGACTTGCAGGTTTCTCCAATGTTCTCCAGGATTTAGGTCTTTAATCGATTTTGAATGGATTTTCGTGTAAAGTGTAAGGTAGGGGTCTTGCTTCATGTTTCTGCATGTGGAAATCCAGTTTTCCCAGCTTCATTTGTTGAAGAGACTGTCCTTGCTCCTGGGATTAGTTTTAGCTCCTTTGTCAAATATAAGTTGGTTGCAGATGCTTGAATTGACTTCTGGCATTTCTATTCTGTTCCATTAGTCCATCTATCTGTTTTTGTACCAGTACCAGGCTGTTCTATTATAATTGCCTTGTAGTATATCTTAAAATCTGATATTGTGTTGCCTTCAGCTTTGTTTTTGTTGTATAAGATTGCTTTAGCTATTCAAGGTCTCCTGTTTTTCCATATGAATTTAGCATCATTTTTTTTCTAGATAGGAGAAGAATATCTTTGGTATTTTGATTAGAATCACATTGAATCTGTAAATTATTTTTGGAAGAATGGACATTTTGATGATATTGATGTTGATTCTTCCAATCCATGAACACGGAAGATTTTTCCATTTTTTTTTCTCAATTTCTATTTCTTTCTTTAATGTTTTTTAATTCTCATTTTACAAATCTTTGACATCCTTGGTTAAATTTATTCCAGAGAATTTGATTTTTTTGTAGTTGTTATGAATGGGATTGATTTTAGAAGCTGTTTCTCAACCTGTCATTGTCTGAGTATTGTCTGTGTTGACTTTTGTGTATTGAGTTTATATCCTGCTACTTAACAAACTCTTCTATGAGGTACAATAGTCTCTTGGTGGAGTATTTTCGATCTCCTATCTATAAAATGATGTCATCTACAAATAGGGTAGCTTGACTTCCTCTTTCCCAATTTGTATCCCTTTACTTTTGTTTTCTTGCCTAATGGTTCTGGCTAAAACTTCCAGGACTATATTGAACAGCAAAGGTGAGAGCGTGCATCCTTCTCTGGTTCAGTGGGAATGCTTCCAACTTTTCTCCATTCAATAGGATGCTTGCAATAGGTTTCTCATAAATTGCCTGATTGTTTTGAGGAATGTTCCTTCTATATCCAATTTGCTTTGAATTTTCCTCAGGAAAGGTTGTTGCATTTTATCAAATGCTTTCTCTGCATCTACTGAGATAATCATATGGTTTTTGTTTTTCAGTTTGTTAATGTGATGTATCACATTGATTGATTTGATAATGTTGGGCCATTCTTGCATATTTGGTATAAATCCCACTTGGTCCAGGTGAACAATCTTTCTGATGTGTTGTTGTTGGATTTAATTGGTTAGAATTTTGTTGAAGATTTTTGTATCTACATTCATCAGGGAAATTGTAGTTGTCTTTCTCATTGTGTCTTTTTTGGTATTAGGAATTAAGTTGATGCTGATTCATAGACAGAATTTGGGAAGATTCCCTCCCTTTCAATTGTTTTGAATCACTTTAGAAGAATTGTGGTTAGTTCTTCTTTAAATGTCTGGAAGAATATAGCAGTGAAGCGATCTGCTCCTGGGCCTTTTTTGTTGGGATGGGCTTTACTTTTGATTCAGTTACCATCTTGGTAATGCATCTGTATAGGTTTTCTGTGTCTTCATGGCTCAATTTAGATAGGTTGTATGTGCCCAGGAATTTTCTATCCATTTTTTTTTAGGTTTCCCAGTTTGTTGGCATACAGTTCTTTGTAGTAATTTATGATGATTCTTTTTATTTCTGTGGTGTCTGTTGTTACATTTCCTTTTTAATTTCTAATTTTATTGATTTTGGTATTCTCTCTTCCCTTTTTTGGCTAGCTGGGCCAATGATGTGTCTATATATTTTATTTTCAAAAAATCAACTTCATTTTGCTGATTTTTTTGTTTTAATTTCATTGATGTCTTCTCTAATTTTAATTATTTCTTTTCCTCCTACTAGTTGTGGGTTTGATTTGCTGTTGTTTTTCTAGATCCTTGAGATGCATTGATAGCTTATTTATGTTGTGCCTTTCCAATTTCTTGATATAGGCACCAATTGCTATAAACTTTCTTCTTCTTCTTTTTTTTTTCTTTTTACAGGCAGAGTGGACAGTGAGAGAGAGAGAGAGAGACAGAGAGAAAGGTCTTCCTTTTGCCATTGGCTCACCCTCCATTGGCAGCTGCGGCTGGCACGCTGCGGCCAGCGCATTGCGCTGATCTGAAGCCAGGAGCCAGGTGCTTCTCCTGGTCTCCCATGTGGGTGCAGGGCCCAAGCACTTGGGCCATCCTCCACTGCACTCCCGGGCCATAGCAGAGAGCTGGCCTGGTAGAGGGGCAACCGGGACAGAATCTGGTGCCCCGACTGGGACTAGAACCCGATGTGCCGGTGCCGCTAGGTGGAGGATTAGCCTATTGAGCTGTGGCGCCGGCCATATAAACTTTCTTCTTAACTCTGCTATTATTGTTTCCCATAAATTTTGATTTGTTGTATTATTGTCTTCATTTGCTTTCATGAATTTTTTGATTTCTCTTTTAATTTCTTCAGTGACCCACTGTTCATTCAGGAGCATGTTGTTCAGTCTTTATGATTTACATATGTTCTAGAGATTCCTGAGTTTCTGATTTCCAGCTTCATTGCATTGTCATCTGAGGAGATACATAGTATGATTTCAATTTTTTTTTAATTTTCTGAGCCTTTCTTTATGGCCTAACATGTGGTCAGTCCTAGAGAAACTTCCATGCACTGGTGAGAACAATATGTATTCTGCAACTATGGGATATAAAGTTCTATAGATATCTGTTAGTTCCATTTGGTATAGTGTTGATTAATTCTGTTTCTATGCTGATTTCTGTCTGGTTGATCTGTCCATTGCTGACAATGGGGTATTGAAGTCCCCATTAATATTGTATTTGAGTCTATGCCTTGCTTTAGATAGCTTAATATTTCTTTTAAATAACCAGGTGCCCTGTAATTAGGTGCATATACATTTATAATAGTTACATCTTCCTGTTGAATTGATCCCTCAGTCATTACATAGTGCCCTTCTTTGTCTCTTTTAACATTTTTTGTTATAGTCTATTTTGTCTGATATTAGGATGGCTATGCCAGCTGTTTTTTGATTTCTGTTATCATGGAATATCTTTCCCACCCTTTAACTTTCAGTTTGCATACATCTTTGTTGGTGACAAGTGATTTTTTGTAGGCAGCAAATAGATGGGTTTTGTTTTTGTAATTCATTCAGTCAGTTTGTGTCTTTTAACTGGAGAGGCCATTTACATTCATAGTGACTATTGATAAGTAATGACTGTGCCCTGCCATTTTCCCATAAATATTCCTATTTTTTTACTTTGGATTTACTTTATTTTTTTTAACTTTTATTTAGTAAATATAAATTTCCAAAGTACAGTTTATGGATTACAATGTCTTTTTCCCCCCCATAACTTCCCTCCCACCCACACTCCTCCCATCTCCCACTCCCTCTCCCATTCCATTCACATCAAGATTCATTTTCAATTATCTTCATATACAGAAGATCCATTTAGTATATATTAAGTAAAGATTTCATCAGTTTGCACCCACACAGAACATAACGTGTAAAATACTGTTTCGGTACTAGTTATAGCATTAATTCCATTGGACAACGCATTAAGGACAGAGATCCCACATGAGGAGTAAGTACACAGTGACTCCTGTTGTTGACTTAACAATTTGACACTCCTGTTTATGGCGTCAGAAATCTCCCTAGGCTCTAGTCATCAGTTGCCAAGACTATGGAAGCCTCTTGAGTTCGCTGACTTCGATCTTATTTAGACAAAGTCATAGTCAAAGTGGAAGTTCTCTCCTCCCTTCAGAGAAAGGTACCTCCTTCTTTGATGGCCCATTCTTTCCACTGGGATCTCACTTGCAGAAATCTTCCATATTGGTCTTTTTTTTTTTGCCAGAGCATCTTGGCTTTCCATGCCTAAAATACTCTCATAGGTTCTTTAGTCAGATCTTAATGCCTTCAGGCCTGATTCTGAGGCCAGAGTGCTGTTTAGGACATCTGCCATTCTATGAGTCGGCTGTGTATCCCACTTCCGATTTTGGATCATTCTCTCCCTTTTTATTCTATCAGTTAGTATTAGCAGACACTAGTCTTGTTTGTGTGATCCCTTTGACTCTTGGACCTATCAGTGTGATCAATTGTGAACTGAAATTGATCACTTGGACTAGTGAGATGGCATTGGTACATGCCACCTTGATGGGATTGTATTGGAATTCCAATACTTTGTACTTTTACTGGAAGATTTTCTTCCTTTACCTTCTTTTGTATTGATGATCATGTTTCTGTGTTTGTGCATGCAGCACATCTTTACACATCTTCTACAGGGCTGTATGGGCGGTGACAAATTCTTTCAATTTCTGTTTGTCTTGGAAGGTCTTTCTTTCACCTTCATTCATAAATGAGAGCTTTGCAGGATACAGTATTCTGGGTTGATGGTTCTTCTCTCTTAAAACTTGGAATATATCTTGCTTTTCTCTCCTAGCTTGTAGAGTTTCTGATAAGTCTCCCGTGAGTCTTATTGGAGATCCTCTGAAAGTAATCTAGCATTTCTCTTGTATACATTACAATCTTTTCTTTATGTGTTACTCTGGTGAGTTTGATTATAGTGTGTTGTGGTAAAGATCTTTTCTGGTCATATCTATTAGGAGTTCTGTGTGCTTCCTGTAACGTGGATTTCCCTTTCTTTCTCCAAATTAGGGAAACTTTCTGTTATTTTTTCACTAAAAAGGTCTTTTAATCCTTTCTCTCTTTTCATGCCTTCAGGAACTCCTAGAACCTGTATTTGGGACATCTTCCACTGCTATCCCAGGCCATTCTTCATTAGGATTCATTGTTAATTAAATTTACATACAGTAGACCAACTCTATATAAGTAAAGATTTCAGTAGTTTGCACCCACACACACATACAATGTATAAAGTACTGTTTGAGAACAACTTGTGCAGTTAATGCTCATAGTACAACCCATTAAGGACAAAAGTCCTACATGGGAAGTAAGTGCACGTGACTTCTGTTGTTAATTTAACAAATAACACTCTTATTTATGATGTCAGTGATCACCCAAGGCTCTTGCTACTCAATTCACATAGCTACCAAGGCTATGGAAGCCTTCTGAGACCACAAACTCCGTCACTATTTAGACAGGGCCTTAAGCAAAGCAGAGAAAAGTCCATCCTTCTTTGATGACCCCTTCTTTCCTTTGGGGTCTCACTCACAGAATTCCTTCATGTAGGACATTTTTTGTCACAAGTTTTTCACCAGTGGCTTGGGCTGCTGCAATCTGGTCTCACCTTACTCTCCAATGCTGGTGTGGAGGCTCTCAGCTGCTGGGGCCAGATGCTGAGTTGTATGTATCTGTGCCCTCCATGTAGTTCTACTCTATCCTTCCAATTTGCGAGGAATTTACTCTGCTGTTTTCTCCCTAACTCTTCCCTGAGACTGCATTCTTTCCACTTTTTAAAAAGCTATTTTCTCCTATATGAGAGAAGTAATCTCCTTCCCTACTGCACCGCCTTTTTCCCCTCAACCCAATTCTGTAATTACATTCTGTTCCTTCTTTCTGGGCACATCAGAGTTTTTGCTTCACTTATCTCTCTTGCCAGAGAGCATACAAGTAGTGAACTTTGCTGTTGGGGTATGCATTGACTGGAAGGAGCAAGTCTTCCACCTGGGTGCTGGGTTGTTTACATCTTGATGTGAATGCTGGTTGCATAGATTGATATCTGTGTAAAATTTTTCAGCTTTTTTCTCATTAGTATGTTTCCTGCATTTTACTACATACTTACTAGATCTCAATGACATGGGAAAAAAGACTCTCAGCTCAAATGAATCTCATTCATATCACTCCTATGAGATTTACATTTTTTGTGATGCAGTTCAGCACTTGACATCATATGTATTCTGTTTTTGTTTTGCTTTGATTTTTTAAATTTTCTGTTCATTTGCTACATAAGAATTTTTATAGAACCAGATTGTAAATGTCATTCAATACCTTGATTTGTCATAGGCTCGTATATATCCTTGGATAAGAAATCTCTCCTGTCTTGAGTTGGAAATACATGTGCCACACATAGAGTGCAATTTGTTATCTATTTTAGAGGCTTCTTTTGCAAAGGCATGGACTGTATGTTTTGTTTCTCTTTTTAAGTGCTTTGTGGAAGGGGATACTTCTATTATTTCACTTTTATAGTATTTGACACTTATCCTGTGTACACAGTCTGAGTTCAACACTTTTTGCAGAGAAGGTATAAGTATGGAAGAATACAGAAAAATGTTTATTTTTTTTGATTTGTGAGCATGTTAAAAAAGAGAGGGGTAAATACCGAAATAGTACACTTAAGAACTCTAATTTCTTCCCTATAGCTTAAACAGATTAGAAAAGGAGAAGAAATAAAACAGTCTTGAAGGTTGATTGAGGAATAACACACCCACAGAAGAAATTTGTCTTATTCAAGTTTTAGGAATCTCCAAATAGCAGGTTTAAGTACATTTGCTGGTATACATGTCTGCCAAGCAAGATAACTTAAAGAAAATAGTCCTTTGCATTTTTTCAGGTCAAAAACTAAGTTTCCAGCTAGATTTTTTTTTTTTGACAGGCAGAGTGGACAGTGAGAGAGAGACAGAGAGAAAGGTCTTCCTTTGCTGTTGGTTCACCCTCCAATGGCCACTGCAGCCTCCAGCTAGCTTTTACTCTTAGAAAATATCTGGTGAAAACGAAAAAAAATGCCATTTATGTTGTGATTGTAGAATAGCCTCAAAGAGAGAGATAATTTCAAGAAAAGCAATTCACAAGTCAGCTGAACTTCCATGTAAGTTTAAAGAAAACTAAGCTTGGATTATTTTCCTGCTGCTTATTCTTGGAGAGTTTGAGGCAGCCAAGGCAAATCTCATTAAGCACTTACAAAGCACTTACAAAGCTCTTCTAGGGTTCTCCTTTCTCTTGGTGATCTGTGTATCCACTTCTCTCTTCCTTCTACCAGGGCTACCTGATTCCATTGTACCTGTAGCTCAAGAGCCCTCAGTCTAGGTTTCTACCTTGGGCCATGTCCTTATGTAATAGTAATTCTTGCCTCTCTTTAGTCCCTTTTCCTTGCAGTTTTGAATTTTGCCATCCCATGATTATTTGTTCATCCCAGAACAAAACTGTGCAAATGTGTTTACTGATGCAACTTTGCAAATAGGAGGTGTTTATTATTCCAAAGCTGACCTTTTTCCTTTCATTAATTGATCGTGTACACATGACAATGCCTTGTCTTAGGACTGTTAGAAAACACAGATAATCATACATGTCGCTCCCCGTCTTCGTGGGGGAACGACACAAGACCCTGCGCTGTTCTTTCGTCTGCTCGGCCCTCCCCGGGTTTGCTGCTGGTTCTTCCCGGGTTGGCTACTATCCCTTCCACCTCCGTGGAAGGGCAGTTCCCCCTGGCCACATTCCCCACTTCCGCAGGGGAGCGGCACACCGCCGGCCGGCTCTCTCGGGGGCTGCACGGGTTCCCTTAGATGTTCCCCATAGATGTTCCTCGTGCATGCCGTCTCTCTCCTCCTTTATAGTCCTCCTCCGCCAATCCTAACTCGGCTGCCCACACGCCGAGTACGCTGCTCTCCTCCAATCAGGAGCAGGTCCTACAGTTTATTAGTTGAACTGGAGGCAGCTGTGCGGAAGCTGTTTACTTCTCTCCCAGCGCCATATTGTGGGAGAGCAGATGCATAGAATAAGTCTTAATTCCAGTAACTCAGTCCAGTCCGGATTGCTCCCCACAGATCCCCCTTTCTTTTTATTTTTTTGGCGTTGATACGCGCCTGTCTTCGGTGTCCCGTGGCACACACTCTGCTCTACTTGCTAGAGTTGCCACAGGCTCTTACAAGTCCTATCAATCAGGCAAACCGAATCCGGGTCCTCTCTTCACCATGTTGTGAGGAGGTTTCTAGGCACTGATGCATGCCTGTGTTTGGTGCCCTGCAGCGCATGCTCTACTCTGCTAGAACTGCCTGCAGGTGCTTACAAAACCTATCAGGCAAACCGAATCCAAGCCTTCTCATTGCCGTATTGTGGGGGAGACTTATTAGTGTTGGTTCGTGCCTATCTTCGGTGACCTGCAGCTCATACTTTGGTCGAGCTGCTTGCTGGTGCTTACCGCCTTAAATCAGGCAGACCGAATCCAAGCCTCCTAATTGTTGCATTGTGGGGAAGCCTTACTGATGTTAATTCGTGCCTGTCTTCGGTGACCTGCGGCGCATAAGCTGCTAGCCGCCGCAGGTGCTCATCGTGCTCATCGCCTCACTTAATCAGGCAGACCGAATCCAAGCTCTCACATTGCAGTGTTGTAGGGAGGCCTTTCTATTTCTCTATTTCTCTATCTCCGGGCATTCCTATTTCTCCCATTTTACTTCTATCTTCCAGCATTCCCATTTCTCTCACTTTACTTCTAAACTTCTGTTTCTCTTATCCCCGCGGCTTCCCGGCTGCTCCTGCCCCGAGGCTGCTTCTTGGCAGCTTTCCGGCTCTGAGCCGCTTCAGCCCGCGCCTCTCTCATCTGCGCAGCTTCCCGGCTTTGCGCGGCTTGGCTTCGCGCGCTCCGCAGTCTCCACGCCCTTCGCGTCTGCACCACGGCCTCGCGCCAGCCCCGTTCCCTATCTATTCACGCCCCGTGCTCTCTCTGCACGCGGCGGCTTCCGCGAGTAACACAGCGTAGCTTACGTGTCCGCCACTAGCATTCAATCTAAGTTCCCCGGGCTAGCCTGGCGAATTCAACCCAGCATACGTCTCCACCCCACGGTTTGGCTTCCCGTCCTTTGCTCCCCGGGCTAATCAGATGGATCCCAATCTGGCTTACGTTTCAGCTTCTGGTTTCAACTTTTCGCCCCCTATTCCCGGGCTAACTTGAGAACCCCAAAGTGGCTTTCGTGTCCGCCTTGGCCTGCCCCCCACGGCTTCAATTTCCCTAACATTTTTCTCTACCCGGTATGTTTCCCCAAACTTTCCTCCAACAATATTCCTCCCTCATTTCTCCTGGCCTCTCCCCACAGTCCGCGTCCGAGTCTGTTTGTTCTAGCGTTCACTTTCGCTTTCGACCTTAGAGATTTCTCCCAGCTTCCCCCCGTAGTCCGTATCTGAGTCTATGCCTAGGCTTTCAATAGCTTCTTCCGGCACCCTTTTCATCCGGCTTTTCCCTAGGCTGTTTGCTAGTCTCTCTCTCCGGTATTTTCCCAGTTCTTCCCGTTTCTTCCCTCTTAAGTTTGCTATCTGACCTAGGTTTCCTAATCCAAGTCATTTCTTCCCTCCTAAGTTTCCTATCCGCCCTAGGTTTCCTAATCCGAGTCACGTTTCCTATCCGAGCTAGGTTTCCTAATCCGAGTCACGGCACCACTATGTCGCTCCCCGTCTTCGTGGGGGAACGACACAAGACCCTGCGCTGTTCTTTCGTCTGCTCGGCCCTCCCCGGGTTTGCTGCTGGTTCTTCCCGGGTTGGCTACTATCCCTTCCACCTCCGTGGAAGGGCAGTTCCCCCTGGCCACATTCCCCACTTCCGCAGGGGAGCGGCACACCGCCGGCCGGCTCTCTCGGGGGCTGCACGGGTTCCCTTAGATGTTCCCCATAGATGTTCCTGGTGCATGCCGTCTCTCTCCTCCTTTATAGTCCTCCTCCGCCAATCCTAACTCGGCTGCCCACACGCCGAGTACGCTGCTCTCCTCCAATCAGGAGCAGGTCCTACAGTTTATTAGTTGAACTGGAGGCAGCTGTGCAGAAGCTGTTTACTTCTCTCCCAGCGCCATATTGTGGGAGAGCAGATGCATAGAATAAGTCTTAATTCCAGTAACTCAGTCCAGTCCGGATTGCTCCCCACAATACATACGAGAATACAAAGTATTCATAATCTCTCTACCCAGTAAACACCATTAATCAATGCATGGGCACACACACACACACACACACAGGCACAACTCATATACATTCATTTCCTGCATTTTTTTTACTTACACTGTCTTTAATTAAAGTGTTTCATGTCAATAACTGTATTTCTATGACATTTCTATGTCTGGAAAATTTTATTTTAAGAACATTATCATTAATTTCCACACTCTTTTTTGTTGCATATGTGGATTGCTCCCATTTTTCCTTATTAGAATAACGAGGTTTCTTTATAGTTCATATTGCTTTCTTGTCAATTGTTTTCTTAGGAACTTGTTAAACCTAGAATTTCCAGTTAAAATATGCATAAAAAAGCCCATCTGTGGCCTGTATTTTGTCTTAGTGGGTAAAGGCATTACCTGCAATGCTGGCATCCCATTTGGGCATCAGTTCGAGTCCCTGCTGCTCCACTTTCCACCCAGCTCTCTGTTGTGCACCTGGGAAAGTAGCAGAAGATGGCCTAAGTGCTTGGGCTCCTGTACTTCATGTGGGAGATGAAGCTCCTGGCTTCAGCCTGGCCCAGCCCAGCTGTTGCATCCATTTGGGGATTGGTACAACCAGAAGATGGTAGATCTCTCTCATCTTTCACTCTCTTTGTAATCCTGGCTTTCAAAAAATTAATAAATCATGTTTTTAAAAAGCCTCTCCCTGGGAACGATGTTTGTCCTAGCAGTTTAGATGCCCATGTTTCCTATCAGAAAACCTGGGTTTGATACCTTAGTCTGGCTTGGTACTCCAGCTTTCTGCTAAAGCAGACCTTATGAGACGACAGTGCCACAGTGATTGCTCAAGTGGTTTAGTTCCTGTTACTCATTTGGGAGACCTTCTTTGAGTTCCTAGCTCCCTGTTTAGGCTCTAGCCTAGTTCCAGCTATTGCAGATATTTGACGAGTGAACCTTAGGGTGGGAGATTTCTCTGACTTTTTATCTCTCTGTCTCTCAAAAAATACCCCTTATCAATATTTAAACTAGCCTTTATATACTTATTTATTTTAAATTTTATTTAAGGTGTAAAATTTCATGTATACAGATTTAGGAACATAGTGATTCTTTTCCTGTTACCATCTGTCCCGCCCATGCTCTCATCCTTCCTCCTCCTACCTCTCCTATTACTGCTCAGTTTTTAAAATGATCTACTTTCCACTTACTTTATACTCATAAAATTAACCCTATGTTAATCAAAGAGTTCAACAAATAGTAAGAAGAAAAAATACTGCTCCTCAACAGTAGAGACAAAGGCTGTAAACAATTATCAAATCTCAAAATGTCAATTTCACTCCTATACATTACATTTTTGGTGCTCTGTTAGTTACCACAGATCAGGGAAAACACATGATATTTGTCTCTTTGGGACTGGCTTGTTTCATTAAGTATAATGGATTCCACTTGCATCCATATTGTTGGAAAGGACGGGATTTCATTCTTTTTTATGGCTGACTAGTATTCCATAGTGTATATATACCACAATTTCTTTATCTACTCATCAGCTGATGGACATCTGGGTTGATTCCATATCTTGGCTATTGTGAATTGAGTTGCAATAAACATGGGTGTCGCTCCCCCTCTTCGTGGAGGAACGACACAGGACCCTGCGCTGTTCTTTCGTCTGCTCGGCCCTCCCCGGGTTTGCTGCTGGTCCTTCCCGGGTTGGCTACTATCCCTTCCACCTCCGTGGAAGGGCAGTTCCCCCTGGCCACATTCCCCACTTCCGCAGGGGAGCAGCACACCGCCGGCCGGCTCTCTCGGGGGCTGCACGGGTTCCCTTAGATGTTCCCCATAGATGTTCCCCATAGATGTTCCCCATAGATGTTCCTGGTGCATGCCGTCTCTCTCCTCCTTTATAGTCCTCCTCCGCCAATCCTAACTCGGCTGCCCACACGCCGAGTACGCTGCTCTCCTCCAATCAGGAGCAAGTCCTACAGTTTATTAGTTGAACTGGAGGCAGCTGTGCGGAAGCTGTTTACTTCTCTCCCAGCGCCATATTGTGGGAGAGCAGATGCATAGAATAAGTCTTAATTCCAGTAACTCAGTCCAGTCCGGGCTGCTCCCCACAGATCCCCCTTTCTTTTTATTTTTTGGCGTTGATACGCGCCTGTCTTCAGTGTCCCGCAGCACACACTCTGCTCTACTTGCTAGAGTTGCCACAGGCTCTTACAAGTCCTATCAATCAGGCAAACCGAATCCGGGTCCTCTCTTCGCCATGTTGTGAGGAGGTTTTTAGGCGCTGATGCGTGCCTGTGTTCGGTGCCCTGCAGCGCATGCTCTGCTCTGCCTGCAGGGGCTTACAAGCCCTATCAGGCAAACCGAATCCAAGCCTTCTCATTGCCTTTTTGTGGGGAGGCCTTACTGATGTTAATTCGTGCCTGTCTTCGGTGACCTGCGGCGCATAAGCTGCTAGCCGCCCAGGTGCTCATCGCCTCACTAATCGGGCAGACCGAATCCAAGCCTTCTAATTGTTGTATTGTAGGGAGGCCTTTCTATTTCTCTATTTCTCTATCTCCGGGCATTCCTATTTCTCCCATTTTACTTCTGTCTGCCAACATTCCCATTTCTCTCACTCCACTTCCAAACTTCTGTTTCTCTTATCCCCGCAGCTTCCCGGCGCCTCGCCCTGCCGGCAGCTTCACGGCTCCGCGCAGCTTCCCGGCGCCTCGCCCCGCCCCGAGGCTGCTTCTCGGCGCCTAGCTGGCTCTGAGCCGCTTCAGCCTCTCTCATCTGCGCGGCTCGGCTTTGCGCGGCTTGGCTTCGCGAGCTCTGCGGTCTCCATGCCCTTCGCGTCTGCACCACGGCCTCGCGCCAGCCCCGTTCCCTATCTACTCACGCCCCGTGCTCTCTCTGCACGCGGCGGCTTCCGCGAGTAACACAGCGTAGCTTACGTGTCCGCCACTAGCATTCAATCTAAGTTCCCCGGGCTAGCCTGGCGAATTCAACCCAGCATACGTCTCCGCCCCATGGTTTGGCTTCCCGTCCTTTGCTCCCCGGGCTAATCAGATGGATCCCAATCTGGCTTACGTTTCAGCTTCTGGTTTCAACTTTTCGCCCCCCATTCCCGGGCTAACTTGAGAACCCCAAAGTGGCTTTCGTGTCCGCCTTGGCCTGCCCCCCACGGCTTCAATTTCCCTAACATTTTTCTCTACCCGGTATGTTTCCCTAAGTTTTCTTCCAACAATATTCCTCCCTCATTTCTCCTGGCCTCTCCCCACAGTCCGCATCCGAGTCTGTTTGTTCTAGCTTTTCACTTTCGCTTTCGACCTTAGAGATTTCTCCCAGCTTCCCCCCGTAGTCCGTATCCAAATCTATGCCTAGGCTTTCAATAGCTTCTTCCGGCACCCTTTTCGTCCGGCTTTTCCCTAGGCTGTTTGCTAGTCTCTCTCTCTGGTATTTTCCTGCTTCTTCCCGTTTCTTCCCTCCTAAGTTTCATATCCGTCCTAGGTTTCCTATCCAAGCTAGGTTTTCTATCCAAGCTAGGTTTCCTATCCGAGTCACGGCACCATTATGTCGCTCCCCCTCTTCGTGGAGGAACGACACAGGACCCTGCGCTGTTCTTTTGTCTGCTCGGCCCTCCCCGGGTTTGCTGCTGGTCCTTCCCGGGTTGGCTACTATCCCTTCCACCTCCGTGGAAGGGCAGTTCCCCCTGGCCACATTCCCCACTTCCGCAGGGGAGCAGCACACCGCCGGCCGGCTCTCTCGGGGGCTGCACGGGTTCCCTTAGATGTTCCCCATAGATGTTCCTGGTGCATGCTGTCTCTCTCCTCCTTTATAGTCCTCCTCCGCCAATCCTAACTCGGCTGCCCACACGCCGAGTACGCTGCTCTCCTCCAATCAGGAGCAAGTCCTACAGTTTATTAGTTGAACTGGAGGCAGCTGTGCGGAAGCTGTTTACTTCTCTCCCAGCGCCATATTGTGGGAGAGCAGATGCATAGAATAAGTCTTAATTCCAGTAACTCAGTCCAGTCCGGGCTGCTCCCCACACATGGGGTTACAGATAACTCTTTCATATGCTGATTTCATTCCTCTTGGTTGAATTACCAGGAGTACAATTGCTGTATTATATGGCATATCTATTTTAAGCTTTCCATACTGTCTTCCACAATGGCTGTACTAGTTTACATTCCCACCAACAGTGGATTAAAGCACCATTTTCCCCACATTCTTGCCAGTTTTTTTGTTTGTTGATTTCTGTATGAGAGCCATTCTAACTGGGGTGAGGTGAAACCTCATTGTGATTTTGATTTGCATTTCCCTGATGGCTAGAGATCCCAAGCATTTTTTCATGTGTCTGTTGGCCAATTGAAATTCCTCTTTTGAAAAATGCCTGTTCGAGTCATTTGTCCACTACTTACCTGGATTGTTTGTTTTGTTGTTGAGTTTCTTGAGTTCTTTATAGATTCTGAATATTAATTCTTTATCAGTTTTATAGTTTGCAAGTATTTTCTCCCATTCTGTCAGTTGCTTCTTCACTTTGTTGAGTGTTTCTTTTGCAGTGCAGAAGTTTCTCAGTCTGATGTAATTCTATATAGATTTTGATTGTCTGTGCTTCTGGGGTCCTTTCTAAGAAGTCTTTGCATGTGTCAATGTTTTGCAGTTTCCTCAATGTTCTTCTATAGTAATTTGATGGTATCATATCATAAGTTTAGGTCCTTGATCCATTTTTAAAAAGATTTATTTATTTGAAAGGCAGAATTATAGTGAGGCAGAGGCAGAGGCAGAGGCAGAGAGAGAGAGAGAAAGAGAGAGAGAGAGAGAGAGAAGGAGAGAGAGAGAGAGAGAGAAAGTCTTCCATCCACTGGTTCACTCCCCAAATGGCCACGATGGCCGGAGATGGGCCGATCCAAAACCAGGAGCCTGGAGTTTCCTCCAGGTCTCCCACATGGAGGCAGCAGCCTAAGGACATGGATTGTCTTCTACTGCCTTCCCAGGGCATAGAAGAGAGCTGAATAAGAAGTGGAGCCGCCAGGACTTAGACTGGCACCCATATGGGATGCTGGCACTGCAGGAGGTGGCTTTACCTGCCAAACCACAGCTCTGACCCCAGTCTTTGTTCCATTTTGAATTGATTTTTGTATAAGGTGTAAGGGAGGGTTCTTGTTTCATACTTCTGCATGAATTTTCCTAGCATTTTTAATTTTTTCCTAGCATTTTTAAACTTTTATTTAATAATTATAAATGTTTGTTTTTATTGTGTCAGATTTCTTTAGCTATTCAGGGTCTCTTGTGTTTCCATATGCATTTTAGCATCATTTTTCTAGATCTGAGAAGAATGTCATTGGTATTTTGATTAGAGTCACATTGAATCTGTAAATTGCTTTTGGTAGCCTGGGCATATGGATGATATTAATTGTCCCAATCCATGAACATGGAAGATTTTTCCATTCTTTTGTGTCTTCTATTTCTTTCTTTGATGTTCTGTATTTTCATTGTAGAATTCTGTCACCTTCATGGTTAAATGTATTCCAAGATCGTTAATTTTTTCTGTAGCTATTGTGAATGGGATTGATCTTCTAAGTTCTTTTTCAGCCATGTCATTTTCTATGTATACAAAGGCTATTGATGTTTGTGTGTTGATTTTATATCTTGCCATTTTACCAAACTCTCTTATGAGTTCCAATAATCTCTCAGTGGAGTCTTTTGGATCCCCTATATATAGAATCATGTCATCTGCAAACAGGGATAATTTGATTGTCTCCTTTCCAATTCACATCCCTTTCATTTCTTTTTTCTTGCCTAATAGCTCTGGCTAAAACTTCCAGGAATATATTGAATAGCAATGGTGAAAGTGGAAAACTTGTCTGCTCCTATATCTTAGTGGAAATGCTTCCAGCTTTTCCCCATTCATTAAGATGCTGGCCATGGGTTTTTCATAAATTGCCTTGATTGTGCTGAAGAATGTTCCTTCTATGCCCAGTTTGCTTAAGGTTTTCAACATGAAAGGATGTATTTTATCAAATGCTTTCTCTGCATCTCTTGAGATACTTTTTTCAATTCTTCAGTTTGTTAATGTGATGTATCACAATTATTGATTTGTAAATGTTGAACCATCCCTGCATACCAGGGATAAATCCCACTTGGTCTGGATGAATGATTGTTCTGATGTGTTTTTGGATTCGATTAGCTAGTGTTTTGTTGAGGATTTTTGCATCAGTGTTTATGTGGGGTATTGGTTTATAGTTCTTTTTCTCTGTGGTATCTTTTTCTAGTTTAGAATAAGATGATTCTGGCCTCATAGAAAGAGTTTGGGAAGATTCTTTACCTTGCAGTTATTTGGTAAAGCTTGAGAAAAATTTGAATTAGTTCTTTAAAAGTCTGGTAGAATTCAAAGCCCTCTGGTTTGAGCTTTTCTTTCTTGGGAGGATCTTTATTACTTATTTAATCTCCATCTTGTTTATTGGTCTCATTGGGTTTCTATGTCTTCTTGACTCAATTTTGGTAAATATATGTGTCCAAGAATTTCCATTTCTTTTAGATTTTCCATTTTGTTGTTGGCATATAGCTCCCTGTATGTAGTTCCTGATAATTTTTGTTTTGTGGTATCTTTTGTTACATTTCATTTTCAATCTCTCATTTTATTAATTTGGGTCTTCTCCTTTTGTTTTTGGTTAGTTGGGTCAATGGTGTATAACTTTTGTTTGTTTTTTCAAAAAACCAGTTCTTTGTTTCACTGATCCTTTGTATTGGCTTTTTGGTTTCAATTTTGTTTATTTCTTCTCTAATTTTAATGGTTTCTTTCATCCTACCATGTTTGAGTTTAGTTTGTTGTTATTTTCCTAGGTACTTGAGATGTATTGATAGCTCATTTACTTGATGGCTTTCCAATTTCTTGATGTAGGCACCAATTGCTATGAACTTCCCTCTTATGACTGGCTTTTGCTGTATCTCATAAGTTTTGATATGTTGTCATCTTCATTAATTTCCAGAATTTTTTTTGTTTCTATTTTGATTTCTTCGATGACACATTGTTCATTCAGGAGCATGTTGTTCATTCTCCATGTGTTTGCATATGTTCTAGAGATTCATGAGTTGTTGATTTCCAGCTTCATTCCATTGTGGTAAGAAAAAATGCATGGTATCATTTCAGTGTTTTTGAATTTGCTGAGATTTGTTTTGTGGCCTGTCATATGGCCTATCCTAGAGAAAGTTCCATGCCCTGATGAGAAGAATATGTATTCTATAACTGTGGGATGAAAGCTTCTGAAGATACAGGTTAGGTCCACTTAGTCCATAGTTTCAATGAGTTTCTTCTGTTTCTTAGTTGATTTTCTCTCTAGTTCATCTGTCCACTGATGAAAGTGAGATGTTGAAGTCCCTCATTCCTATTGTATTGGAGTGTATGTCTCCCTTTAGTTTCATTAACATTTGTCTTGAATGACAAATTCAATTCAAACCTTGAATGACAGGTTCCCTGTCATTGGGTTCATATACATTTATTATAGTCACATCTTCCTGTTGAATTGACCCCTTAATTGTTACATAGTGCCCTTCTTTTTATCTTTAATAGTTTCTATGTTAAAGTCTATTTTTTCTGATATTAGGATGCCCACACCTGCTCAATTTTATTTTCCATTATCATGGAATATCTTTTTCCTTCCTTTCACTTTCAGTGTGTGTGTGTATCTTTGTTGGTGAGGTCTATTTCTTTAGGCAGCAAATAGATGGATCTTATTTTTTAAACCATTCAGCCAGTCTGTATGTTTCAGTTGGAGAATTTTTTCATTTGCTGTCAAGATTACTATTGGTAAGTAACTACTTGGCCATACCATTTTCCCATAATATTTCTATTGTTTGCTTTGGATTTCCTTTTTGCTTTTACTGGGAGATTGTCTGCCTTCACATTCTTTCTTTCTTTTTTTAAAGATTTATTTATTTATTTGAAAGTCAGAGTTACACAGAGAGAAGAGAGGCAGAGGGAGAGAGAGAGAGAGGTCTTCCATCCGCTGGTTCACTCCCCCATTGGCTGCAATGGCTGGAACTGTGCTTATCCGAAGCCAGGAGCCAGGTCTTCTGGGTCTCCGATGTGGGTGCAGGGGTTCAAGGACTTGGGCCATCTTCCAATGCTTTCCCAGGCCATAACAGAGAGCTGGACATGAAGTAGAGCAGCTGGGACTCGAACCAGCGCCCATATGGGATAATGGCGCTTCAGGCTAGGGCATTAACCCACTGTGCCACAGCACTGGCCTCCATATTCTTTCATAATGATGACTTTTTTCTGTGTTTCTGCTTGTAGAGCATCCTTAACCATCATTTGTGAAGCTGGACAAGTGGTGACAAATTCTTTGAATTTCTGTTTGTTATGGAAGGTCTTTATTTCACTTTCATTCATAAATTAGAGATTTACAGGGTGGAACATTCTAGGTTGACAGTTTTTTTTTTTCTTTTAATTCTTGGACAGTGTCTCCATTCTCTCCTAGCCTGTAGGGTTTCTGATAAGAAGTCAGCTGTGAGTCTAATTGGGGATCCTCTGAATGTTATCTGGCATTTCTCTCATGAACATTTAAAATCTTTTCTTTTTGTTTTATTGTTGAATGTTTAACTAAAATATGTCATGGTGAAGATCTTTTCTGGTCATGTCTATTAGGAGTTCTATATGCCTTATATACTTGATGTCCCTTTCTTTCTCTAAATTAGGGAACTTTTCTATAATTATTTCACTGAATAAGTATTCTAATTTATTCTCTCTTTGCACACCTTCAGGAACTCCTAAGTCCCATATGTTGGGTTGTTTGATAGTATCCTATAAATCTCCACACTGTTTTTAATTTTTCTAATTTCTTTTTTTTCTTTTATTCTGAGAAATTTCCAAAGATCTGTTTTGTAGCTCAGAGATTCTTTCTTCTGCCTCACCAAATCTTTTGTTAAGGCTTTCCATTATATTTTTTATTTGACTTATTGAAATCTTCATTTCTAATATTTCAGTTTGATTTCTCTTCAAAATCACAATCTAATGGGAGAATTTTTCTTCCATATCATATATGGAATCCTAAAGGAATTTGCCTCTCATTGTTTCTGATTAATCCTATGATCAATCTTTTGAATTCCTTTTCAGGTATTTCATCCATCTCTTTGTTTTCAAATTCTAATATTGAAGTGTTGTCATGTTCCTTTGGGGAAGTCACGCTGTCTTCTTATTCTTTTTTTCTTGAATTTCTGTCTTTATTTTTAGGCATTTGTGGAAATGCTTCTTGGTTTTATCCTCTGATGGCTTTTATATTTGAACTGTGCCTCTGTGGCTTAGTGCAGTATTTGCTTTTTAAATGAATAACCAGAGGCATGTGTTGGGTATGGCCAGGGAGCTCTGGTTAGTGCTCAAGCATTGGGTGAGTATCCAGGGTGACAACTAAGTTGGGCATGGTATATCTTCTCTGTTGTTAGCAGGCAAGAGGATATGATCATCTCTGCTGGCATAATCACACCCTCACCTCCTCTCTTTCAAGTTGCACCCTATTGTCTCATCACTTGAGGTTCCCACACTCACAGGGTGCTAGGATCCACTCTGCCCCACTAGCCTTTCCCATCCACAGAGAAGCTTAGGCATTCCCAGAACCAGCTGCCTGTGTGTGTTCCACCTTGGTGGTTTAAACCCCAAAGCCTATGATATTTTGAGAGAGGCTGAGGGCACTTCACAGTCCTACATATGTGCCTAGGTCCCTCTCAGTCCTCCCAGCCAATCTCAAAGTCAGTGATGTAAAGCTAGTGCCTTGTCCCTATCAGTTGCTGCGTGCATGCCACAGCTACTACGATGTCAAAATGGTACCCTCTCCTAGCCAGTTTCTGGGCACCACTGTTAGCCCTTTTTTCCCACCAGGTTAGATGGGTCCCCCTTAGCACTCTATGCTGGACTCAGAGACAGTGTACTCCTCCATGCTCTCCCTCTGACTATATTGTCAGTGACACAGGCTGCTGCAGTCTGCTGTCATCTCACTCTCCAAAGCTGATGCTTCCTGTGGCTCTTGGCTACAGGGGTATGTTATGTCCATGTTTGTTGCTGTGTGTCCTAACCTTCCACATTGATCCATCGGGTCCCTCTTTCTTCTGTAAATTTTCCACTGCAGATCAGATTTCTCTCCAACTCTGCCCTGGGTATGTACTTACTGCACATTTTTGCTACTATTTTTCCCTAGCCTAAAGCAGTATGTTATTTCCCTTTTTCTTCATTTTAGAATCATCTTATTTATTTTTTAAAATACATACATATAGTAAAATCTCAGATAATGTGTAATGGAAAATGCAAGATGATTTCAAAAATTTGGTGCAAAATTTGATATCGGCACACAATTATTTTCATGATGCACACTTCCTATGAATGTTTTAAAGATTCCCCCTACCATATAGCCTTTCTTTTTACACAAATGGATGTACAGACAGTATTTTGCACCTTTAGTTTATAAAACTAAAACATATATTTCAGAACTTGCAGTTTAGATCACACTCATCTGATAAATGCTTCTTCATGGCCACATAGAACTTATGGCATGATTGCATGAACTCAATATCATCAGTGGACTGTTGATGGAAAGAGACTATTTTCTTTGTTGAGGCAAACATAGCAAAAACAAACATTGTGTGTTTTTGCATTTTATGAGTTAATGAATTCTAAGAATTTTGAGGCTTTTGACACATATTGTCCTTCATTAAGGAACAAATTTATAGTGGAATTGGGAAAAATGCTTCTTTTATCTTTTTAAACAAAATGAGTTTTAGAGTAAATTTTAAGTCCTGAGGACTCACTTAAAGCTGGTGTTTTCCAGCTCTTGGGGGAGGAAACCTGGGAAAATCCACTAACCACTTAATATCCTGCTGTCCCTCAGCTGAAACAGTCAACTGATAGGCCCTCAAGCACATTTCAGTGCTGAATTGTTTGTGATTGTGCTCCCAGGAGATGTTTTAACCTTAGCTCTGTCTCCATGGAAAGGTGCTGGGATTCTGCACAATCAAATCTGTATAATCAAAGCAGTGGATTAATTTATTCACTGCTACACCTATGCACCTAGTCCATAGTAGTGGCACAATTAGTTTTGCTGAAAGAATGAATCCATTAAAACAGCAGAAGTCTTTAGAAACTCTCACATGCCCCAATATAGTTCACCTGTGAGAAGTTTTACACCACTGTCTTGTGTTTTTCTTTTTTTTAACTCTCTTATTAAAGCAGATATTTTAAACTCTATGGCTTGGGATGTACTTCAGAGAGTGTGTGAAACTCCTCAAACTTCCAGGTCTAGAGCACCAGTGTGAAAATGCATTTGGGGGATGGGGGGTGGAAATACTTCCTAGTGCTTATAGAAACTAAATGGTTTCATCTTTCTTTTTTATTTTACTGTCAATAATACTTCTACACAAATTATACCAAAGAAGATGTTTTTGGAAGGATAGCTTTCTTAAGATTTATTTTATGTATTTGAAATGCAAAGTGACATGACCATATACAAAAATCAACTCAAGATGCATTAAAGACCTAAATTTAAGACTTGAGAACATGAAGCTGCTGGAAGAAAACTTAGGAAAACACTCCAAGACGTTGGTTTAGGGGATGACTTCTTTGATATGACCACAAAGCACCAGAAACAAAAGCAAAACTAAGCAAATGGGACTACTTCAAACTCATAAGCTTTTTCACAGCAAAGGAACTGATCAATAGCATGAATAGATATCCAACAGGATCGCAAAAATATTTGCAAACCACCTATCTGACAAAGAATTAATATCACGAATGTATCAGCAACTTTAAACAACTTTTTTTAAGATTTTTATTTATTTATTACACAAGTAGAGTTACAAACAGTGAGAGAGAGAAACAGAGAGAAAGGTCTTCCTTTCGTTGGTTCATTCCCTAAATGGCCGCAACGGCCAGAGCTACACCAATCCGAAGCCAGGAGCCAGGTGCTTTCTCCTGGTCTTCCATGCGGGTGCAGGGGCCCAATGACTTGGGCCATCCTCCACTGCCTTCCCAGGCCATAGCAGAGAGCTGGAATGGAAGAGGAGCAACTGGGACTAGAACCAGTGCCCATATGGGATGCTGGTGCCACAAGTGGAGGATTAACCTAGTGTGCCATAGTGCTGGCCCCAACAACTTTAAAAACTCAACAATAACAAAAAAAAAATACAACCAACCCAGTTGAGAAATGAGCAAAGGACTTCAATGCAGAGTTCTCAAAAAGGAGAAATACAAATGACCAACAAATATATGAAAAAATGCACAACATCACTAGCCATCAGGGAAGTGTAAATCAAAGCCAGAACAAGATGTTACCTCAACCCTGTCAGAATGGCTAAAATTCAAAACAGAGAATAACAAATGCCAGTGAAGATGTGGAGAAAAGGGAACACTTATACACTGTTGATGGGAATGTAAGTTAGTGAAACCACTGTAGCAAACAGTGTAGAGATTTCTTAATAAAGTAGAAATAGACTTGCCATGTGATCCAGCAATCCCACCATTGTCTATATACCCCAAAGAACATAATGTATCAAAGAAATAAATGTATCACATGTTTATAGCAGCACTGTTCACAATACCCAAAATTTGGAATCAACCAAGGTGTCCATCATCAGATGAGTATATAAAGAAAATGTGGTGCATATATATAACTATCAAAAAGAATTACATTCTACCATTTGTAGCAAAATGGGTGGAACTGTAAGACATGTTGAGTGAAATAAGCCATACACAGGAAGACAAATATTGCATGTTCTACCTTATAACTGGAAGCTAAAATTTAAAAATCAAACAGAAGAAAGAAACATTTGTGTGTTATCAGGGTTGCTGCAAATATAGTTTTGTAAAGCTTTCTTTTATACCTTTGTGAAAGCAATAGATAAGAATGTTATACAGTATTAATGATCTGTCATTACTTTAAATTTTACTGTATATGGGTACAATTATTGTTTATAGCTATTGTCTGTATTCCCACTAATCTAGGGTCTTTTTGCTTTTTACTTATTAAATTTCTTATTTGGTGAGGTATTAAGCCTTTTTATTGTAATGTCAATTTAAAATATGTTATCTCAAAAAATAAAGATGATATAGAAAGAAAGGGAATAGGAGAGAGGGAAGAAAGGCAGGAGGGAGGGAGGGAGGGAAGTAGGAAGGGAATATCATTATGTTCTTAGAATTTTATCTACAACTGTGGGAGGCTTGTGTGCTGGGACTGTGAAAACACTGAGGCTGTGTGGGAGGGCTCAGGGTGTGGCCGGGACTTTGGGCAATCCCCATGGGAGGCTCCATATGTTCAGGGCTCCCTGATTCCCTGGCGAGGGACATTTATGTGGAATATCTGCTTATACCAAGGTCTGCACAAATTTGTTGTGTGGTTCCTATGGCAGTGTGGGTTAACATTATACACACTGGGGCTAGCACCTAGGCAATGGTCTCCTTTGAGGAAAGGAGGTGAGCTGAGTCCATGCCAACAGAGCAGAAAAACCTCCCCTCTGTTTAAAAAAAAGATTTACCACACCCAACTTGGGTGTCACCTTGAACACTCCCTTTACCCTGGAGCACTGAAAAGAGCTCCCTGGTCATACCCACCACATGCCTGTAGGTATTCACTGAAAAAGTAGACACTCCACTAATCTACAGAGGCATAGTCTAAAGATAAAAGCCACCACAGTGAAAAAAAAACAAAGAAGAAACCAACAAGTATCTCCACAAACTGAAGATAAAAACATATGATTATCTCAATAGATGCAGAGAAAGCAATTGATAAAATAAAACACCCTTCATGATGAAAACTCTAAGCAAATTGGGTGTAGAAGGAACATTTCTCAACACAGTCAAGACAATTTATCACTAACCCATGGCTAGTGTTCTATTGAATGGGGAAAAGTTGGAAGCTTTCTCACTGAGATTCAGTAGTAGATAAGGATACCTACTTTCATCGTTGCTATTCAATATTCCTGGAAGTTTTAGCCAGAACCATTAGGCAAGAAAACAAAAGTAAAGGGATACAAATTGGGAAAGAGGAAGTCAAACTATTCCTATTTGCAGATGACAAGATTCTATAGATAGGGGATCCAAAAGACCACTAAGAGACTATTGGAACTCATAGAAAAGTTTGGTAAAATAGCAGGATATAAAATCAATGCACAATAATCAACAGCATTTGGATACACAATGCCAAGGCTGAGAATGAACTTCTAAGATCAATCCCATTCACAATAGCTATGCAAAAAAATCAAATACCTTAGAATAAATTTAACCAAGAATGTCAAAGATCACTATGATGAAAATTACAAAACATTAAAGAAAGAAATAAAAGAAAAAACAAAAAATAGAAAAATCTTTCATATTCATGTATTGGAAGAATCAATATCATCAAAATGTCCATACTTCTGAAAACAATTAGAGACTCAATGTGATACCAATCAATATATCAAGGACATTCTTCTCAGATACATAAAGAGTGTTGGTGAAGTTTATATGGAAATGCAAGAGACCCCAGAGAGCTAAAGAAACCTTATACAACAGAAACAAAACCGGAGGTATCACAATATCAGATTTCAAGATATACTACTGGGAAGTTATAATCAAAACAGCCTGGTACTGATACAAAAACAGATGGATGGAACAGTGGAACAAAATGGAAACATCAGAAATCAATCCAAGCATCTACAACCAACTTATCTTTGACAAAGGAGCTAAAACCAATCTCTGGAACAAGGACAATCTTTTCAACAAATGAAGCTGGGAAAACTGAATTTCCATATGCAGAAGTATGAAGCAGGACCTTCACTTTACACCTTACAAAATGCATTTAAAATGGTTTAAAGACCTAATATATGAACTATTACCATCAAATTATTAGAGAGCATTGTGGAAATTCTACAAGACATTGGCACAGGTAAAAAGTTCTTAGAAAAGACCCCAGAGGTACAGGCAATCAAAGCCAAAATCAACAAATGGTATTACATCAAATTGAGAAGCTTCTGTACTGCAAGAAACATTCAGGAAAGTGAAGAGGCAGCTGACAGAATGGGAAAAATTATTTGCAACCTATACAACTGATAGAGGATTAATAAACAGAATATATAAAGAGATCAAGAAACCTACAACAACGACAACAACAACAAAACCCAGTTAAGGAATGGGCAAAGTACTCAGACATTTTTCAAAAGAGAAAATCCAAATGGCCACCAGACATATGAAAAAATGCTCAGGATCAGTAGCTATCAGGAAAATGCAAATCAAAACCACAATGAGGTTTCACCTTACCCCTATCAGAATTGCTTTCATACAGGAATCAACAAAAAACAAATGCTGGTGAATGTGAGGAAAAAGGTACCCTAATCCACTGTTGGTGGGAATGCAAACTGGTAAAGCCACCATGTAAGACCATATGGAAATACATCAGAAATCTGAATATAGACCTACCATGTGACCCAGCCATCCCACTCCTGGGAATTTACCCAAGGTAAAGGAAATCAGTATATGTTGGAGTTTCCTGAACCCCCATGTTTATTGTAGCTCAATTCACAATAGCTAAGACATGGAATCTACCAAAATGCCTGTCAACTGAGGACTGGATAAAGAAATTATGGGATATGTACACCACAGAATACTACACAGTGGGGCTGGTGCTGTGGCCCAGCGGGTTTATGCCCTAGCCTGGAGTGCCAGCGTCCCATGTGAGCAACAGCTCGAAACCCTGCTGCTCCACTTCCAATCCAGCTCTCTGCTATGGTCTGAGAAAACAGGAGAAGATTTCCCAAGTCCTTGAGCCTCTGCACCTGAGTGAGAGACCTGGAAGAAGCTCCTGGCTCCTGGCTTCAAATTGGCATAGCTCCAGCCATTTTGGCCTATTGCAGAGTGAACCAGCAGATGGAAGACATCTCTCTCCCTCTGCTTCTTCTCTCTCTGTGTAACTCTGACTTTCAAATAAATAAATAAATCTTTAAAAAAAAAGAATATTACACAGTGGTAAAAAAAAGGAAATCTGGTCATTTGTAACAAAATGTAGGAATATGAGAATCACTATGCTTAGTGAAATAAGCCAGTGCTAAAGGGATAAATAACATGTGTTCTCTCTGACTCTGATAACTAATAGAGCTACTAAAAGGCAATCTTTAGAAGTGATATTGACACTTTGAGAAGCAATGACTTGAAGCCCTTTTATTGACTGTTGAGGAACAGTTTTTTTCATATTATTTGTTGAATCTTTACTTAACATAGAGTTCATATGTGTATAAAGTTAATTGAAAATGATCTTAGTAAAAATAAGAGTGGGATTAAGAGAAGGAGAAGGAAGAGGGGTAGGAGCATGGGTGGGAGGAAAGGCACTGGGAGAAGAATCATTATGTTCCTAAAGATGTAATTGTGGAATGTATGAAGTTTGTAACTGTGTAAGCTATATAGTTTTGCACATACTCCTATGGACTTACTTCTAACAATACAGTTTAAAAACTCATCATGTGACTTCAAATCCTCTTAAGCTGGGTGGTAAAAATAGCATTTTAAGTGTCAAAGTGATCATATAGATAAGGTTGAGTATTAAAGTGATCATATAAATAGGATTAAGTGTTAAAGTGATCATATAAACCTGAATATAACCCTACCATACAACCCCGCCATCCCACTCCCTGGAATTTACCCAAAGGAAATTAAATTGGCAAATAAAAAAGCTGTCTGCACCTTAATGTTTATTGCAGCTCAATTCACAAGAGCTAAGACCTGGAATCAACCTAAATGCCCGTCAACAGTAGACTGGATAAAGTATGGGATATGTACTCTATAGAATACTATACAGCAGTCAAAAACAATGAAATCTGGTCATTTGCAACAAAATGGAGGAATCTGAAAAAACATTATGCTGAGTGAAATAAGCCAGTCCCAAAGGGACAATATCATATGTTCTCCCTGATCAGTGACAACTAACTGAGCACCAAAAAGGAAACCTGTTGAAGTGAAAGGGACACTATGAGAAACAGTGACTTGATCAGCCCTTGTCCTGACTGTCAAGGAACAACTTAATACTTTATCCCTTTTAGTATTTTTTTGTTCTACTTAATACTATTGGTTGAACTCTTTAATTAACACACAATTATTCTTAGGTGTTTAAATTTTAACTGAAAAGTGATCTCTGTTAAATATAAGAGTGAGAATAAGAGAGGGAGAGGATGTACAATTTGGGACATGCTCACTCGGACTTACCCCTAATGGAAGAATTAGAAACGTGCCAGGGGATTCCAATTCAATCCCATCAAGGTTGCATGTACCAATGCCATCTCACCAACAAAGTGATCAGTTTCAGTTCACAACTGATCATAATGAAAAGATTAAGAGTCAAAGGGGGCCAGTGCCTTGGCTCAATAGGCTAATCCTCTGCTTGCGGTGCCAGCACACCGGGTTCTAGTCCAGGTCAGGGTGCCGGATTCTGTCCTGGTTGCACCCCTTCCAGGCCAGCTCTCTGCTGTGGCCAGGGAGTGCAGTGGACGATGGCCCAAATCCTTGGGCCCTGCACCCACACAGGAGACCAGGATAAGCACCTGGCTCCTGGCTTCGGATTAGCACGGTGCGCCAACCGCAGCGAGCTGGCCACAGCGGCCATTGGAGGGTGAACCAACGGCAAAAGGAAGACCTTTCTCTCTGTCTCTCTCTTTCTCACTGTCCACTCTGCCTGTCAAAAAAAAAAAAGAATTAAAAAGGAGAGAACGATCCAACATGGGAAGGAGGATGCACAGCAAACTCATAGAATGGTAGATGTTCTAAACAGCACTCTCACCTCAGAATCAGCCCTGAAGGCATTCGGATCTGGCTGTAGAGGCTATGAGAGTATTTCAGGCATGGAAAGCCAAGACACTCTGGCAAAAAAAAAAAAAAAGAAAGATCTCTGTGAGTGAGATCCCAGTGGAAAGAACAGGCCATCAAAGAAGGAGGTACCTTTCTCTGAAGGGAGGAGAAAACTTCCACTTTGACTATGACCTTGTATAAATAAGACTGGAGTTGGCAAACTCAAAAGGCTTCCATAGCCTTGGCAGCTCGTGACAAGGGTTATTACTGACGCCATAAACAAGAGTGTCAATTTGTTAAGTCAACAACAGGAGTCACTGTGCACTTACTCCCCATGTAGGATCTCTGTCCTTAATGTGTTGTACTATGTGATCTAATGCTATAACTAGTACTCAAACAGTACTTTACACTTTGTGTTTCTGTGTGGGTGCAAACTGTTGAAATCTTTACTTACTATATACTAAATTAATCTTCTATTTATAAAGAGAATTGAAAATGAATCTTGATGTGAATGGAATGGGAGAGGGAGCCAGAGTTGGGAGTGTTGCAGGGGGGAGGGAAGTTATGGAGGGCAAAAAGCCACTGTACTCCAGAAGTTGTACTTTGGTAATTTATATTTATTAAATCAAAGTAAAAAAAACCAAATAAATAAATAAATAAAGCTTTAAAAATATAAAGTGATCATGTAAATAGATCTGGTAATAATAATAAATCACATAAAAAGTATCTGGTAATAATAGTAGATAGAATTAAAAAGTAGTGAAGCAGTCCATACAGCATACTCATAGCAAGACAATCACTTTTAGTAGTACTCTAACCTCATGATCAACCCTTAAGGCATTCTGGTGTGGCTGAAAAGCCCACAAGGGCATTTCAGGCATTGAAAGCCAAAACACTCTGGCAAAAAGTGTCCTACATGAAGGACTTCTGTTAGTGAGACCCCAGTAGAAAGAAGTGGTCATCAAAAAGTATGTACTTCTTTCCAAGAGGAGGAGAGAACTTCTATTCTGCTTAGGGCCTTGTCTAAATATTGACTGAGTTTGTGGATTCAAAAGCCTTCCATATCCTAGGTAGCTCATATCAAGAGCTTCAGATGATCATTGACATCATACATAAGAATTTTAATTGTTAGATTAACAACAGGATTCACTGTGCACTAACTCCCATGCAGTACCTCTGTCCTCAAAGAGTTGTATTATGAGAGTTAACAGTAAAACTTGTTCTCAAAGATTTATTTAATTTTAGTGTATTAAATGGAAGATATTCATAAGTCTCATAAGTTTTAGTTACGCCTAAGTGTCCAATTCCATTCCTTGTTTTCTTGGGTGTTTCCTTAATTAAAGATAAAAACTTGTTCTATCAGTTAATGTATTAAGTGTAGAATATTCTTATGTCTCATAGTTATGTCTAAGTGCTCACAGAAGATGTATCATTCTTGGGCGCATCTTCAAAATTAAGTAAGTTTCTAACAAAAAAAGAAGTGAAATTAACTTTGAGATGCAAGGACTTTGAACAGCCCTTGTCTCAACTATTGAGGAAGAATTTTTTGTGCAAATTGTTGACTTCTTTAGTTAGTATAGATTTGGTCTTAAAGTTAATTAGAAATGGATCTTAAATGGGACTGGGAATGGGAGAGGGAGAAGGAGGAGTTGTGAGAGTGTGGGTGAGAGGGCGGGTATGCTGGGAAGAATCACTGTATTCGTAAAGTTGTTCTTATGAAATGCATGAAATTTGTATTAATTAAATAAAAGGTTTCTTTGGGGGAAAAGACAATTGTATCTACAAAGCCTATCAAATCTGTTAAAAGCTAATTAAAAATTAAAATAAAAAATTGAAAGGCAGAGTGACAGAAACATGGAGGTAGAGATACAGAGGGAAATCTGCTGCTTCACTCCCCACATGGCCATAACAACCAGGGCTGGGCCAAGCCACACGAAGAGCCTACAACTCCATCCATGTCTCCCACATGGGTGGCAGGAGCCCCATGACTTGGGTCATCTTCTGCTATTTTCTCATGCACACTTGCAGGGAGGTGGATGAGAAGCAGAGAAGCAGAACAGCCACGAATCTCACTGGTGCTTTGATATGAGCAGCAAGGAAAACTTTTAGTAGTAATAACTGTGATCTTTATTTCAGATTTATAATGATAGCTAGAAAGGTAATATATAGCAGTTTACCCTTTTTTTTCTGGGCAGGCCTTTGGTATTTTGGTTAAGCTCCTGCTTAGGATACTTGCAAACCATAGTAGAGCACCTGGGTTTGAATCCTGGCTATGCTCTTGATTCCAGCTTCTTTCTTGCTGATGCACACCCTGGAGGCAGCAGGTGATGGCACAGGTGCTTGAGTCCTTGCCAACCATATGGGAGACCAGTATTGAGTCCTGGGTTCCTATCTCTGGTCTGGTCAACCCTGGACTTATCAAATAAAGAAAACAAATGGAATTTTATGTGATTTTTCTGATTTTAGAAAATAAGTGCCAAATAGTGCAAAATGGACTAATAAAATGGTTTAATCCATTTTTTATATTTCCCTCTTCAAAATAAATCTGTTCTAACCAATATTTAGAACATGAAATTGTTACATACATGAAACTGTTTGGGATAAATGGAAAGGCAGAGTGCATTTGTCTTGAGTGGGGATTTTTTAAAACAATATTTTATTTTCATATGAGAGAGAGAGAGAGAGAGAGAGAGAGAGAGATCCTTCATCTGCCAGTTTATCTCACAAATGGCCACAATGGCTGGGGCTGCTGCAGGCTGAAAGCAGGTGCCTGGGACTTCATCTGGGTTTCCTAAGTGGGTGGCAGGAGCCCAAGCTCTTGAGCCATTATCTGTTGCCTCTGAGGATTCATTAACAAGAAGCTGGGTTGGAGGCTGGGTAGTCGGTCGGTCCCCTAGCTGGCACTCGGATATAGGATGTGGGCCTCCCAAGTGGAAGTCTTATATGTAGTGTCACAACATCCTCCACAGAGTGGAGATGCCATTAATGTGTGAAAGGAAATAGGTGGCCATTAGACTTATGTTTAAAGATGATGCTGAAAGGCTGGACAGCTCCAGCCCACAGCTCAAGCTCAGCAAAGAGAGCTATTGGAAAAGCTATAATGAAGAGAAGAAACTCTTTGAGCAAATGCTTGAGAAGGCTGTTGGACAAATAATAAAGAGAGTGATAACATGTTATTTTCAGAATCAGAATGAGCACATGCCTAAAGCACCAAAAACCACTTAGGAAAAAGATGCTTTGATTAAATGCATTTGGTTAGATTTTAGCAAGTAATTGTGGTTGAAACAGAACATTTCCATCCATCCATCCATCTGTCCACTCAACATTAATTTATCATCTATTATATGCCAATGCTAGATAATAAGAGACAGTCTCTCTCTCATCACTTCTTGGTCTTTTGGCTAAGATCAAGTGTGTGAAGAGACAGTCTTTTGACACCTCTGGTGAATACAAGGCAAGTTTCTTGGTTAAAGTACAGAAAGTTTAGTTTTGTGGCTTTTTAGAGGAGAATTTAAAATGAGACAAGTCCTTACTATAATCAATTTTGTAATTAATTACAATTATGATTCTGTGCAGCTCCACTACCCAGGCAAGAAAGGGCACACAGTCCTAGACCTCAGATGCTACAGCTTAGTTGGAGTTGATCTCATTGTTGACATGAATCTAGACTTTATTAACCTCTGATCTTTGCTGAACCTGCTTTAGCTGAAAGAAGATTATATTGTAATATAAACAAGTTACTCTGTTAAAATTTTAAATGTTTACTAAGAACAAAGGCTGAGTCATACACATATGTTGTAATTAGACAGTAATTGCTCTGTGGTAATGTATTAACTACAAAATGGGTTTAGTCAGAGTTTGATTTTTAAACTTTTCTTTTAATTAACAAAGACTAAGCAAAATAAATTGTACAAATAAAGAGCTTCACTGATTTTTAAATAGTGAGGAATTTGGAAATAGTAATTTGGTGTTTATTCTCAGTGTGTGAAAATTATACAACATGCTTAAATGTTTCATTTTTAGTATTTTCTTCTCAGAATTGTGGTATCCACATTTATATGAGTATTCCAAATCATGCTGTACATTAAGTTGAAACATTTATAATAAATTGTTGAAATACTATATTATCATGTAAGGATTTAATGGTTCAAAAATTGAGGCATGATGGAATCCTCCTATTGGCAATGTTAAAAGTAATGTCTGATTAGAAAACTTTCTTTTATGAGTTAAGTCGTCCAGTTGCCCATGGATATTAATTATGTGTTTTTTGTTTTAATTCAAGTCTTAACAGTAGAGCTATGTTATGACTTTATCAAAACACATTTCCTTTTGTCCCTAAAATACCTAAAATATCAAAATTAGAACAAATTATGATTAGCCAAAATTACCATGGTTTCCATGAGTATATCTAGATATATGAGTGGCTTTAAAGCATTTATGTAAAAATGGAATTTAACGATGTACCATTTCCACAAATATTTTTAAGACCCTTTATATATCCATATTATAGTTTTAGATAGATAATTATAATTAAATGGAATTTTCTTTAATAACAAATGAACCATGATTTAAATAGGTAATTTTTAATTTTATCCTTGTGAAGCTTTAATTTTGAATAAAATGGATAAAGATAACTTTATTATCAATTCAAAATGACTCATGAACATTAGTAAGTTAAGATAAATAGTTTTTCTTATAAGAATTATTGATTTTTTCATATCTAAGGACTACCTTCATGAAGAAGCTAAAAATTTACATGATGCTGGCTTAGATGTTTTTCAGAAATAAGTCATTATGTCTTTATCTTTCTTCTTCCATTCTCCCTTACAATCAGATAATTTGATAAATCTAGTGGTTGTCTTATTTATTTTGTAACTTTATGACAAATCTAAACAGTGACTTTTAAACTATTATTCCTTATGTATCCATACACATTTGCTTGGGTAAATAGTTAATGAATAAATTTTAATTTCTCTTTCCTCCCCACCTTTCTCCCTTTCCTTCTTTCTCTTTCTTCCTTTTTTAATATTTTGAGTGCTTTCCTCTTTCATGTCTCTTTCTTATAAATAAGTGAATGTCCCTTTAGCCTAATCTAATAAGATTAAAACAAAATCATTCAGCATATGAAGTAACTATTTTAACAGCAGGAAACATGAGTGCTTTCCAAGCAAAGAGACTGACATTTACATGAGTTTTCTTTTTGCCCCTTTCTCTGAATTCTCTTGTGGCTCTGGTGTGGTGATTCTCCTCAGAGTGGTGACATGTGAGGTGACAACCCCGATACTAGCTCTGCTAGTCAGTTCTTGTAGTCAGTTATTCAGTCTCTAAATTTTCTCTCTTCATTTGTCTCTGTCTCCTTCTCTTGCCCTTCATTTTTTCTTATAGCATAAGAAAAGTGACTTTTAATAACTTGTAAAATGACAGAACTCCCCTAGAGATTTTGAATCTAATATTATCCCCATACCTCAGAGAACCAATGAGGTAAATAATTACTTTAGATAGAAGAACCAATAGAAAAGAATGCAATGTGTGGCAGGGGCATTAAGTAAATCCCAGGGTGTGTTGATTGCTGAGGTTAAAAAATGTGTGTGAGTCTGTCAACTGGATTGGTGGGAATGGCCCACTAAAAATCTATTTTTGGAAGGATCTAGAGACTTCACAATAATAACTCATCTAGTGCAGAGAGGTTGTCATGCATGAGAGGCTTGATCCAACCCCACCACCTAGGATATTCTGGACATTTCTTGGATAGTAGTGTCTTTTGACACAGAAAAGTCTCCTCCGTGTATCATCTGGACTAGTGTCTGAGTCTTATTTTGACTCATGAGCAGGATCTGTAAATTAAAATGAAGAGACCTGTTTGGCAAGGTTTAGAGGCACAAACATACTTTTTCTGTAGCAACCATCTAACATAATGTCATACGTGAGGATACACATTCTTGTTCAGTGCTCAAAACAACAACCCATAACCCTGGATCTTCATGGGGCCAGATATATTATCAGTGATAGAAGGCTGTGGTGTGTACGTGGAGACAGCAGCATCCAGAGATAGCTCCTGGCAGATGAAGATGCATGCACCATGTGGACAGTGGCATACAACAAAAGTGAAATGGTGTAGCGGTGCATCCAACAGCTATAGCATAGTGGGTAATCACACTGACAGGTTGGAGATATCCTGAAGCTAGTGAAGATTAGGACTTTGCAGAGGTCTGAGCTATTGGAAAGTAAGAATGGTGATATTTATGTTGTTACTACACATTGACTCTACTTGCTGCAAATGTGACTGCTGGAGAAACCCAAACTCACAAAAGCATCATACAAAGATGCTGAGGCGCATCAATATTTTAGTCTCCAATATAATTTCCAGTCAATCCCTTCTTTAAGAAGATAAAATAATGAGTGCTACAGAGAGACAATCAGTCACTATTTAGATAAGGAAGGAGATGGAGTGAAATAGAAAGAGAAAACATCAGAATTAACAAAGTTAATTATGGTAGCAGAAGCAAGAGAGGCTGGTTTTCATACTATGGAATATCTTCCAACTAGGCAAAAAAAGAGCTATCCACACTCATATTTTCACAGGAAGCAGAAACAATGAGCAAAAATAACCATGAAAACTGACGCTGGAAATTAAAGAAAAGGAAATAGAGTAGGTAATTCTTGTTCCCAGCTAGATTTTTTTTCTAAGCTGAAAAATAATACAGAATTATATAAGCAAAACTAGAATGAAATTACTGTGAAAATGGTAACTTTTAGAAGGTTCCTTTAAATGCATCCTCATTATTTGTCAGCTCACCCGTCATGCACACAAGCACAATAATTTTTTCCCTTCTTGAAATGCTCACAGAGTGGGCTATCTGCATGCACTGAAAGCATGTATTTTTTCATGCATTGGTGCATGCTGAATAGCGTTGTCCTTTTTCTAAATTATAATCTCCTTGCCTGTGCAATTTCCATGAGCAAATATGGGTATTTGCACACACAAATGGAAGTGCATGAAAATAATATGTGCTTGGTATTAGTGGTTCCAGCCAGGGTTTGGCTCTTTGAGTTAAAAGCCCCGTAAATGCTGCACAGGTTCCTGAGAAAGCTGTCTTTAGCAAGCACAATTCATAAGCCAAGGCAAGGAGTTATAATTCCATTAGCTAAATATCCATTCTTGAAGAAGACTTTTTTCTAGGACTTGGAGTTGTTCAGTGCTTTAAAGGATAACATTTTATTAGGATGTGGCATGTTAACTTTTGGCTCAGCAGTGCTTACTAATATGTGGTGGGTTTGAAGTGCAAAGCATATCTCTTAATTTCCTCTTAAACCATTGCTTTAAAGTCATATAATTATTAAAAGTATACATGAGAGCTTAACATTTCTGTGTTATATTGCCAAATAATATCCAAAATGCAAGAGATTACAAAAATTAGTAATTACATACATAGAGCCAAACTTCTTCTCAGAGCACACATACTTCTTAAACATTTTAGGGAATCCGACATTTTTTTAGTGCAATATTCTAATGCTATTTGTCCCGTAGAAACTCTTATTCGTATGCACATCTTCACACATCTTGTGTTTTTTATTTTAGTCCAAAATTTTCTGAATATGGCTTAAGAGCTGGATGGTCCTCACTGCAATCTTTTAACACTGCCCTTCTCATACTCTTTAAGCTGAATCTTTCCTTTCAATGACACAGACAGAAAAATCCTAAAATACACTTTTCTTTTGTATTTTCACAAAATAGTATCCTTCATCAAGCTGTTCAGAAGCATAATTGAGGAACCTCTACTTGTTACATTGTTTCTCACCAACATTCATTTATCAATTTTTTTTTAATGAAAAGGAATATTTTACAAAGGGGATAATGATGTGTTTCTTGATCTTCCAGCTGCCAAACAACGGACTGAAAAGTGAGAAACCAAATCAATAACCTGGAATCATAATATACCATGGTGTATAATGAATGGGTTCAGTGATAAATCCTTGTTGTTTATTAAATCCAGTGGGCAGGGTGTATGTTCCAAAGATCGCTGCTGCACAATTTTCTGTTCTAACTGTTCTTCTACAGCCTTGCCATTGGCCTCCAAGGAAGTGGAATCAGATTTTCCTCTCCTCAAATCTGTGCTAGCTTGTGCGTTGCTTGAAACTGGTGGAATGTGGTACAAGTGAATACAATGTGATTTCTGAAATGTGGTCATAGAAGACAGCACAGCTCTCACCTGGTTGCCAAGACACTCACTTTCGGAACCCTGAGAGTCTGATCACCCTGAGGCCTCCACACTGTGAGGAAGCCCAGGGCACAGGGAGAAGCCTGTGTGGGTGCACTCACCAGCAGTTCTAGTTGAGTTCCAAGAACTGAGCACCAAGAACGCGAATGAAGATGCTGCTGGTGACTTCAACCCTCGGCCGTGAGTATTCTGTCTGGCAATCCAGACACCACATAGCAGATACAAGCCATTCCCTCAGAACTGCGTCTGAACTACTGATCCACAGAATCTGTTATCCTTATAAAATTCTTGTGTTTCCTGCTGAGCTTTGGGTTAATTTGTTATACAATGATAGTAACCAAAACTGTCAGTAAAATGTTCAAATATAAACAGCCAGGAAATTTCATCTCAGAAATTGTAGTAGATTTCATTTGGGATAAGATGTTGGGCTATTTATTTAGAAAAATCCAGTGAGATTTAATTATTAAAGAGAGATGGGGGGGAGTGGGTAATCGTTTTAACATCAATATTCTCGCTTTGAAATTAAGTTACAACCTTAAAAAGTACATAATAAAGTCTGTATTTTTAAAAGATCAAATGAGGGGTGGGCATTGGCTCAGTGGTCAAGCTAATACTTGGGATACCTGCATCTCACATCAGTGCCCAGGTTTAGTTCTTGGCTCCATTTCTGATTCCAGCTTCCTAGTGACGTGAACCCTGGGAAGCAGTAGATGATAGCCCAAGTACTTGGGTCCCTTTCACCCACATTAGAGTCCTGGATTGCTTCTGGCTCCTGGCTCCTGGGTTCAGCCCAGTGGAGCCCCAGCTGTTGAAGGTATTGGGGAGTGAACCAGTAGATGGAAATCTGTCTGGCTGTCCCTCTACTTCTTAAATAAATAAGAAAATTTAAAAACTAAAAATATATTAGTAAATTGGTCAGACTGGATGATTCACTGCAAAAATTCTCTTGAAATATGCAATTTGGGCTTGATCAATGGGCATTTTGTCAGTATCTGTAGGTAACAGTAGATAAGCTACTACTACTACCATTCTATTTCTGCTCTTCCTTTCTCTTTCACCTCATTTTCCCTCCTAGTTAGTGCCCCTTTAGAGGGTCAGCTGGTGCATGGGTGTGGTATGGGGTAGTGTGTGAAAGAGTGCAAAGTGAAAGTGATTTGTGTCAGCCTCTCATCACACACACATCTGACCAAGGGGAAGCCTATTTATATATGAAATAAACTCAAACCTTCTATTTAATGGAAAAATAATTCTAAGAGGGTAGTTTTCAGTGGCAAACCTAAGTGTAAGACAAAGAAATAAACCACAGCAAGAAAACAGTTCTCCGGGTCATCAAAGAAGGAGGTACCTTTCTCTGAAGGGAGGAGAGAACTTCCACTTTGACCATGGCCTTGTCTAAATATGATCAGAGTCGGTGAACTCAGGGGGCTTCCATAGCCTTGGCAGCTCATGACAAGAGTCTAGGGTGATTACTGATGCCATAGACAAGAGTGTCAATTTGTTAAGTCAACAACAGGAGTCACTGTGCACTTACTTCTCATGTAGGAGCTCTGTCCTTAGTGTGCTGTACATTGAGATTTAATGCTATAACTAGTACTCAAACAGTATTTTTCACTTTATGTTTCTGTGTGGGAGCAAACTGTTGAAATCTTTACTTAATGTATGCTAAACTGATCTTCTGTATATAAAGAGAATTGAAAATGAATCTTGATGTGAATGGAAGGGGAGAGGGAGTGGGAAAGGGGAGGGTTGCGGGTGAGAGGGATGTTATGGTGGGGAAGCCATTGTAATCCATAAGCTGTACTTTGGAAATTTATATTCATTAAATAAAAGTTAAAAAAAAAACAGTTCTCAGCAATAACTCCTTCACTTTTGGTTATTCCCAGGTGTCCATAAGTAGACACAGAGAGTTCTTCCATCCTAGGTGTATTATTGCTACAATCATCTAGTGAGGAACAGATTGAGTGAAATTATTGGAGTTGATAGAAATGAAAATTGCAATTAGAGTTACTGCAATTATCAGAGCACACGGGAGGAAACAATAATGAGAATTACTAGGTCCTGATCCAATTGTGTATTTCAAAACTTCTACTTCAAAATAGTGAAACTTTTAGAGCACATTTGGGATGATTTATTTTTTCTTGCAAAGAAAACTCCAGATTTTACAAAAAGGCTTAAAATTCTTTCTTGAAAATCCTGCAGTGCCTTGCCTGACTCATGATTGTCTCTGAATATACCTATACAGGACCAGACCCTCCATTCTACTTTGGATTTGCTCAGTTGGTGGGGGAAGGGGCACGGTAGAGAAGGTAAAGAGGTCACAGGGTGGAAGGAAAAGAAGGAAGAGGTTTGTGGACAACCTCTGCTGGTCCTCAGTGTTGACCAGAAGAGTGGCACACAAGTGGAGAACACTGCTGCAGGAAGCAAGAAGGTAGCTCTGCTCCCTGGAGTTTAACAGAGCATTCTTGTTTTTTTTTTTTTTTTTCCTGCCAGGGGCAGGTGGGTTTTGTGAGGATCCAACTGGTTATTTGCAGTCACTAAGTTTGCACCCTGCTCAGAGATAATCCTGTTAGATGCTCCATTAATATTCAGTTGAATAAATCAAAGAGTTGGATAGAGGATGTGTCTTTCAAATGAAATGAAAATAAACAAAAATAAATGGAAAAAATAGTGTTTACTAACCTACAGAATTCTTTCCCAACACCTTATTATTTACCTTCCAGTCATCTCTCTGATTTCTCTTCTCAAACCTGTGACTGAAGCGGATGACATACCACAACTAAGTGTGAATAAAAATAGTAACACAGGGGCTGGCGCTGTGGTGTAGTAGGTTAATCCTCCACCTGAGGCACCAGCATTCAATAAGGGCACCAGTTCTAGTCCTGGCTGCTCCTCTTCCAGTCCAGCTCTCTGCAATGGCCAGGGAAAGCAGTACAAAATGGCCCAAGTCCCTGGGCCCCTGCAGCCACGTGGGAGATCTGGAGGAAGCTCCTGACTCCTGGCTTCAGATTGGCGCAGCTCCAGCCATTGGGGCCATCTGGGGAGTGAACCAACAGAAGGAAGACCTATTTCTCTGTCTCTTCTCTCCCTGTCTGTAACTCTAACTCTGAAATAAAATAAATAAAATCTTTTTAAAAATAATAACAACAATAATAGTAACACTGTTAGCAATGACAGTTAACCATTGTTAAGTGAGTACCATGTGCCTGACACCGGTTCTGGCACTCTACACATGCTATCTCATACAGTCCTCATAAGAACCCTCTGAATTCAGTCATATTCTCTTCCCTGCACTTCACAGAGGAGGCGATGGAAACTCAGAGAGGTGAAGTCTTTTCTGACCTCTCTGAGTAGCGAGGGGGAGATTGATAGAGGAACAGATGGAAGGGGCTCTGGCACACAATGATTGGGACTCTTGAGGACATGCGTGTGTTCAAGGGTTCCTCCCGTCTTCTCATTTTCTTTCCTCATTGGGCAAACTTTTATTTCCTTCTGTAGTTGTGGGAACCTGGTCAGAAGTTCTACCCTGCCTGTTTTCTCTACTCCCCTGTGCTGGAATTGCTCAGGTTTGTTTTGCCTTTGCAATGTGCTAGTGCTGCTGGAATTTAGGAAATCCATTTTTTTTTTCAACAAATCTGACTTTTAAGGCTATAGTCTTAGAAAAAATTCAAACTTGAAACTCAAAACTGAGTAAAATCTGCTTTCTATTTAGAATACCATTGATCTCTAAGTGAGACATACCGGTGCTTCAATGGATGGGAACTCACAAGGAGACAGGGTAGGCCAAATATGAAAAAATATATTAGAATCTACTTCAAAAATTATTATCTTGCATCACTTAAAGTAGTAATGTATAGGGCTAATTTACTCTGTGTTTTGGAGTAAATATACAAAGGCCCTTTGCTCAATATTTCATTGATGTGTCAGTCTGCTATCTATTCATTCTATCATCTTCCTCTAATATTCCCATGTTTAATAAGAAAATAAAACTCAAAGAGTGAGCAATTTGACCTAGTGGACATTTGGGCAATAAAATAGTAGATAAGGGCTATCTCCTCCTCTCTGACTTTCTCTTTCTTTCTCTCCCCTCTTATTAAATAAATACTCAAAAAAGCATTTGCATGAATTTCAGGGAGGACTTTTTTAATATAGGAATTTCAGAAAACAGCCTTTATAGGAAGGTCCCCAATCTTTTCTTAGTTGTTCATTTCTGTCTTGGCTTTACATTTGTAAGTTTTCAGTTTATCTCCCACCATACTCAATTTCTTGAGATGAATTCTCTTATTCTAATACCTGGCAGAGCAATGGACATATAGAAGGTATGCAGTCAATATTTGTGGATAGAGCTGGCACTGTGGCAGAGTGGGCTAAGCCTCTGGTTGCAATGCCAACATCCCATATGAGTGCCAGTTTGAATCTTGGCTGCTCCACTTCCAATCCAGCTCTCTACTGTAGCTTGGGTAGGCAAACCCACATGGGAAGATCCGGAGGAAGCTCCTGGCTCCTGGCTTCGGATCGGCACAGCTCTGGCAATTGCAGCCAAATGGGGAGTGAACCAACGGATGGAAAACCTCTCTCTCTTTCTCTCTACCTCTCATTCTCTCTCTGTGTAACTCTGTCTTTCAAATAAATAAATCAATCTTAAAAATATCTGTGGAGGGGCCAGCACTGTGATGTAGTGGGTAAAGCTGCTGACTGCAGTGCCATCATCCCAATATGAGCCCCAGTTTGAGTCCCTGCTGCTTCACTTCCAATCCAGCTCTCTGCTGTGGCTTGGGAAAGCAGTAGAATATGGCCCAAGCCCTTAGGTCCCTGCACTCACATGAGAGACCTGGAAGAAGCTTCTGGCTCCTGGCTTCAGATTGGTGCAGCTCCAGCCATTGCAGCCAACTGGGGGGTGAAGTCCTCTCTTTCTCACGGCCTCTCCTCTCTCTGTGTAACTCTGACTTTCAAATAAATAAAATATCTTAAAATTAGTGGAAGCTGGAACTTTATAAAATTATTGAACACGGGAATGTTCACAGACTTGTTATTTTGTCTTCCTTCAACTCAATCCCACTTCTCAGGCCCTCTCTGTTCCTTAATCCTTCTTTTCAGGAATTCTGTTTTGGCCAGAGTGGTGACTGAGTTTGGATATTCACAACAGAGGACAGACAGGGAGAGAACAGGTCTGAGAGGAGATTGGGAGAAAGGTCCCTGGAAAAGAGAGAAAGCAGTGCACCAGAAGTGGCAAAAGTATGAAGGTGGTGGACAACAGCAAAATGAGTTAGGGAATGATGGGAGATAGTATGGATTTATGTGAGATGAAGTAAAATAACTGGCTAGGAAAACAAGATATGAGAAATTTAGCTGGGTGATTGTGAATGGATTTCTTTTTGAGCATTTCAAAAATTAGAAGTGAAGCCGGCGCCGCGGCTCACTAGGCTAATCCTCCACCTTGCGGTGCCGGCACACTGGGTTCTAGTCCAGGTCGGGGCGCCGGATTCTGTCCCAGTTGCCCCTCTTCCAGGCCAGCTCTCTGCTATGGCCCGGGAGTGCAGTGGAGGATGGCCCAAATACTTGGGCCCTGCACCCCATGGGAGACCAGGGTAAGTACCTGGCTCCTGCCAACGGATCAGCGCGGTGTGCCGGCCGTGGCGGCCATTGGAGGGTGAACCAACTGTAAAGGAAGACCTTTCTCTCTGTCTCTCTCTCTCACTGTCCACTCTGCCTGTCAAAAAAAATATTAGAAGTGAAAAGTGGAATTCCTTGGCATTTATTTTTATTTGTGTGTGTGTGTTTGTGTGTGTGTGTGTGTGTGTGTGTGTGTGTGTGTTTGAACTGGACTGCATTAGAGCAGCAATTATGACTTCATAGGATCATAATATTATCAAGGTTGTAAAATGAGTAGCCTTTAAAATAGGAAGGTCCTACCTCTCTGTCTCCTTCTGCTAATCATTGGGATTCATTGAGGTTTACTCTATGTGAGACACTGCTAAATACGTCACTTGCACTATCCTATTTAATTTTTATGGCAGTACTTTGAGTCAGAGTGATTATTTCCATGGTTCCAAAAAGAAAAATAAAGTGGAGAGGTTAATTTGCTTATACAAGTAAGACATAGGATTTGAACCCAGTTGTATCTAATGCTAAAATCTATATTCTTAAGTTCTCTGTAAATCCTTTCTAAAGATATTAATTGATGACTTTTAATAACATAGTACGGGTCTCTTGAAGGTGCTGGAATTTGATTCTTTACGAGCTGGCTAATGATTTATATCACATGCTTTTGTCTTTTTGGCTCTTCACAATGCATATGATATGCATTTATTCATGTTTCCAACAAACTGCCAAGTGTTTTCATTCTGCTTTATTAGAGATTCATAGTTCAGTGGTTCTCTAAGTATGGTCTGGGGACCTTTGGAAGTCCTTTTGACTATTTTAGGAGATCTGTGAAGTCCCAAAACAATGTGCTTGCAGAGGCAGAAATGAACATCTTTCTGTCTTCTATTAAGATAGAACTTGAAGAGATTAAGACAGTGTAAAAATTGCTCTTTTTTACAAAAATTTTGTTTGGAAAATATAGGTTTTTGTAAAAACATGCTACCTATTACATCACATAGTGAGTTTCTTATTGTTTAAAATGATAATTTTTTCTGCTTCCCTGGCCTCTTGCCAGGAGGGGGCTTGCTGTAGCCCTGCGCCTCCAAGGCATGTGGCTTTTGGGCCACCCACCCTAGGCTTCCTGGTCTAGATGCTCCTCCACGTGGCTGGTTCCTGGTGCTCGGTGTGAACCCAGATTTACCCCCTCTCTCTCTCTTAGATAAAGCTCTCACTCGGGGGTAGAGCCAAGATGGCGGAATAGTGAGGGTGTGCACTGATAGTCTGGGAAAAGATAGTTTATAAAAATGGAGTTACTGTAGTCTCAGGAAAAGGCTCGGGAAAAAGTTGCAGAGGAAACTCTTCCAGATCTAGTGGATGTGACATGGAAGACCTACGGGGAGAGCAAGGACGCCCACGGCACGGAAGCCCAGCTGCGGAGTCTGCGCGCCAGCGCTGGAAGTGGAGGTGAGACAAAAACCTCGGTAACCGAGACATTGGTGAGGAAAGGCAGAAAGAGCCTAGAGAGAATGAGGCTTGAAGCCCCGCTGGGGAAAGTTCACCAGGCTGACTGGAGGAGAGAAAAAAATGAATAAATAAGGGGAACTGGCATGGACACGAGCCTCTCTCTCCACTCACCTTACAAAGCCGAGCAAGACAAAGAGCAGGCACCATTTTGGACATACGTAAAGCGGCGCCTGCCATCAGCCAAGCAGAAAAACCTTAGAACCTAGTGAAAGTGTGGAGCTAACGAACTGAGGCTGTGAAAATCTGAGGGTGGGTGAGAGAACTCACGGAGTACACAAACTCGGTAACCTTGGCAGCCTGGTGAGAGACTGCGCCTCCAGGGTCTTTTCCAGGAAGTCTTTTCCAGTGCCAATATCTTGCAGGGTTTCTCCAATGTTCTCTAGTAATTTGATGGTATCAAGTCGTAGATTTAGGTCTTTAATCCACGTTGAGTGGATTTTTGTGTAAGGTGTAAGGTAGGGGTCTTGCTTCATGCTTCTGCATGTGGAAATCCAGTTTTCCCAGCACCATTTATTGAATAGACTGTCCTTGCTCCAGGAGTAGGTTTTAGATCCTTGATCAAATATAAGTTGGCTGTAGATGTTTGGGTTGATTTCTGGTGTTTCAATTCTGTTCCATTGGTCTATCCATCTGTTTCTGTACCAGTACCATGCTGTTTTGATTACAACTGCCCTGTAGTATGTCCTGAGATCTGGTATTGTGATGTCTGGCTTTGTTTTTGTTGTACAAGATTGCTTTAGCTATTCGAGGTCTCCTGTGTCTTCCCAACATGGGAAGCGGGATACACAGCAGACTCATAGAATGGCGGATGTCCTAAACAGCACTCTGGCCTCAGAATCAGCCCTTAAGGCATTTGGATCTGGCTGAAAAGCCCATGAGAGTATTTCAGGCATGGAAAGCCAAGACACTCTGTCAAAAAAAAAAAAAAATGACCTAAATGAAAGATCTCCATGAGTGAGATCCCAGTGGAAAGAACAGGTCATCAAAGAAGGAAGTACCTTTCTCTGAAGGGAGGAGAGAACTTCCACTTTGACCATGGCCTTGTCTAAATATGATCAGAGTTGGTGAACTCAAAAGGCTTCCATAGCCTTGGCAATTCATGACAAGAGCCTCGGGTGATGATTACTGATGCCATAAACAAGAGTGTCAATTTGTTAAGTCAACAACAGGAGTCACTGTGCACTTACTCCTCATGTAGGATCTCTGTCCTTAATGTGCTATACAGTGTGATTTAATGCTATAACTAGTACTGAAACAGTATTTTTCACTTTGTGTTTCTGTGTGGGTGCAAACTGTTGAAATCTTTACTTAATATATTCTAAACTGATCTGTATATAAAGAGAATTGAAAATGAATCTCGATGTGAATGGAAGGGGAGAGGGAGCGGGAAAGGGGAGGGTTGCGGGTGGGAGGGTGAAAGCCATTGTAATCCATATTCTGTACTTTGGAAATTTATATTCATTAAATAAAAGTTAAAAAAAATAAAATGATAACATGTTAATAATTTAAATATTTCTCAATTTTAATTTCTTTTTTAAAAAGGATTTATTTATTTATTTGAAAATCAGAGTTACACAGTTGTCCACAATGGCCTGAGCTGCGCCAATCCGAAGCCAGAAGCCAGGAGCTTCCTCCGTGTATTCCTACGTGGGTGCAGGGGCCCAGGGACTTGGGCCATCTTCTACTGCTTTCCCAGGCCATAGCAGAGAGCTGGATCAGAAGTGGAGCAGCTAGGAAATGAACCGGCGCCCATATGGAATGCTGGCACTGGAGGTGGCGGCTTTTCCCGCTACACCACATCGCCAGCCCCTCAATTTTAATTTCTAATACTGTAAATAATATAAACAATAGTCTGTTGGGTTCTGGAACAAAATGGTTTTAGAACTACTGAAAATTTATTCACATATCCAGTGTATTTTTTCACTTATTTGAAAGGAAGGGGAAGCAAGAGAAAGAAAGAGACAGGGAGAAAGAGAGGTCTTTCACTCCCCAAATACTTTCATCAGCCTGGGCTGGGCTAGGGTGAAATTAGGACCCAAGCACTTGGTGCCATCACCTGTTGCCTCCCAGGGTGAGAATTAGCAGGAAGTTGGATAGTGGACAGAGGTGGGGCTAAACCATGGCATCCTAAGATGCAGCTTAATTGCTGTACTGTAACATTTGCCTCACATGGTGAACACATAATATGCTCAATCATTGCTGTTTAAATTAAAAGGTAGACCTGACATTGACCCAGCTTTAGACTAGCTACAAAGTTCGAATGCCATTGACATGTAAACATAATTATGGGATACTTAGTGCTGCCATGTCAGAGTTGCAAACAAAGTGCAAGTCCTTCTAATTTGAATTCAATTCAGAACCCCTATTGCAGTTCCTTATCACCTGAAATGTTTCCAATATCCCTTTTCTACAGATAAGGAAACTGAGGGTCAGAGAGAAAGTGGCTTGGCCAATGTTTCCCAGCTAGTTAGTAGCAGACTGGGGTAGCCAATTCAGTCCACAGGGTTTGTGTTGTCATCAGGATTATCTCACTTTTCTTTTTAAATCTCCAGTGTTATTGGATTGTATGATGCAAATCTCAAACTAGAATTTTTTGAAAAAATATTAAATAATCAAACTTCCTTTTAGGGTATTATTTTGCATGATAAATTAGTGATCATTAGATCATTATTAAACATGTGCAAAATAATTTGATATTAATTATGACAAATTGTTTTACAGAATGAATGTTATTTAAAATGTTAGTATGAGAATTTTCCATTTACTAGGGTAAAGAAAGATCCTATTTCAGCATTAAATTTAATACAGTAGTGCCTTAAGTAGGAGGAATCTGTTTCCCCTTTTGTTAAATTTCATTAGAATACAAGAAAAATGTGATTCAAGAAGGACCAACCTCTAAATAAATACACAAATAAATAAATAAAATATAATAAATCTCCTGGGAAAATCCCCCATGCAAACTAATATGATTTCACTCTGTACAAAACCATGTGCATTTCAGAAGGTGCACGATGCAATAAATGTAGCTCAGCAGAACTTTTATTCAATAAGGAAACCTTCATAAATAGAGACCTTGTGTATCTTACTTTATCTGCTATAGAAGTGCATTTTCTTGAAACGTATCTTTAAAAAGCTTATGAAGACATCGCCATATATTCAGAAATACCATCCTTGCAGGAATAATAAAAAAAAGCAATAACAGTCTGTGAATCCTTTAATCATGGGTATTAAAGACTATACTCAGAGACTGCAAGGCTGCTGACTCAAGTTAACATTTTCTTGGCTTGCTTCTGAGCTGCTAGTTATTTTTGCATGTGCATGATGCTAATGTAAAATGACATTTGCACCTGTTGTTGCCATCCAATGTTAATTAGCATAGTACCCTAAGTAGTTACCAGGCCATCACGTCCAAACAGAAGCCATTAACATATTGCAGCTGTCATGACTAAGAAAGATACTGGAGCTGAGAGATGTGCACATCCTCACATACCTTGGCTCAGTTAGCAAAACTTTCCCAATTGGATTCACTTGGGAGAGGAAAAGAAGTGTGGGATGTAGCCAGTCAGGAGTGAAAGAATACATTTTACTGCAGGTTTACTTTCATGTATTATGCATAGCCTTCAAGGTCACTGCATGATCATTTATAAGATTTTAATGAGATATCAAAGGGGAAAGAATAGAATGTAATTAATGGAATCTTATAGAAAAAGTAGACAGGTATAATAGGAGCCTCAAACTACAATGCCATCTTCCAAATTCTAGACTAAGTAGGAGATCAAGTATCAAACTGAGACTAGAGGAGAGAGGGCTACTACACTGAGATAACGCTTCACCACTGAAGACCCTTTTGTACTGTTATTTTCAGCAACACAAAAATTCCAAAAATTAAAGCATATACAGGAGTTTTTATAAAAATGTAATGATAGGTACTTAAGTTAGAACATAGAGATCTTTTCTAAACCCAGAGGAGATAGATGATGTATTCCAGGAATTCAAGAAGAGCTATTATTAAGTATGGATATCTTCTATGAATCATTGGAATAGCACACCCAAGGTCAGCTATCTTATACCCGGTGAGCACTCTATCTCCCAGAAGGTGTTTTGTTCTACTTAGAGTCAGGTTTCTTTGAAGCTGGTTTGGTTTTACATATTTTTTCAACTGATAAAAATTGCTCATCTTATACAAATCTTGGTTAAATATGTAGACATACAGCATAGAAGTCTAGATTAATGATGATGACATTATTAACTAGAAATTTCCCTCTTTTTTTTTTTTTTTTGCATTCAACCCAGGGGAAAAAAGCGCATGGAAACAAATTAAGTGGACAACGCAGGAGTTTAATAGAGATTATGGGGTATGTCCAGAGAATTGATATTCATGCTACTAAATTTTCCAGAACTTTATGCTCACATTTCTGTTTGGGGAGAGATGGTGTTAAAAATAATGATCCCAGGCCCAAAGGACCTGTATATTCCATTCAGCATGCTATTCTAACTAAAGCATAATTGTGTAATGTGTTTTAGAAAAATTTCATAGCTAAAAACTTCGTGGAGGAAGAATAACTTCTTAATCACTTAACCCAAAATACTAGTTATTTAATTCCTTAAATATTCTGTAAAATTTCATTAAGTCCCAGATTATGTTTTGTAAATGCAACTTACCTAGTGTGAGTAAAAATTTCTTTTCAGAGTAAAAGAAAAGAATAGAGACTTCATCTGAATTTCTTGTTGCAAATTGTCTGTTGGGAGGTTTGAAAATTTCATCTTGTCAGCTAGAAAATGTTGACACCTGTGTTTATTCAACACCCAGTCAGTTTCATTTGTATATAAATATATGGCAGAGAGAACAGGAAACAGCTAAATCAGTTTAATTGTCGAATTCACTAATTTTTCACTCAAGTGACAGTAATTTTGAGGGTGAAGATACAGGTCCTTATGTATTCATTAAGCTGTCGTAAACCTAGACAAATATTAGCATTTTGAAACATTTTTGTTTATTGGTCACAAAATGCAATAAAATTATATAAACTTATTGGTGAACCAAGAATTCTTATGTAAATATCTTATAGTGTTTTCTTATCTGATATAGTTACAGAGAAATTAAGTTGTTTTTGAAAGATATTCAAACAAGCAGATGAAAACTGAAAAAAATTTCCTTTGCAGATATTTTATGAAAATAGAATTTGGATACTAAGAAATAACTATAAATAATGATCAGATATTTTAAATTTTCACTCAGATATTTGAACTTCCATAATCCCCTCTGGATAAGTCAAGAGTTGGTGGATATAAGTGACAAATTTGAGAACAGAATTTTGCCTCAATTTCCTGTTCAACACTGGGTTCATGAGAACATGCTCTTTTCTTGAGGTGCATTGTTACTAATAGGTTTCCTTCAGTCAGGAGCCACTCATACCAGTACCAATTTACATTTTTCCTCACCAGTGACTGAAAAAAAAAAAAAACTGGTGTCTAGGGGAAGAAAGCAAATAATCATTTTAATCTAATCAACAATACTAGACATTAGAGATAAAAATAATTTAAAATTCATGAAGAAACCATCTTCCCATTTTTAAAAGGTTAAGTTCCCCTAAGCTATGAAGGAAAAACACCCTCTGAAGACCTAGGGAAGCAGTAAACACTGGTGGCAAGTGACAGGAATTGATCCTCTTTGGCTGTGCCTGTCATGTCTCTAAATTTTATTTCCACCATCTCTAGAATGCTATGAAAAGAGAGTGGGCGCTGGACTATGGCCTGAGGGCTTGGTGCCTAGGTCTCTGACTTTTCCTCAATTAGGAGGCCTCCCTGCCTGACGGAGAGAAGCGTGTCTGACTGGGGGCTTGGACAGTTGCGAGGTATTGATTAGCCATAATGTGCAGTCAAATCTGAATAAAAAAGCTCCCTGATCAAAAGACCTTCATCGGAGACAGCATGCCCCCTAAGTCAAGGGTCCAGGGATTCTGATGAGCTCCGTTTCCTTTCTGAGGGAGAGAGTTCCAGTTACTGCATAAAGGCTCTCTTGATAAGAAAGTCCAGCAGACCTTCTGTCAGAAAAGCCGAGCCTTCAAATTTGACAGGCTTGTTAGTTTTTCATCCCAGATCACTCAACATCCAGAGAAGAGAAGAAAAGAAGGTTGCTAATATTTCCCGGCACAACAGACGTCAACCTCGCTCTTGCAGTAGGAAGCTACTGCTGCCTTCCTCTATAGTAAAAATCACATGCCCTTTCAGTTGTAGTTGTTCCTTTCTGCAAAGCTGGTCTTGTCACACTGCAGCCCAGAGAGCACTCACTAATTAAAGTATCATTTACGTCATGAATTTCCACATATGACTTATAATTGAATTTTTAAAAATTATCTCTCTTTCAAGAAATATCTTTACATCCTCTTCATGGGTCTCCTGTTATGAACTTTTAGCTTCAGTTGTCATGGTGCCTTTCATCTCTGCTGTTTTTGAAATAGCTCTATGCATCCTCTCCCCCTAAGACTTTACAATGGTCAAGTAGTGAAGTAGAACAGCAGCAAATAGAATATCCAAAAGTCATTATTCCCATATGAATTATGTGGAAACAAAGAGACACTAAGAGATGAAGAGTTTGTCCAAGCCATAAAGATAGAGTTAGCATTAGAACTCAAGCATCCTGCCTCTTAATCTGTTTTTCTTGTCACAGAAACAGAATTTATCCATTCTGACTCCTAAATGATACATTTATAGTGTCATAACTGAACAATGTTGGGCACCTCCTTCAAGAATTGCTGTACTTTTAAAAAATGATTTATTTTATTTGAAAGGCAGAATGAGAGCGACAGTGACAGAGCGATATCTTACATCATCTTGTTCACTTCCCAAATGCCTGAAACCGCCAGGGCTGGGTCAGGCTGAAGTTAGGAGCCAGGAACACAATCAGGGTTTCCCACATGGGTGGTGGTGGGCCATCATCTACTGTCTGTCCAGACACATTAAGTGGGATGTTGGATCCGAAGCAGAGGAGCCAGTACTCAAACCAGCATTTCAATAAGGGATGCAGGCATTTTAAGTGTCAACTTAACCAACTGTACCACAATGTGAACCCCAAGAATTACCATACTTTTTTTTTTTTTTTTAACAACTGCAGATGTGATGTTTTATTTTTTTTTTAGTCATAATGTATAACCTTAGAACAAGTAGGTTAAGACTCACATTGAATACTGGGTAGTACAAAAACAACATGGGATTCATAGGAGATTGCTTAGCATATATACACAAGGAATATTGAGATTGTAGAAAAATGGAATTAAAAGATATGTACTTTGTGCAAAAATATTTAAATCCCTGCATAGTTTTTTCCATAGTACACATTTTCTATTAACTTTTTTTTTTTAAACTTTTATTTAATGCATATAAATTTCCAAAGTACGACTTATGGATTACAATGGCTTTCCCCCTATACCGTCCCTCCCACCCACAACCCTCCCCTTTCCCACTCCCTCTCCCCTTCCATTCACATCAAGATTCATTTTCGATTATCTTAATATACAGAAGATCAGCTTAGTATACATTAAGTATGGATTTCAACAGTTTGCTCCCACACAGAAACATAAAGTGAAAAATAATAGATGATTTTTTTAAATGATGATGAAATCAGAGCAGACCTATTGTCATGTTTAATCCCAGTGAGAGTCAAGTTGGGAATTGATAATTTCTTTCTTTTTTTTTTTTTTTTTTTTTTTTTTTTTACAGAGGATCAGTTTAGTATGCATTAAGTAAGGATTTCAACAGTTTGCACCCCCATAGAAACACAAAGTGAAATATATTGTTTGAGTACTCGTTATAGCATTAAATCTCAATGTACAGCACATTAAGGATAGAGATCCTACATGAGGAGTAAGTGCACAGTGACTCCTGTTGTTGACTTTACCAATTGACACTCCTGTCTATGGCATCAGTAATCTCCCTATGCTCCAGTCATGAGTTTCCAAGGCTATGGAAGCCCTCTGAGTTCTCCGACTAGAATTACCATACTTTAATAACCCATATCAGTAATACCTGTCATGAGGATAAACAGGTAAGTGGAGGAAGCACTTGAAGTCAGAAGGAGAACCACAAATAGATTATATGCTATTGGTAAGGTTCTCTATAAATTAACATAATGCACTTTGTGACAACTACTGTCAAAATTTAGGAAATTTATTAGAAATTTGGAAATTCTTTTCAGAACCTAGGCTTCTCTGTGGCAGAAATCATGCCTTCTTGTTCACCTTTGTACCCCTGACTGCATGGTACGAAGGGAGCTCTAAGTAAGTGCTTGTTAATATGGCTGTAGAAGATAAATTCTTCCTGCTTTTGTCCCTCTGTTTCTAATATATGTTTAAATATTAGAAGATAATATTTATTAAGTACTACAGTAGACATGTCACCAGGCACTTAACATATATCATTAGCTTTATTTTTCAAACAACCCTCAGAAGTAGGCACAGTTATTATTATTACATTGTACAGATGAGGAGACTGAAACTCAGAAAAGATTACATGACTCACCCAATTTTGGTCTGTCATGCAACCAACCAGATCCCAGGTCAGATTCCAGGGTGAGCATTCCTAACATTTCTATTAGTCTACCTCAGACACATTGAACTCTTTTCTTTATAGTGAGTAATAATAGGAATCACTTCTGTGGTAGTTACTGTGTGCCAGCTAATGGTCTAAGCACATTGCACAGATGAATCCATTTAATCCTCCTATCTTCTTATGTCAGCCTACTGATGGAGACTATTATACTCATTGTGCTGACAAGATAATGGAGGCTCAGAGAGTCTAAGCAATAGGTTTCAAACCACACAACCAGGAAGGGTGAAACTACAGTGCAAATCCAGGCTCTTTGAACCCATACTCAACACTTAAAACCTCTCTGGAATACCAATATGTCTCTTGATCAACTTTGATTAGCAGTTAAATTTTTCTGTAATCCATAATATTTAGTCAATAATGCTTAGAATTTGGTTAACATATGTAATCTATACTTGTATCTTTCATTTATACTTACTTATATGTGTGGTAATGTTTTTCTGTAGTGCACAGTCTCTGTACTTAGATTTTAATCTTACAGATTATAAGATTATAATTTTATAATTTATTAAATTTAATAATTTATAATTATAATTTTATAATATTATAAGATTAAAATCTCAAACAGATCCATGCAGATCTGGCTGAAAAGCCCATGAGAGTATTTCAGGCATGGAAAGCCAAAACACTCTGGCAAAAAAAAAAAAAAAAACAAACCTAAATGAAAGATCTCCGCGAGTGAGATCCCAGTGAAAAGAACAGGTCATCAAAGGAGGAGGTACCTTTCTCTGAAGGGAGGAGAGAACTTCCACTTTGACTACGACCTTGTCTAAATATGATCAGAGTTGGTGAACTCAAAAGGCTTCCATAGCCTTGGCAACTCATGACAAGAGCCTCGGGTGATGATTACTGATGCCATAAACAAGAGTGTCAATTTGTTAAGTCAACAACAAGAGTCACTGTGCACTTACTCCTCATGTAGGATCTCTGTCCTTAATGTGCTATACAGTGTGATTTAATGCTATAACTAGTACTGAAACAGTATTTTTCACTTTGTGTTTCTATGTGGGTGCAAACTGTTGAAATCTTTACTTAATATATGCTAAACTGATCTTCTGTATATAAAGAGAATTGAAAATGAATCTTGATGTGAATGGAAGGGGGGAGGGAGAGGGAAAGGGGAGGGTTGCAGGTGGGAGGGAAGTTATAGGGGGGGAAGCCATTGTAATCCATAAGCTGTACATTGGAAATTTATATTCATAAAATAAAAGTTAAAAAAAAAAGATTTATCTGCTTCAAAATGTACAATGCCAGAGTGAGAAATTCTGCTCAGCTTAAGACCTCTGGTACTCTATTAAAAAAGCCAGTGCCCATGAAACAAGGAGTACTAATGCTTTAAATTACATCAGTGTTTTCATGCTTTTTTTTTCTTTTTTTACTTTTGGCTAGAGAAAGTTTCTGATGGGATGAGACTTTAGAGCAGGGAAAATATTTCTGGAGTTACTGCCCTGGGGAGTGACACAGTATAAAAAGAGATAGGATACAGAAAAAAGACATAAAGAATGTGGATGAATGTGTATAGAAGCATATCATAAAATCAAGGTATTGGATAATACTGCCGTACTAATCAAATATTTGTATGATACATTTGAGACAATGTCACAGCTCCTAACAAGCTGAACTGTATCTACTTTTCTAAATGTTTTTTAAGATTTATTTATTTATTTGAGAGGCAGAGCTACAGCCAGAGAGAGGCCATGACAGAGAGAAAGGTCTTCTGCCCACTGGTTCACTCCCCAAATGGCCACAATGGCCGGAGCTAGGCAGATCCAAAACCAGTAACCAAGAGTTTCTTCCAGGTCTCCCACTCGGGTGCAGGGGTCCAAGGATTTGAGCCTTCTTCCACTGCTTCCCCAAGCCACAGAAGAGAGCTGTATTAGAAGTGGAGCAGCACCTATGTAGGATGCTGGCACTGCAGACGGCAGCTTAACCTGCTGCACTACAGCACCAGACTCACTTTTCTAAATTTTTGTCCTGTTGCTCTCCACTGTATTTTCTACTTTCCAATCTGAAAATATGCTATGAACTCAATTATCTCCACTCTGGCTTACATTTCTTGCTCCTGACCAAAATGCTTTAAAATTTCCTTTCTGCATATTTGTATCAGGGATGACAAAGAATTTTGTAGTACTAGCCAACTGCTACCAATTGGAATGGGATACTGATGTGAGAAGGGCTTTGAGAGGTTCACTCTGGGTTCAGTAGGAAAGGGACTGCTGTGCTTACTACGTCTACTATGGGCTGGGAAGGTGTTGTGGCTTAACCATGACTAAATGTCTGCTATCCTAGACTCACTGCTTCAAGGCACAGCTAATACCCTTTCATGAATTCTTTACTAACTAAATCAGCTCTCTTCTGAATTTCCAAAGCATAAATAGCCTGTAAGTATCATTTAGCACTTAATCCAAAGTACAGTAATGTTTGTCTTGTGGTGTCCAGTTTCTCCAACTAGATTTTAATTTCTTGGGTGGAATCATGTTTCCCATTTGAAAATACCAAATATGAAGCTTAAGAGCTGATGCCTGTTAGGAAGGCACTGAGAAAGCATGATGCATATGCATAATGGAATACTACTTAGCCTTAAAAAATAAGGGAATTCTGTCACTTGTGACATTGTGATTGAACCTAGAGGACATTATGTTTAAGTGAAGTAAGCCAGGATGGAAAGACAAATACAGCATGATCTCACTCATATGAGAATCTAAAGAAGTAGAAATCATAGAAGTAGAGAGTAGAATGGTGGTTGCCAGGGGTAGAGGAGAAGGTTTTGGTAATTGATCAAAGGATATGAAATGTCAGTCAGACAGGAGGAGTAAGTACAGTATGATAACTGTAGTTAAAAACAATGGACAATGTATAATATTCTTGAGGATTGCTAAGAATATTTTAAGTGTTATAACCACAAAAATAATAAATATGTAAGGAAATTCACATTAATTAGCTCGATTTTGTCATTTCATAATATGTACATATTTTAAAATACCATGTTATATACCATAAAAATATAATTTTTATCAATAAAAATGAAAAAAAGTTGATGCCTGCTCATGCTGGTCATTGACTTCATTGTGCCTCCAACATTCCATACCAGTGATATGCCTCAGAATCATAAGGGAAAGTTTTTCAAAAGATGTATCACTGTTGCTATCCAGATTTACAGGCCTAAAATTGCTGTGTATAGTGTGGATATGTGTTTATACACAAGCAATTTATGCTCAAAACCTGGTTTATAGAACTATGCCAGTACTATTATTGACAATTTTCTCTTTTCAAGTTCCAATTTTCTTTGCCATTGCTAATGATATATTTTTATATGTATATTATATATTCTTTTTTTCAAATTTTTATTTAGTAAATGTAATTTCCAAAGTACAGTTTATGAATTACAGGGCTTTCCCCCCCAATAACTTCCCTCCCACCCACACTCCTCCCATTTCCCACTCTCTCTCCCATTCCATTCACATCAAGATTCATTTTCAATTTATATACAGAAGATCGATTTAGTATATATTAAGATTTCATCAGTTTGCACCCACATAGAAACACAAAGTGAAAAATACTGTTTGAGTACTAATTATAACATTAATTCACATTGGACAACACATTAAGGACAGAGATCCCACATGAAGGGTAAGTACACAGTGACTCCTGTTGTTGACTCAACAAATTGACACTCTTGTTTATGGCATCAGAAATCTCCCTAGGCTCTTGTCATGAGTTTCCAAGGCTATGGAAGCCTCTTGAGTTCACTGACTTCTATCTTATTTAGACAGGGTCATAGTCAAAGTGGAAGTTCTCTCCTTCCTTCAGAGAAAGGTACCTCCTTCTTTGATGGCCCATTCTTTCCACTGGGATCTCACTCACAGAGATCTTTAATTTAGTTTTTTTTTTTTTTTTTTTTTTTTTTTTTTTTTTTTGCCAGAGTGTCTTGGCTTTCCATGCCTAAAATACTCTCATGGGCTCTTCAGCCAGATCCAGATGCCTTAAGGGCTGATTCTGAGGCCAGAGTGCTGTTTAGGAGATTTGCCATTCTATGAGTCTTCTGTGTATCCCACTTCCCATGTTGGATCGTTCTCTCCCTTTTCAATTCTATCAGTTAGTATTAGCAGACACTAGTCTTGTTTATGTGATCCTTTTGACTCAGACCTATCATTATGATCAATTGTGAACTGAAATTGGTCACTTGAACTAGTGAGATGGCATTGGTACATGCCACCTTGATGGGATTGTATTGGAATCCCCTGGCACATTTCTAACTCCACCATTTGGGGCAAGTCCGATTGAGCATGTCCCAAATTGTACATCTCCTCCCTCTCTTATTCCCACTGTTATATTTAACAGGGATAACTTTTCAGTTAAATTTCAGCAACTAAGAATAATTGTATGTTAATTAAGGAGTTCAACTAATAGTATTAAGTAGAACAAAAAAATACTAAAAGGGATAAAGTATTACATTGTACATCAACAGTCAGAACAAGGGCTGATCAAGTCACTGTTTCTCATTGTGTCCACTTCAACAGGTTTCCTTTTTTGTGGTTGGTTAGTTGTCATTGATGAGGGAGAACATATGATATTTGTTCCTTTGGGACTGGCTTAATTCACTCAGCATGATGTTTTCCATATTCCTCCATTTTTTTGCAAATAACTTGATTTCATTGTTTTTGACTGCTGTATATATATATTCTGAAGTGACTTCTACATTTGCTATTTTCCCCCAAAAGAAACTGTTTGTTTAATGCGTACAAATTTCATATGTACAACTTTAGGAATATAGTGATAATTCCCATCATACCTGCCATCCCACAACCACTCTCAACCTACCTCCTCCTCCCATGCTGATTCCCAGTCCCATTGTCCATTAGGAGAAAAAAACCTGTTCCTTGACAATCAAGACAAGGGCTGTTCAAGTCATTGCTTTTCAAAGTGTCAATTTCACTTCTACAGATTTCCTTTTAGGAGCTCTATTAGTTATCACAGATCAGGGAGATATATGGTATTTGTCACCTTGGAACTGCCTTATTTCACTAAGTATGATGTGTTACAGATTCATCATTTGGTTGCAAATGACTGGACTTCTTTTTTTTTTTAAACTGCTGTGTAGTATTCCGTAGAGTACATATCCCATAATTTCTTTATCCAGTGTTCAGTTGATGGGCATTTTGGTTGATTCCATGTCTTAGCTATTGTGAATTGAGCTGCAATAAACATGGGGGCGCAGATATCCATTTATTTTTTTATTTAATTTCCCTTGTGTAAATTCCCAGGAGTGAGATGGCTGGGTCTATATTCCTGTTTCTGAGGTATCTCCAAACTGTCTTCCATAGTGGTTTTAATAGTTTACATCTCCACCAACATTGGATTAGGGTACCTTTTTCCTCACATCCTCACCAGCATTTGTTCTTTATTCATTTCTATATGAAAGCCATTCTAATTGGGCAGAGGTGAAACCTCATTGTGATTTTGACTTTCATTTCCCTGATGGCTAGTGATCCTGAACATTTTTTCATACATCTGTTTGGCTATTTGGATTTCCTCTTTTGAAAAATGTCTTTTGATGTCCTTTGCCCATTTCTTAACTTGGTTGTGTGTTTTGTTGATGTGGAGTTTCTTGATCTTCTTTTTTTTAACTTTTATATAATGAATATAAATTTCCAAAGTAGAGCTTATGGATTAAAATGGATTTTCCCCCCATAACTTCCCTCCCACCCACAACCCTCCCATCTCCCGCTCCCTCTCCCCTTCCATTCACATCAAGATTCATTTTCAATTCTGTTTATATATAGAAGATCAATTTAGCATATATTAAGTAAAGATTTCAACAGTTTGCACCCACACAGAAACACAAAGTGTAAAATAATGTTTTAGTACTAGTTATAGCATTAGATCACAATGTACAGCACCTTAAGGACAGAGATCCTACATGAGGAGTAAGTGCACAGTGACTCCTGTTGTTGACTTAAGAAATTGACACTCTTGTTTATGGCATCAGCAATCACCTGAGGCTCTTGTCATGAGTTGCCAAGGCTATGGAAGCCTTTTGAGTTCACTGACTGAACTTATTTAGACAAGGTCATAGTCAAAGTGGAAGTTCTCTCCTCCCTTCAGAGAAAGGTACCTCCTTCTTTGATGGCCCGTTCTTTCCACTGGGATCTCACTCACAGAGATCTTTCATATAGTTAGTTAGTTTTTTTTTTTTTTTTTTTTTTTTTTTTTTTTTTTTTTTTTTTTTTTTTTGCCAGAGTGTCTTGGCTTTCCATGCCTAAAATACTCTCATGGGCTCTTCAGCCAGATCCAAATGCCTTAAGGGCTGATTCTGAGGCCAGAGTGCTGTTTAGGACATCTGCCATTCTATGAGTCTGCTGTGTATCCTGCTTCCCATGTTGGATCGTTCTCTCCTTTTTAATTATTTCAGTTGGTATTAGCAGACACTAGTCTTGTTTATGTGATCCCTTTGACTCTTAGACCTATCATTATGTTAAATTGTGAACTGAAACTGATCACTTTGACTAGTGAGATGGCATTGGTACATGCCACCTTGATGGGACTGAAGTGGAATCCCCTGGCACATTTCTAACTCTACCATTTGGGGCAAGTCCGATTGAGCATGTCCCAAATTGTACATCTCCTCCCTCTCTTATTCCCACTGTTATATTTAACAGGGATAACTTTTCAGTTAAATTTCAGCAACTAAGAATAATTGTATGTTAATTAAGGAGTTCAACCAATAGTATTAAGTAGAAAAAAAATATTAAAAGGGATAAAGTATTAAGTTGTTCCTTGACAGTCAGGACAAGGGCTGATCAAGTCATTATTTCTCATAGTGTCCTTTTCACTTCAACAGGTTTCCTTTTTAGTGCTCAGTTAGTTGTTACCAATCAGGGAGAACATACGATATTGTCCCTTTGGGTTATTTCACTCAGCATGATGTTTTCCAGATTCCTCCATTTTTTTTTTTTGTAAATAACCGGATTTCATTGTTTTTGACTGCTGCATAGTATTCTATAGAGTACAATCTGAAGCCAGGAGCCAGGTTCTTCCTCCTCCCTGTCTCTGATGCAGGTGCAGGTGCCCAGGCACTTGGACCATCCTCTACTACCTTCTCGGGCCACAGCAGAGAGTTGGCCAGGAAGAGGAGCAACTGGGACCAGAACCCAGCACCCATATATGATGCTGGGCCCACAGGCAGAGGATTAACCAAGTGAGCCATGGTGCCGGCCCCGTGGTTATTAATCCTTTATCAATTGCATTGTTTGCAAATAATTTCTCCCATTCTGTCAGTTGCCTCTTCACTTTCCTGAATGTTTCTTTTGTGGTACATAAGCCTCTCAATTTGGTAAAATCTCATTTATTGATTTTGGCTTTGATTGCATGTGCCTCTGGGTTCTTTTCCAGAAATATTTGCTTGTGCCAATGTCTTGCAGAGTTTCTACAATGTTCTCTAATAATTTGATTATATCATGTGATAGATTTAGGTCTCAGGGACTGCACTGTGGTACAGTGGGTTAATGCCCTGGCCCGCAGTGCCGGCATCCCATATGGGCACCAGTTCTAGTCCCGGCCACTCCTCTTTGGATCCAGCTCTCTGCTATGGCCTAGGAAATCAGCAGAGGATACCCCAAGTCCTTGGGCCCCTGCACCTATGTGGGAGACCTGGAAGAAGCTCCTGGCTCCTGGCTTCAGATTGGCACATCTCCAACTTTTGAGACCATCTGGGGAGTGAATCAGTGGATGGATGACCTCTCTCTCTTTCTCTACCTCTCTCTTTAACTATATCTTTTTAATAAATAAAATAATTTTTTTTAAAAAATTAGGTCTCTAATCGATTTTGAATGCATTTTTGTTTGAGGTGTAAGGTAGGGTTCCAGCTTCATACTCCTGCATGTATAAATCCAGTTTTCCCAGCACCATTTGTTGAAGAAAGTGTCCTTGCTCCAGGGATTGGTTTTGGCTCCTTGGTTAAAGATAAGTCGGTTGTAGATTCTTGGATTGATTTCTGTGTTTCCATTCTGTTTCATTGGTCCATCCATTTGTTTTTGTACCAGTATCAGGCTGTTTTGATTATAATTGCCTTGTAGTACGTGTTGAAATCTGGTATTGTGTTGCCTCCAGCTTTGTTTTTGTTCTAAAAGATTGCTTTATCTATTCGAGGTCTCCTGTGTTTCCATATGAATTTCAGCATCAGTTTTTCTAGATCTGAGAAGAATCTCTTTGATATTTTGATTGTATTTTGATTGGTATCACATTAAATCTGTAAATTTCTTTCAGAAGATCGGACATTTTGATGATATGGATTCTTCCAATCCATGAATATGGAAGATTTTTCCATATTTTTGCATCTATTTCAATTTCTTTCTTTGATGTTTTGTAATTTTCATTATAATGATTTTTGACATCCTGCTTTAAATTTATTGCAAGGTATTTGATTTTTTTGTAGCTATTGTGAGTGGGATTGATCTTAGAAATTCATTCTCTGGGTCATCAAAGAAGGAGGTACCTTTCTCTGAAGGGAGGAGAGAACTTCCACTTTGACCATGGCCTTGTCTAAATATGATCAGAGTCAGTGAACTCAGGGGGCTTCCATAGCCTTGGCAGCTCATGGCAAGAGCCTAGGGTGATTACTGATGCCATAAACAAGAGTGTCAATTTGTTAAGTCAACAACAGGAGTCACTGTGCACTTACTCCTCATGTAGGATCTTTGTCCTTAGTGTGCTGTACACTGAGATTTAATGCTATAACTAGTACTCAAACAGTATTTTTCACTTTATGTTTCTGTGTGGGAGCAAACTGTTGAAATCTTTACTTTATGTATGCTAAACTTATCTTCTATATATAAAGAGAATAGAAAATGAATCTTGATGTGAATGGAAGGGGAGAGGGAGTGGATAAGGGGAGGGTTGCGGGTTGGAGGGACGTTATGGGGGGGAAGCCATTGTAATCCATATTCTGTACTTTGGAAATTTATATTCATTAAATAAAAGTTAAAAAAAAGAAATTCATTCTCAGCTATAGCATAATCTGTATATACAAACTGTTGATTTTTTTATTTTTTTTAAGCTGTTGATTTTTGTGTATTGATTTTATATCCTGCTACTTTGAAGAAATAGGAAACCTAAACAGACCCATAACTGAGACAAAAATGAAACAGTAATAAAGGCCCTCCCAACAAAGAAAAGCCCAGGATCAGATGGATTCACTGCTGAATTCTACCAGACATTTTAAGAAGAACTAACTCCAATTCTTCTCAAACTTTTCAGAACAATCGAAAGAGGGAATCCTCACAAAATCTTTCTGTGAAGCCAGCATCACCTTAATCCCTAAGCCAGAGAAAGATGCAGCATTGAAAGAAAATTACAGACCAATATCCCTGATGAACATAGATGCAAAAACCCTCAATAAAATTTACCAAAATTTTCTATGAGTTCCAGTAGTCTTTTGGTGAAGTCTTTTGGATCCCATATATATAGAATCATGTCATCTGCAAATAGGGATAGTTTGGTTCCAGTTCTCAATGGAAATGCTTCTAACTTTTCCCCATTCAGTAGGATGCTGTCAGTAGGTTTATCATAAATTGCCTGGATTGTGTTGAGTAACATTCCTTCTACATAAAACTCAGTTTGCTTAGAGTTTTCATCATGAAAGGGTGTTGTAGTTTATCAAAGGATTTCTCTGTATCTATTGAGATAATCATATGGTTTTTGTACTTCAGTTTGTTAATATGATGTATCACCTTAATTGATTTACAAATGTTGACCCTCCTTGCATACCAGGGATAAATCTCACTTGGTCCAGGTGAATTATCTTTCTGATGTGTTGCTGGATTTTATTGTTCATTCAGGAGAATGTTGATTGTTCTCCATGTGTTTGCATATGTTCTAGGAATTCCTGAGTTGCTGATTTCCAGCTTCATTGCCTTGTAGTCAGAGAAGATGCATGGTATGATTTCAATTTTTTGAATTTGCTGAGACTTGTTTTATGGACTAGCATGGTGGTTAATCCTAGAGAAGGTTCTATCCACTGGTGAGAAGAATGTGTATTCTGCAACTATAGTGTGAAAAGTTCCATAGATGTCTGTTATGTCTATTTGGTTTATAGTATTGATTAACTCTGCTGTTTCCTTGCTGATATTTTTGTCTGGTTGATCTGTCCATTGCTGAAAGTGGGTATTGAAGTTCTCCATTACTATTGTATTTGAGTCTATGTCTCCCTTTTCATCATTTAACATTTACTTTAAATAGCCAGGTGCACTGTAATTAGGTGCATATACATTTATAATAGTCATATTTTCCTGGTGAATTAATCCCTCAATCATTACATAGTGCCCTTCTTTGTCTCTTTTCACAATTTTTGTATTAAAGTCTCTTTTGTCTAATATTAGGATGGCTGCACCAGCTGTTTTTTGGTTTGTGTTATCATGGAATATCTTTTCCATCCTTTAACTTTTAGTCTACATGCATCTTTGTTGGTGACATGTGTTTCTTGTAGGCAACAAATAGATGGATTTTACTTTTTAATCCATTTAGCCAGTCTGTGTCTTTTAACTGGAGCATTAAGGCCATTAATCACCATTCAAGGCAATTGGCCAAGTAAAGAATTTGCCCTGACATTTTTCATAAATATTCCTATTTTTTATTTTGGATTTCCTTTTTACTTTTACAGGGATCATTCCTTCCTTTATCTTCTTCCATAGTGATGACCATGTTTATATATTTGTGTGTATCATATCCTCAAGCATCTTCTGTAGGGCTGGTGGGTGGTCACAGATTCTTTCATTTTATGTTTGTCATGAAAGGTCTTTATTTCATGTCCATTCATCAGTGAGAGCTTTGCAGGGTATAGTATTCTGGGGTGACAATTTTTTTTACTATTAAGACTTGGAATATATCTCACCATTCTCTCCCAGCCTGTAGGGTATATAATGAGAAGTCTGCTGTGAGTCTAATTGGAGATCCTCTGAAAATAATCTGGCATTTCTCTTGTGCACATTTTAGAATCTTTTCTTTATGTTTTACTGTAGAGAGTTTGATTACAATGTGTGTTGATGAAGATCTTTTCTGGTCATATCTATTAGGAGATCTATGTACCTACTGCACTAGGATGTCCCTTTCTTTCTCCAAATTGGAAAAATTTGCTGTTATTATTTCACTAAAAAAAGGCCTTCAAATCCCTTCTTTCTTTTCATGCCTTTAGGAATTCCTAGAACCCGTATGTTAGGTCATTGGATAGTATCCTGTAGATTCCCAAAGGTGTTTTTTAGTTTTCCAATATCTTCTTCTTATTTTTTTTTCCGACTGTATAATTTCCTGCACTTTGTCTTGTAAGTCAGATATTCTTTCTTCTTCTTCACTGGTTCTGTTATTAAGGCTCTTCACTGTATTTTTGATTTGTTCTATTGATTTCTTCATTTCCAAGATTTTGTTTGGATTTCTCTTTAAGATCTCAGTTTCTTGGGAAAAATTTTCTTTAATGTTATGTCAGATTTCATTAGTTCATGAATTTTTCTTCAAATTAATTCTAAGCAATCCTATGATCAATTTTTTGAATTGCATTTCTGGCATTTCTTCAATCTCATCATCTTCACAATCTAGTATCAAGGTGTGCTCTTGTTTCTTGGATTGGTGCATTTGTTATTCAGCATTTGTGAGAATATCTTGGTTTTTCTTTTTTTTTTTTTTCTGTGGTGTGGCTTTTATCTTTGTATTATGTCTGAATAGGATTAGTGGAGTGTCTACTTTCAGGGAATACCTAGAGGATAATGGTGGGAGTGGCCAGTGCTCTAGAGTGAAGAGTGTGTCACCTCAGACACAGGTTTAGTGAAGTAAATCGCTCTCTTTTTTAATCAGAGTGGAGGTTTTTTCTTGTCTGTTGGAGTAGACTCAGCTGAGTAGACTCGTCTCAAAGGAGATGAGTGCCTGGGTGCTAGCCCCAGTGAGTATATTATTGGTCTGCTCTGCCACAAGGACCACACAAAGTATCTGTACAGTCCTCAGTTTAAGCTTAGGTTCCCTAGCAATGTCCCTAGTCAGGTAAGCAGGGAGCCCTGATCATGTGGAGCCTCCCACAGTGACTGCCCAGTGCCCTAGCCACATCCTGAGTCCTCTCATGCAGCCTCAGTGTTTTCACAGTCTTGGCACACATGCCTCCCACAGTCGTGAGCATCTAGCCCCTTGTCTGTTCTCGCCACCAGACTCAGGAGTCTCTGCTTGGCTGCTTGCTGGGCTGGGACATGAGCTGGCACAGCTGTTATGTATACCCAAAATGGTGCCTGCTTTCTGTAAGCTAATTACAGGATGACTTTACAGGATGATCGGGGAGAGAGAACATGTCCCCCCTTTGTTTTTTATCTTCTAGTTTGGCTGGTACACTATCCCCCATGGGGTTCCAAGCCAGATTCCCTCTCGGCTCTTCCTGCAGTTTTTTTTTGCCAGTGGCCTGGGCTGCTTAGTCTGGACTCACCTTGCTCTCCAACGCTTGTATTGAGGCTCTGGCTACTGGGGTCCTAAGTTGTGCGTGTCTTCACCCTCCATGTAGGTCCACTGTATTCCTCCAATTATCACAGAATTTCCTCTGCTGTTTTCTCCCTAACTATTCCCTGAGACTGCACTCTCTCTACTTTTTTCAAACTATCTTCTCCCTGACTCGAGCAGCAAGCTCCCTCCCTACTCCTCCATCTTAATCAATTTTCCTCCATTAATTCTGAACCCCAAGCCAAGAAGCCCAAGGAGGGAAGGCCTAAAGCAGATCACACATCAGCCTAATGTAGTGGCCACAGTGTTGTGGAAAGCTAGCCACTTGCAGCTGGACAAAATCCACCAACTCATTTGACAAAAGCAATTGAACCACTATTGTTTCAAACTCCTATTTTCCTTTCCAGGACAAGCTCCCGGTCTGTTCAGAGTGAAACTCACCTGTTTTACTCCTTCTTCCAGCTTTTCAGTGGAATTAATATAACCCCTGTATGGTGGTGATTTGTGTACCACTCTTTGAGCTGTAATCTGTTTAGTTTCAAAAATCACATCTTCTAGTCATACATAAAAAGTGTTTAGTAAAACTTGGCTGAATGAATTTGGTGTTGTAATGGCCTTTTTGTGCTGTTGTAGCAAACAGAAAAACTAACATCAGAAAGGTGGTCATTGGTGTGCATATATATTTATGTGTGTATGTATAGTTTGTATTTTAAGTCTTATATTTGTGAGAGACAGGTGAAACATCTTCAGAAGTTCTCACCTCTGATTCTGATGGCCTTGCAAAATTATATCCTTGCATTATAATTTTCTTATCGTGTGCTGCCCATCAGACTTTATCTCAGGTACTCTTTTGGGCAAAGAAGGTACAAGTATAAAAAAATCCTGAAAGGAATTTATAGACTAATGGAGAGGTTATCAATGTGATCAAGTGTTACAGGTGCTTTCTCAGCTTATGTATATAGCACAGTGGGTTCAGATGAAATAAAGGGGTTGATTTATTTCATAAGGAAAGGAATTTAGCACAAGCGTCATGCAGGGTATGGCACTGAGTTTCACTTCATTACAATGTCTTAATTGTAGATGAAAAGTCTTAATGTGGGCAAGGAACTATCCAAGGTTCTGAGAAGACAGAGTGAAGAAGCTATGAATAATCATAAAAATTCACAATTCTGCTTGAATACTTCTAAGGCTTTCAATTATACTTTGCTGCATTAAAATTCAAGCTGTTTTTGTCCCTTCCCTCCTAAATAACCCAACCTTGCACTATGTCACCTAGATTTCTTCCCATTTACTAATTTATACTCTTCAGACTCCATGCCTGGTCTTTCTGTTCCTGTCATACTGTCCATTCCTTGAGAATGTTACATTACGAAGTCCTGGAGCCTTCTCTTCCACTTTCTGCATGAAATATTCATCCTCAGATCTTTCATGGTGGCTTGCTTCTTAGAATAAATGTCACTCTTTCAGAAAAAGGATTCTACTATCCACCTAATACACAATGGTCATGCAAAAATAAATTATTTCTATTCTCTTCATGACAATTGTGTGAAATTTTCTTTTCTAATTACTTTGATTTTTCTTGATTTTAATTGTGAAAACATGATGAAAATAATGATTTTTATCAGTCTTGTTTAACTTAGCATCCTTGACATCTAAAACAAGCCAAACCAAACCGAAAAAATCTGGTTCATAGTAGGTGCTTAGTAAATATTGTTTGTTAAATATTGTTGAGTAGTCACTGGTGTGTAGATGGTACTTAACAGTAAAAACACAAATTATCCTGTTTGGGGAATACCACAAAGTTATCCTTTTGCCCTTTCCTAATTAAGATTCTAGAATTTTAGCCTCACACTCAGCAGGATAAAACCATTAGAGCAGACTCAGAAACGCTCTCTGTGCCCTTGGGTCAGGGTGCCATAGAGAATGGCTTAACCTAAAGCTTTCCTGCTTACACTCCTGCTAATGGAAGATGCAGGATCTAATGTAAGAATTAAACAGGGGATAACCACTAATATTTTCTGCTAGTCATAACAGTTTTCATAATTATTAGAGATTAGGGAGATAGATGGCAAGGAAGTGAAAGGTTATTTTATTACTTATGGAGGACTGGAGCTATTCTGAATGACATACACTCCATATACTGCTCAAGGAATACAGCATCCACCCCCTCTCCACATTCTAGATAAAGATGAGTCACAGTTGGCATAAAATACATGCAACACTTTGAACTGTGCTCCTTTTTAGGTTAATAAAAGTGTGTGGTAATAGCCAAAGGCATAATACAAATATTAAGTAAATATGATTTTGATGTTTTGCAGGTGTAGCAAAGAGTTTGCCAATAGCTAACAAAGGACATGATAGCTAAAATGATGCTCTTGTTTTCTTTCAATGAGGGAATTAATACAGACTAGATCCTTCACTTAATGTCATTTGAGTTTTCCTTAGTTTTACAATAGTCATAATAGTGTATTTAGTGCTGGTCTTGAGAACCCAAAGTCATCCTCTTTCTAAATCCTTTACTCAGAGTCACATAAGTGGAATAAGTAATATTTAAGATGAGAATATATTATTTGTTCAGACATTTTTCCAAAGAAGATATGTTAATGGACAGCAGAATATAAGCAAATGAAAAGGTGCTCAACATCTGTAATCTTTAAGAAAGGCAAATAAAACCCGTATGTGTTAGGAAGGGTACTGTCACAAACAAACAAACCAAAGATAACAAATATCAGTAGGCATGTGGAAAACATGGAACCCATATACGCTGTTAGAATGAGGGATGGTGCAGCTGTTATTGAAATCAATGAGGGCCGGCACTGTGGCACAGTGGGTTAAAAGCTCTGGCCTGAACTGCTGGCACCCCATGTGGGCACCAGTTCTGTTCCCGGTTGCTCCTCTTCCAATTCAGCTCTCTGCCATGGCCTGGGAAAGCAGTAGAAGATAGCCCAAGTCCTTGGGCCCCTGCACCCATGTGGGAGACCCAGAAGAAGCTCCTGGCTCCTGGCTTCAGATCGGCGCAGCTCCGGCCGTTGTGGCCATCTGGGGAGTGAACCAGCAGGTGGAAGACCTCTCTCTCTGTCTCTACCTCTCTCTGTAACTCTGTCTTTCAAATAAAATAAAATACATCTTTAAAAAAAAAGAAAACAATGAGGGTCTTCCAAAAATTAAAAACACCCTATGATCCAGAATTCTCACTTCTGAGTATATATCCAAAATAATTGAAATCAGGATCTTAAAGGGATATCTGTACCTGCAGTGTTATTCACAAAAGCCAAACTATTGAAACAATTCAAACACACTTCACCAGATGAATTGATAAAGAAAATGTAGCCTATATATACAGTGGGATACTATTCAGTCTTAAAAAAGCAAGAAGTACTGCCATTTGCAATCCTGTGGGCATTATGCTTAAGGGACATTATACAATATGTAGAGTCAGTCACAGAAGGACAAATACCACATGATTCCACTTATATGGATTATCTAAAATAGCCAAACTCATAAAAGCAGAGAATAGAATGGTGGCTGCTAAAAGCTGTAGGGAGTGAGAATGGAGAATTGTTTTTCAATGATTATAAAGTTTCTATTATACAAGATGTTCTAGAGAGATGTAATAGATCCAGACTTCTAGTAATAGATCTTTTGCACCATTCCAGAGAGCTGCTGTATGTACAGTTAACAATGTGGCACGGTGTACTTCAAAATATGCTGCGAGCATAGATCTCATGAAAACTGTTCTTATCAAATGAAACAAACAAAACTAAACAATCACAATAAAGAATGCAAGGAAATTTCTGGAGATGATAGGTATATTTAGAATCTTTATTGTAGTGATGGTATCATGGGTTTGTACACAAACTGACCAAGATTACATTAAATTACATGAAAAATATGTCATATACATGTGATATTTTGTATATCAGTTATGTCCCAATAAAATTAAGAACCAAAACCCCAAACAAATTAAGCAAAAATCTTCTTTTCTAAACTAAGTAGAACTTATAAGCTAACTAGATATATAAAACTTTCTTAGCATTATAGGATTGATCCTATAAAAACCACAGACAGGAAAATTTCAAGCCAGTACTGGGTTGAACAGTTGGTTTCCTGGCAGGGCTGGATAAGAAAACTTTATCCAACAAGGCATACACAATAAAAATTTTCAGCATAAGGAAAATGAATTGTCTCAATATAGGAGGTTTTGGAATTTCCTTGGCTTCAGATACTAGCAAACCTGCTGCCTCCACAATTTCTACACTTTTTCCTCAGCAAAATGTTACAGAATTGTGCTTAGGACACTCGTGGCCTCTAATGGCCAGATAATGGACCACAATAAAAGTTATGGGTCCCCAGTTGGGGTGAAGCTCATAATGGTTGGCAAGATCCATTATTTGACCATTAGAATCTACAGAAAAGGAGGACAATTGTCAACCAAAAAGAAAAAAGGTATCATTACACATGTTTCTCTTATTTGAGAAAAATTATTTCCTAAAGAGTGGGTAGCAGTTTTTCATGCACGTTAGTATCTATATGTATACCCTTCACATATTTTTAGAAATGTGGCAATGCATAAATGCATTTTGTCAACTCAAGTTGAAAGAGTGTGATTGCAGCTCCAAAATGGATTTCAAAGTAATTAATTGCAATTTGCAGTATTTTAAAAGAAAGAAAGAAAATAATAACAGTAAGAGAAAATATCTAGAATAGATTTAGTTCAGGTTAAATGTCTATATAATTCCCCCCTCTCTTTTCAATTCAATGTTTTTTCCCCATAATACAACATACGGTAGTTTGAACATCATTATATTTTCTAGGTATCTGTATCCCACTTTAGAAATAGACAAGACCCTTTCAATTCCAAGGGTGATGAGTTATGATTCTATTGTCTTAGTAATATTTCTTTAGAAATCAATAAATACTTCTTTAGCCATTTAATTTAGTCTTCAGGGACTCTTGATATTTTAGCTGTGTCTTCTAGTGAACATAATGGTAGCATGATATCAGTATCTTTTTTTCAAACTATAATGCATGTAACTCTTTTTTTTTGTCTTTCACCTTTTGATGAAAGTAATGTCAGTGTACAGCAATCCATTCTCTCTTGTGTTTGTTTTTGGATGGGAGAATGGCAGCAAGGGAGACTGATGAAACTAACCACACTTTGTGCACTTTACTGTCTATTAAAATTCCTTTTTTTTAACTTTTATTTAATGAATATAAATTTCCAAAGTACAGCTTATGGATTACAATGGCTTCCCCCCCATAACGTCCCTCCCACCCGCAACCCTCCCCTTTCCCACTCCCTCTCCCTTCCATTCACATGAGGATACATTTTCGATTCTCTTTATATACAGAAGATCAGTATAGCATACATTAAGTAAAGATTTCAACAGTTTGCTCCCACACATAAACATAAAGTGAAAAATAATAGATGATTTATTTAAATGATGATTAAATCAGATCAGACATATTGTCATGTTTAATCCCAGTGAGAGTCAAGTTGGGAATTGATAATTTCTTCTTCTTCTTCTTTTTTTTTTTTCACAGAAGATCAGTTTAGTATACATTAAGTAAAGATTTCAACAGTTTGCACCCCCATAGAAACACAAAGAGAAATATACTGTTTGAGTACTCATTATAGCATTAAGTCTCAATGTACAGCACATTCAGGACAGAGATCCTACATGAGGAGTAAGTGCACAGTGACTCCTGTTGTTGACTTACAAATTGACACTCCTGTTTATGGCATCAGTAATCTCCCTATGCACCAGTCATGGGTTTCCAAGGCTATGGAAGCCCCTTGAGTTCTCCGACTCTTATCTTGTTTAGACAAGGTCATAGTCAAAGTGGAGGTTCTCTCCTCCCTTCAGAGAAAGGTACCTCCTTCTTTGATGACCTGTTCTTTCCACTGGGATCTCACTCACAGAGATCTTTCATTTAGGTGTTTTGTTTTGTTTTGTTTTGTTTTGTTTTGTTTTTTTCCAGAGTGTCTTGGCTTTCCATGCCTGAAATACTCTCATGGGCTTTTCAGCCAGATCAGAATGCCTTTAGGGCTGATTCTGAGGCCAGAGTGCTGTTTAGGACATCCGCCATTCTATGAGTCTGCTGAGTATCTCGCTTCCCATGTTGGATCACGCTCCCCTTTATTCTATCGGTTAGTATTAGCAGGTACTAGATTTGTTTATGTGCTCCTTTTGACTCTTAGTCCTTTCATTATGATCAATTGTGAACTGAAATTGATCACTTGGACTAGTGAGATGGCATTGGTACATGCCACCTTGATGGGATTAAATTGGAGTCCCCTGGTATGTTTCTAACTCTACCATTTGGGGCAAGTCAGCTTGAGCATGTCCCAAATTGTACATCTCTTTCCTCTCTTATTCCCACTCTTATGTTTAACAGGGATCACATTTCAGTTAAATTTCAACACTTAAGAATAACTGTGTGATAATTACAGAATTAAACCGGTCATGTTAAGTAGAACAGACAAAAAAAAAACTACTAAGAGGGATAATGTATTAAGTTGTTCATTAACACTCAGGGCTATGCTGATCAAGTCACTGTTTCACATAGTGTACTTTTCATTTTAACAGGTTTCCTTTTTGGTGTTCAGTCAGTTGTCACCGATCAGGGAGAACATATGGTATTTGTCCCTTTGGGACTGGCTTATTTCACTCAGCATGATGTGTTCCAGATTCCTCCATTTTGTTGCAAATGACTGGATTTCGTTGTTTCTTACTGCGGTATAGTATTCTAAAGAGTACATATCCCATAATTTCTTTATCCAGTATACTGTTGATGGGCATTTAGGTTGGTTCTAGGTCTTGTCTATTGTGAATTGTGCTGCAATAAACATTAGGGTGCAGACCGCTTTTTTGTTTGACAATTTAAATTCCTTTGGGTAAATTCCAAGGAGTGGGATGGCTGGATCAAACGGTAGGGTTATCTTCAGGTTTCTGAGGAATCTCCAGACTGACTTCCATAGTGGCTTGACCAGTTTGCATTCCCACCAACAGTGGGTTAGTGTCCCTTTTTCCCCACATCCTCTCCAGCATCTATTGTTGGTAGATTTGTGAATGTGAGCCATTCTAACCGGGGTGAGGTGAAACCTCATTGTGGTTTTGATTTGCATTTCCCTGATTGCTAGTGACCTTGAACATTTTTTCATGTGCCTGTTGGCCATTTGGATTTCCTCTTTTGAAAAATGTCTATTGAGGTCCTTGGCCCATCTCTTAAGTGGGTTGTTGGTTTTGTTTTTGTGGAGTTTCTTGATCTCTTTGTAGATTCTGGTTATTAACCCTTTATCAGTTGCATAGTTTGCAAATATTTTTCCCATTCTGTCGGTTGTCTCTTCACTCTCCTGACTGTTTCTTTTGCAGTACAGAAACTTCTCAATTTGATGCAATCCCAATAGTTGATTTTGGCTTTGACTGCCTGTGCCTCCTGGGTCTTTTCCAGAAATTCTTTGCCTGTGCCAATATCTTGAAGGGTTTCTCCAATGTTCTCTAATAAATTGATGGTGTCAGGTCATAAATTTAGGTCTTTAATCTATGTTGAGTGGATTTTTGTGTAAGGTGTAAGGTAGGGGTCTTGCTTCATGCTTCTGCACGTGGAAATCCAGTTTTCCCAGCACCATTTATTGAATAGACTGTCCTTGCTCCAGGAATTGGTTTTAGATCCTTGGTCAAATATATGTTGGCTGTAGATGTTTGGGTTGATTTCTGGTGTTTCTGTTCTGTTCCATTGGTCTATCCATCTGTTTCTGTACCAGTACCATGCTGTTTTGATTACAACTGCCCTGTAGTATGAATTTTCCCCTTTGTGTGATTGAGAAGATTGTATATTTGTTATCCTTCCACTTCAATGGAGGGTCTTATGCTGATTCCAAGGTAGCCCCTCATTTTGAGGCATTTACACATTTAGCATCAATTAATCAATTATGGAAATAAATGTTCAATGCAGATTGGAAATTTAAAATATCATATTAAAACAGTATTTCTTTATCACAATTAAATGATGTGGTGTGAATCTCTGCCTTTGTGTAACATAAAAAAATGAACTTCAGTTCTTAAAGAATGTGAATGTTGCTTCAAAGGTATCCAAGTTACTTAACAACCATTTTATGATTGAGTTCTATTATATTTTGTGGAATTGATGATGTTTCAGTGAAATTTTTTCCTAAACATTTATTGGTAATTAAAAATGCAATGTGTTTCTTTTACATAAAGGTTGTAATGGATTTCATTTCACAGGCTTAGTTTTAGCTATATGATATTGTCTTATTATTCTGTGTTAGAGGTAAAAGGCTCAAGGCTTCACACATAAAATGAAAATGAAGAAAGCTCATCTACTATTAAGAATTTGATGGGATAAAAGGTATAGAACAGTAAAACAACCAGATTTTTTCCCCCTAGGAACCAAGCTACATTTTACAGATGAGTTTTTGTCATGGGTATTGGAGCAAGGCCTCAGAAAGTATTGAGTGATGGACTCCCTTTCCTAGCCCCCTGCCATGCCACTAACCTACCAGGTTTCCAGTATGTTAGAAAGCAGAGTCTTAAATCCTCCATTTCTGCTGAAAAGGCACTACATGTTCCCTTTAAAGAGTAGTCTACCTGGGCTGGTGCTGTGGCATAGTGGGTTAAGCTTCTGCCTGCAGTGCTGGCATTCCATATTGGCACTGGTTCCTGTCCCAGCTGCTCCTCTTTCATCCAATTCTCTGCTATGGCCTGGGAAAGCAGTAAAAGATAGTCTAAGTACTTGGGCCCCTGCACCCTCATGGGAAACCTAAAAGAAGCTCTTGGCTTCTGGCTTCCGATAGGCCCTGCTCTGGCTGTTGCAGTCTTTTGGGAAGAGAAACAGCGGATGATTGACTTCTCTCTCTGTCTCTCTGTCTGTAACTCTGCCTCTCAAATAAATAAATAAATCTTGGGGCCAGTACTCTGGCATAGTGGGTAAAAGCTGCTGCCTGCAGTGCCAATGGTTCATGTCCTGGCTGCTCCACTTCTGATCCAGCTCTCTGCTTTGGCCTGGGAAAGCAGTAGAAGATGGCCCAAGTCCTTGGGCCCCTGCATCCATGCGGGAGACCTGAAAGAAGCTCCTGGCTCTTGGCTTTGGATCAGCACAGCTCTAGCCATTGCAGCCATTTGGGAAGGGAACCAGGAGTGGAATACCTCTCTCTCTCTCTCTCTCTCTCTCTCTCTCTCTCTCTCTCTCTCCTCCCCGCCCCCGCCTCTGCCTCTGCCTCTCTGTAGCTCTGCCTTTCAAATAAAATGAAATAAATATTTAAAAACAATAAATAAATCTTAAAGAAGAAGAGTAGTTTACCATTTGTATTCATATTTTAGCTTGGTATAAAGGTTTAGATTTACAAAAGACACTTCTCTACAGCAATTGGCTTAATATATCGTAGAGTTTCTGGTCAAGAATGCTGTGAATTGTGTAATTGTTCATGTTTTTCACTTCCTCTTGGCTGCTAAAAAGCTTGAAGCTATATTGTGGCTGAGTTTTAACTAGTACATATGAGTTCATATATCTTTAAATGATGCAGTGATGTTTTTCATCTTATTTGTAAAAATGTACTGTTTTCAGGCTGTGTCGCTCACTGTTGTATGCCTGGCATATAGCACTAAAAGACACAGGAGACAGCGACAGAACAGGAGGGGCAGGGGCAGGAGGGGAAGAGAGGGAAAGAGAGGAAAAGAGGGAAGGGAAGGAAAGAAAGAAAAGGAAGGAGAGGAAAGAAGGAAGAAACCTAAAAAAGAATAAAATAAAAGAGAAAGTGTTTGTGTGTGTTTATACTGTAAATCTGTCTGTGGTGGAAGCCTCTAGCCATAGCAGCTTTTATGCCTATTCAAGGCAGTTCAATATGAGTGTGGTTTAAGTGTAAATACACAATGTATTATGAATACTTAATGTGAAAAAAGCAGAGACCTTATTAATTTTTATATCAATTATATATTGCAACAAATTTTGGATACAGTGGGTTAAATAAAATATTTCATTAAAATTAACTTTTTGTGATATTTTTTCTTTTTAAAAAGGAAAGTTTATAGTAATAGGTGCCTACATCAAGAAAATGGAAAGGCACCAAATAAATGAGCTTTCAATGCGTTTCAAGGATCTAGAAAAACTGCAGCAAACCAGACCCAAATCTAGTATGAGAATATAAATAATTAAAATCAGAGAAGAAATCAACAGGATTGAATTTAAAAAATTACAAAAGATCAGCCAAATGAAGAACTGGTTTTTTGAAAAAATAAACAAAATTGACACACCATTGGCCCTGCAACTAAAAAAAAGGGAAAAGACCCAAATCAATAAAATCAGAGATGAAAAAGGAAATATAACAACAGACAACACAGAAATAAAAAGAATCATCAGAAATTACTATAAAGAGTTGTAAAAAACAATGAAATCTGGTCATTTGCAACAAAATGGAGGAATTTGGAAAACATCATGCTGAGTGAAATAAGCCAGTCCCAAAGAAACAAATATCATATGTTCTCCCTGATCAGTGACAACTAACCAAACACCAAAAAGGAAACCTGTTGAAGTGAAATGGATACTATGAGAAACAGTGACTTGATCAGCCCTTGTCCTGACTGTTGATGAACAACTTAATACTTTATCCCTTTTAATATTTTTTTTTGTTCTACTTAATACTATTGGTTGAACTCTTTAATTAACACACAATTATTCTTAGGTGTTTAAATTTAACTAAAAAGTGAATCGAAAATGAATCTTGATATGAATGGAAGGGGAGAGGGAGTGGATAAGGGGAGGGTTGCGGGTTGGAGGGACGTTATGGGGGAAAAGCCATTGTAATAAATATTCTGTACTTTGGAAATTTATATTCATTAAATAAAAGTTAAAAAAAGTGATCTCTGTTAAATATAAGAGTGGGAATAAGAGAGGGAGAGGATGTATAATTTGGGTCACGCTCAATCAGACTTGCCCCAAATGGTAGAGTTAGAAATGTGCCAGGGGATTCCACTTCAGTCCCATCAAGGTGGCATGTACCAATGCCATCTCACTAGTTCAAGTGATCAGTTTCAGTTCACAATTTAACATAATGATAGGTCTAAGAGTCAAAAGGATCACATAAACAAGACTAGTGTCTGCTAATACTAACTGATAGAATTAAAAAGGGAGAGAACGATCCAACATGGGAAGCGGGATACACAGCAGACTTATAGAATGGCAGATGTCCTGAACAGCAGTCTGGCCTCAGAATCAGCCCTTAAGGCATTCGGATCTGGCTGAAGAGCCCATGAGAGTATTTCAGGCATGGAAAGCCAAGACACTCTGGCAAAAAACAAAAACAAAAACAAAAAAACCCTAAATTAAAGATCTCTGTGAGATCCCAGTGGAAAGAACGGGCCATCAAAGAAGGAGGTACCTTTCTCTGAAGAGAGGAGAGAACTTCCACTTTGACTATGACCTTGTCTAAATAAGATCGAGTCAGCGAACTGCACAAGAGGCTTCCATAGCCTTGGAAACTCACGACTAGAGCCTAGGGAGATTTCTGATGCCATAAACAAGAGTGTCAAATTGTTCAGTCAACAACAGGAGTCACTGTGTACTTACTCTTCATGTAGGATCTCTGTCCTTAATGTGTTGTACAATGTGAATTAATGTTATAATTAGTACTCAAACAGTATTTTACACTTTGTGTTTCTGTGTGGGTGCAAACTGTTGAAATCTTTACTTAGTATATACTAAATTGATCTCTTGTATATAAAGAGAATTGAAAATGAATCTTGATGTGAATGGAATGGGATGAGAGAGGATGTGAGGGATGGAATTGTTGGGGGTGGGAGGGAAGTTATGGGGGGGAGCCATTGTAATCCATAAGCTGTACTTTGGAAATTTATATTTATTAAATAAAAGTTTAAAAAAATGTAGCTACTTGGACATTTATAGTGGTAAGGATCACTCCATATTTGTGATTTCTCTCTGTTGCTCTTGGACAGCATTGCAGTGTTCCATAGTTCAGAATACACTAGAATTGTCTTATCAACTTTTCAGAAACTGTTTCCTAAGATCTCCTACTCTCTGAGTTCTTTGTAGACAAAGTCTATTTGGAACAAAGTCAAAGTTCACATAATCCTTCCACATCATTCCAATTCTTAGACTTTTCCATTTTAATAAAATAACAAAACCTTTGAAAACCAGCCATTTCATTATGTCATCAGAGTGATTACATGATTATTTTGCTTTAGGAAAAGTTTCTTCTTTCTTTTTGCATTTGCCCATGAACATCTCATCTCATTTAAAACTAGACTTGGTAATTTGTCTCTATTATAAATCCAGGATAGAGTATACAGAAGTAGTCTCTTTCTTGCAAAGTAAACAAGCTGAAAGTATTGTTATCAATTTTATTTTTCTCAGCTTTACAAAAACCTTGAACAGCTGCTACTGTAGAAAATTCCAGATAGAAAAAGTTTTAGAACTTAGAAATTTTTAGGTATGAAAATGTTTGCTGAATTGGATTTTTAGACTGAAATCTATTGTCAGTGTATACATTTTCATTAACTTTAGGGCCATAACTCTCAGTGTGTTAGTTTAATACATGAGGAAGAGCAAGTGGAGCTTAGTAATGTGACCTCCTTCCCCAACTTCAATTATGTCATTTGCTTGACTATTTAAATACAAGGAAAGGATATTTTAATGGATCCTTTAATCATGGATCATTGAGAATGTCTCAAAATAATTTATTTCCATATTTTACCTTGAGGCCACATTCTTTTTGTCCTGGTTCCTACAAATGACAGTGAAGGAAACTGACTGTGAGAAAAAGTGTAACTCCAAGGTGTCTCTCTCCTTCCCACAAAGAACATTGCCAATGTCCATGCAAAAAATTATCAGCATTAATGCAGTTTCTTGTGATTAAGGCCTTGTCTGCAGAGGATCCAGGTGGATCACTCCTGTAAGAGAGGGAAGCTGCTGTCATTGGTGTTTTGGAATATGGCGCACAGTCAGCTGCGAAACAGCATATAGGCAAGGAGGAAATGAAAACTCTCACTTTAAAATGAATTTCAAGGCACTATAAAATGTTTTGCTAGTAATATAATATTTAATGTTTCATGAATAAAATATTGGTTTGTAATACATTTTAAAAAATGTGAATATGATGACCAGTTTAAAATTCATGCATCTATTTTCCTCTGCAGAACCAGTAGCTTCTGATTAGGATGAAAAGGATAGGTTATAAACCACATGTCATTCTGCAGAATTGCTTTATATTAGAGGCCATGATACTGGTACAATTAGATTAAGGTTAAGGGAGGAATGTAAATTTTGTTAATAACATTTCTATATTCTAATTCAAATTCAAACACCCTGTGGGCCTATTGATGGTAATCCCATTTAATCTTGCAAAAAGCTTTCCTAGTATCAAGGGATCTAGATCACTACTTTCCTTTATTACCTGGAAAAATGAAAAATTTTCTCAAATTTTCACCTCTAGGTGGTATAAATATTGGAATTTTTACAATTTTTAAAAAGCAAATATATTCACATTGTTATGTACCAACTCAAATTATCATGTTATATACAATGTATGTGTTCTAAATTCTATATAAATATCTAATGCACAGACCTATTTTCTCCATTTTATAACTTTGTATTTAAAATTACTTGCTTTTAAAAGAGTTATGCTTAGTTTGCTAATGTGTGTCTTCTGAAGTGAATGAGCCTAAAACATTTTGAA